>NW_020837953.1:43926355-44060974 GCF_003676395.1 Aethalodelphis obliquidens
TGGGGGCTGGGAGCTGGGGGCTGGGGACTGGGGGCTGGAAGCTGGGGACTGGGGGCTGGGAGCTGGGGACTGGGAGCTGGGAGCTGGGGACTGGGAACAGGGGGCTGGGAGCTGGGGGCTGGGGGCTGGAAGCTGGGAACTGGGGGCTGGGAGCTGGGTGCTGGGTGCTGGGGGCTGGGGGCTGGGGACTGGGGGCTGGGAGCTGGGGGCTGGAAACTGGGGGCTGGGGGCTGGGGGCTGGAAGCTGGGGGCTGGAAGCTGGGGGCTGGAAGCTGGGAGCTGGGAGCTGGGAGCTGGGGGCTGGGGGCTGGGAGCTGGAAACTGGGGGCTGGGGGCTGGAAACTGGGGGCTGGGAGCTGGGGGCTGGGGGCTGGGGGCTGGGGGCTGGGAGCTGGGAGCTGGGGGCTGGGGGCTGGGAGCTGGGGGTTGGGAGCTGGGGGTTGGGCGCTGGGGGCTGGGGGCTGGGAGCTGGGGTTGGGGGCTGGGAGCTTGGGGCTGGGGGCTGGGGGCTGGGGGCTGGAAGCTGGGGGCTGGGGGCTGGGAGCTGGGGTCTGGGAGCTGGGGGTTGGACGCTGGGAGCTGGGGGCTTGGGCTCTAGGACTCAACCTCCTGCCTCGCCTCCTCTGCACCTCTGCTCTAGCCTCCACTCAAATGCAGGACATTTCCAAAGTGCAAGACTCTTCTTGTCCCTCTTCAGGGTCTCCCTGGCACTTTGGGATGAAATCCCAACCTCTTAGCCTGGCATTCATGGCCTCTGGAAGGCAAGGCCCTGCCCACTTCTCCAGCTTTAGCTCTTGCCAGTGCTTGCTGCAGACATTCTGAATGCCTCCAGGCCTTTGCACAAGGTGAGCCCTCTGCCTGCAAAACTGTGGCTTCCCTTGTCTACCTGGTGAGCACCACTTAGCATGCATGACTCAGCCCTAGTGTCACCACCCCCAGGAAGCCTTCCCCGACTACACCATGCTTCCCCAAAGCACCAAGCCAGTCAAGGTTAAGGGCTTCCTTCCTGGTCTCCCATGGCCCCTTTGCTCACCTCTGTAACTAACTTACCACGGGGACTTCTCTGGCAGTCCAGTGGTTAGGACTCCATGCTGCCACTGCAGGGGCACGGGTTAGATCCCTGGTCAGGGAACTAAGATCCTGCATTCCACGCGGCACGGCCAAAAAAAAAATAAAGACTTAGCACGGTGCTGTCTTTTCCCCATTCTCCTTGTACCATGAGCTCCTCAAGGACAGAGACGGTGCCTTGTTCATCTTGAGACCTGGTGCCCTGCCCTGAGCAATCACAACAGCCAACATTATTCGGCTCCTACCATGTGTCGAGCACTGTTATCAGTCCCATTTTACAGATGGCAAAACTAAGGCATGGAGAGTCACTTGTTATAAGCCAGACAGCTACCAGTGGCAGAGCTGGGACTTGGATTGAGGCCGTCTGCTTCCAGAGGCCAAGATTTTAGCCACTATGCCATAGTACCTCATGCCAGGCCCTCAGCTTGGAACACGTTTGATCACGGGGTACATACATTGCTCATCAGGTATGTTCCAGTCTACCTGGGGAGGACAAGCCATAATAAAATGGTTAAGCATGAAGTGCAAAGGGAGTTAAGCCAGCCCTTGTGATAAGCTCAAGCCCTGGTGCTTCCTCCGTGCAGGAGGGGCCTGCAGGAAGGGGTCCTTGGGCCTAAGGCCCTTATGGCTTCCAGGTGGGTGTCCTTGTCCCCTCTTCCACCCCTCGAAAAGCAACTCTCTGCCAGCCCACGCTCTGCCTATGACCCCCAGTTGCATTTAACAAAGCAGTAAGTGCAGTGTGACAACCAGAGTTGATGTCCCAGCCTTCTGTTCACAGCCAGAGAAACTTGGCAGGACATTTCACGTCTCTCACCTCACTGTCTTCATCTGTGAAATGGGGCCATAACAGTACCTAACTCAGACTGTTGAGGATTAAATGAGAGCCTGGAGGTACAATGCTTCTCAGAGGCAGGTAGCAGAGGTCCAATGTATGATAGCCCTCCCTCCCTCCCTATCTTTTTCCCTTCTTTCCTTCCTTCCTTCCTTCCCTCCCTCCTTCCTTCCTTCCTCCCTCCCTCCCTCTCTCTCTCTCTCAGTCCATGTCCAGGGGTAAGAGACAATGCCCGATCTGTGTTCCTGGGCCCCCAACTTCCAGCTTTGGGGGATTTTAAGCTGCTTAGTGGAAAGAGAGTCTCCAAGATCACAGTTTTGTTCTGTGACGGATGCTACCTCCATCATGCTCTCAGCGTGACCCCAGTCTCCCGATCCCCTCCGGCCCCCACCCCACCTTCACATTCCGTCTGCCCTCTGCCCTGCTCTATGCCCTGACCTCTTCTCTGGTGTTGTCTTGCGACCATTTATTCCCTCAGCCGAGAGAAAAACAGAGAAACTCACTCCTAATTCGATGCGTTTCCGTCTCCCCAGGTCTTCACTTCTTGCATGTTCTTGACTTGTCAGAGGAAATCGTATATCGACATTGGTATTGATTTGCATAATTCAGATATAATTAGGAGAAAGACTTGCCAGGGTGGCAGGTAGCGGGGCCGGTGCTGCTGTATCCTGCTGACCCCGGGGAGAGTTTGGAGCTGGGCCTTTAATCCTCACCAACTTCCTGGCTCCACGGGCACCGTACCCAGAACTTTACTTCCCCATGAAGTTTCAAGGCAACAGGAAAGCCCTCTGCCATCAAAGTAGCTCCTTGCCTGGCGTAGCATCTGGAATCCTGACTGACCATGAAGGCTATCCCGTGGGGGCCTGCTTAGATGTAGAGAGACATGCTGCTGGCCAGGAGGTCAGTGGACACAGGGGCCAGTTTGCTTATGATGCCCGCCAGGAGGGGGGAAGAGGACTTCAGGGCACTGTCATTTTGACAGCTGGAAGAAAGGAAGAAAAACTAAGCAGCACTTAAGGTCAGAGCCTAGAAATTAGTGTGACTCAGTGAATTATATGGCTGCCGTGATGAAGTGTGGTGGTGCGTCCTTGAAAAGATTAGGAACATAACGAGGCAGAGAAATAGAAGAAAAATGCACACACATGCCTGTTCTATTCTGTAACCATTTCTTCACGCCTTCATTTATTCATCTATTCGTTCAACATATATTTATTGAGGGGCTATTATGTACCAGACAAATAGTAAAGAATTAGGTGTCAATGCTTGGAAAACAGATGTGATCTCTTACCACTGTACCTGGTGGATTGGGTTCCCACCCACTCCAGCCTAGAAGGGTGGATACTGGTATAGGATTTAGGGCCTGGGGGGGCAGGCTCTGGGAAGGACTAGTGCCCAGAAGACCATATGATGCTTCCTTTGAATTGTGCCTCTATTTCCTGTGAGCTGGTTCTGTCCCAGGAAGGCAAGTGACAGCGTGGGGGTGGGTTGGGGGTACTTCCAATCCAGTGAGAACCTGGGAAGTGACAGCATGGGGGTGGGGTGGTATTCCCAATCAGGTGAGCTTCATGGGAAGCAGGAAGATGGGCAGGGAGTTTCTCTCCATTCCCAACACCTGCCCCCAGTCCTGCCCCAGAGTGACCCCTCCTCCTCCCACGAAGCACCTGCAGAGTGGTTATCACCAGAAGCCACATCCAACTTCCCCAGGAAGCAATCTCCAGGCCGCTGATTTAGTCGTTGGCTGTCACCACGGGCACTGAATAATAAGGCCTCTTCCCACGGAAAGGATATTAGAGGCTGCAATGGGAAGGCTAGGGCAGTATGATATTTATTTCTGGGGCATTTGCTGCAAGGAATCAGAGGGTTGTCTCTAACCTCCTCTCATACGGCACCACAGGCCCATCCGCAGGCCCTCGAGTCCCGGGGGGTCTTGCCCGGTGATCCGTTCCAGAGCCCCATCCAGGATTCAGGCTGCCTGTTGTGCACATGAGTGGACGGAGAGAGGGAGGAGTCTACCATCCTCCACTTGGAGAGGACTCTGTGATGTATTCATTCACTCATTTGGCAAACATTTATTGAACATCTGTGTTTCCTGCTGTGCCCTGGACTGGGGGCTGGGCATACAGGGTGAAACAGACAAGCTTGGTGCCTGTCCTGGGGACCCTAAGTAGTGCTATATTTTCCATCCCTCTGCTACCACGCAGTAAGCAAGACTCTGTACTGAGGCTGGCTGGGGTTGGGAATTGATTGTCCGTTCTCTTTCCTGCCCCCTCCCCTTCAAACCCACCCCACCTCATCTCTGCTCAGATGGTTAAACTAGATATTCAGTCCCTAAATGCTCCAGTAACGTTTCTCAGCTTTGTGCCAGGACTCCTCTGCTTTCCTTGGGTGGGAGAAGGACACCCTTACCTTTTTTTTTTGCGGTACACGGGCCTCTCACTGTTGTGGCCTCTCCCGTTGAAGAGCACAGGCTCCAGATGCGCAGGCTCAGCGGCCATGGCTCACGGGCCCAGCCGCTCCGCGGCATGTGGGATCCTCCCGGACCGGGGCACGAACCCGTGTCCCCTGCATCGGCAGGTGGACTCTCAACCACTGCGCCACCAGGGAAGCCCAGGACACCCTTACTTTATCAGCACTAACCTCTGTCAGGCCCTTCCCGATGGTGATGTTACCTACCTGATCTCATTTAATCTTCACTGTGCAGATGGGGAAACTTGCACAGGGTCACACCTAAAGCAATGGTGTGCTGGGCAGACTCACTCCAGCCTGCATCTCTTCTCAACTCAGCCTTCAGTGACGTCAGGTTGCTAGTTTGAAACTGCCCAGGGTGGGGGTATTTATAGCATGGAAGTTGGCAGATGCTGCAAATCAGGGTTTTGCCCCCTTGGAGAGCTGGTTGGTAACCAGCCCCCTTGGAGAGCTGGTTGTTAAGCACACCACTGCACCTAAGCGCTTTGCCCAACACTGTCCTCTGCAGCAGCAGCAAAGGATGGGGGTCATATTGGAGCAGACAAGGATGTTCCTCCTGCCGGTAAGTGGCTGCTTCGTCCTGGGAGAACTGAGGGAGAGCAAAATGCGTTCCCATTGAGGAGAAAGGAGTTGTCAGCCCCTGGCCGCTTTGCAACATCACAGGTCGTTTTGGGAATCAGATGCGGTTCCCGCTACCTTCCCCTCCAACCCCCCGGCTACTGATGGAGTTAAGACCTTGCGGCTAATTGAGGTCTGACTCAAGGTTAACTGGTACTTTTATTGGTGTGAGTGATAGCTTTTTGCAGGGCTCTGAGGACAAAGCAGGAATCTGGTGGGGGGAGTGCACTGAGGACCCTCCTCAGAGATACACACAGACACATCCTCTAGAAGACCCTTTTTAATGGCTGGGTTTTTCCCCGCCTTTTATCCTTTTGATTGAATCTTAAATGGCCTCTCCTCAAGGAGACCCCGACCATCCTACCTACAGTATGTTTCTCTGCCTCCACAATCTTCTCTTTTAGTTTATTTTCTGTTTACTTCTTTCTTTGTTTCTTTCACTAGAATGCAAGCTCTGTGAAGATGGGAAACCGAGGCAAGTGGTTTTGGATGCTTTTTATTTCTTTTTTTTTTTTTTTGCGGTACGCGGGCCTCTCACTGTTGTGGCCTCTCCCGTTGCAGAGCACAGGTTCCGGACGCGCAGGCTCAGCGGCCATGGCTCACGGGCCCAGCCGCTCTGCGGCATGTGGGATCTTCCCGTACCGGGACACGAACCCGTGTCCCCTGCATCGGCAGGCGGACTCTCAACCACTGCACCACCAGGGAAGCCCGGTATTGGATGCTTTTATTCTGCATTTCCTCACTGTGGCCTCCTGATTCCTGATCTGGGGCGGACATCGCTCCCAGCTGTTTTCATAACTTAGCTTGGATCCGTGTTAGGTCCCTGGGCTTGGTGGCAGAGCCTTGATTTTGCACCCCGGTTTTGGGGCTGACTAGCTGTGGGCTCATGGGGAAGGAACGGAAAGGACAGCCTGGAACAGAAGCTCTGGGAGCAGCGGAAGCCCACCGCCCTCTGGCCCCCAGCCCAGCACTCTGTGGCTTGATTCTCCCAGGTACAATTTTCCTAGACACTCTAAGACCTTCCCTGCCTTAATCTTTTTCTTTTTTACTTTTGATATGATAAAAATAATGCGTTCCACTGGAGAAAATTTGGAAAATGCAGAATATTAAGACAAAGGAAAAGTCATCTTTTAGGTAAGGGAATTGTGTCAGCTTTATTCCCTTCATTTCCTGAACTAGCCCCACCCACTTGAGCCCAAGACCCCACCTCCTCCAGCAATTATAAGTAATCTTAAAACTGCCCCTCTCTCTCTTTTTGTAACATCTTTATTGGAGTATAATTGCTTTACAATGGTGTGTTAGTTTCTGCTTTATAACAAAGTGAATCAGTTATACATATACATACGTTCCCGTATCTCTTCCCTCTTGCGTCTCCCTCCCTCCCACCCTCCCTATCCCACCCTTCTAGGTGGTCACAAAGCACCGAGCTGATCTCCCTGTGCTATGCGGCTGCTTCCCACTAGCTATCTACCTTACGTTTGGTAGTGTATATATGTCCATGCCTCTCTCTCACTTCGTCCCAGCTTACCCTTCCCCCTCCCCGTATCCTCTTGAACCAAGTTATTACTTCCAAGAATAATAGTCTCTGTTACTACAAGAAACTAAGTAACAGCATGCAATGAGGGGGAAAAATTCAATTCATTAGTGGCTTAATAAGCACTAGCAACGACTCTGGGCTTGGCTTGGGAGCTGGGGTTGGGGGGATGGCGACCCCAAGAGGGCTGGGGGCGGGGGCTTGAGAGGTGGGGATGAGCACGTGGCGGCTGGGGAGTGGGTGGGGTACTGAGGTAGCCTAGGAGGCTGCGTGGTCCATGGCGAGCGAGCCCTGTTTCTCATTTCGCAAGATTTTTGCTCCGCCTCCTGGGCTGAGGCGCTGGGTCGCAAGGTAGGGGTAGCGTGTTGGAAAGTTCTTCGTCTTGTCCCAGTGTGGTGTTTTGGTGGCTGCAGGGGAGGTCAGGAAGGAGTTCCCTTCTCTGCCCTGTGGGCCAGGGGTGGGAAAGGGAGCTAGGAACTCGGGGCCCCTCTCCTTGCTCACAGCCTCGCCCCGCCTCCTTGAGTCCTCCCATCCCTCTACCAGAAGCTTGGAGTCACCCGGACATTGCCCCTTCCTCAAGCCCCACCTCCAATCTGTCCTGAGGTCTTGCGGCTGCTAGTTTCTAAGTGGTTCTCCCAGCCCAGGCTCCCTATTCCTCTCCCCTCCCCATTCTCCACGTCCTGCTTTGAGCTTCAAGGTCCGGCTGGTCCGGCTCCAGCCCCCTGGGCCTCCTCACGCCCCCACCACTCCTGCAGGCCCTCTGTGCCCCAAGCGCCTCGCCTGCTTTGAGTTACCTGAATGGAGCCAGTGTGAATGTTCCACAAGCTCTGGCACTCAAGGCTCAGGGTCTTTCTACCGCACAGCTCCCTTCCCCGAGCATCGCGTCCCCACGGTCAAGCATGTGTGTAAAGTCTGCTGACGTCGATGATGTTAACTGCAGTCCGTTAAGACTACTGTCTCTGTCCACTCAGGCTCCTCTGCCTTCCCCCTGTCCTAGGATCAGGGGGATCTGGAGTGGCCATGGGCAGTTTTTAGAGTCCATCTAGGTCAAGGCTGAGTGGGGGATTCGTTTAGTGTGTGCCCCATGGGGGAAATATGTGGTCCACAGTCTCTGAGTCTAGTTAAGAAGCACTCCTACCACCCACCCGTGACTCGCCCAAGGTCGTGACATGAAGGCACAGGGGCAGGGGTTGACATGCAAGGTGAGCATGTCCTGGGGGTCCTGGCCTGGAAGGTCTGACACATGTGCAGTGGGAAGCAGGTCATTGGATGTGGACGTTTTATTTTTACTTTATGTTTTAAAAATTAACCACTTTATTTATTTTAAGTTTTATTTTATTTATTTTTGGCCATGGTGTGGCTTGTGGGGATCGAACCAGGGTCCCTGGCAGTGAAAGTGCCAAGTCCCAGCCACTGGACCGCTAGGGAATTCCCTGGATGTGGGCATTTTAAACAGAAGATTTAAAGGTTCTCATTGATGCCTCGTTAAGACAGGAGTTGTCTGCACTCAGGAACATACTTGAGAACATATCATGTACAAGTATAAATGCACTCTGTGTGTGTGTATTTTTTTTTCCAATGGCAATCATATGAAATGGAATTGATTCTAATTCCTGTGTTTGTAGGTGTATTAGTTTCTTGTTCCTGCTGTAACAGACTACCACAAACTTAGTGGCTTCTACAATACAAAATGTGTTATCTTACAGCTCTGAAGATCAGAAGTCCCAAATGGATCTCAAATCAAGGGCTGAGATCAAGGTATGGGCAGGGCTGCATTCCTTTCTGGAGGCCTTCAGGGAAACATCTGTTTCCTTGCTTTTCCAGCTTCTAGGGGCTGCCTGTATTCCTTGGCTTGTGGCCCCTTCCTCCACCTATGCTGGGCCGAATCCTTCTCATGCTGCCATCTCTCTGGTTCTCTCTCTGTCTCCCTCTTCCTTTTTTTTTTCTTTCTTTTTTTTTTTTTCTTTGCGGTACGCGGGCCTCTCACTGCTGTGGTCTCTCCTGTTGTGGAGCACAGGCTCCGGACGCGCAGGCTCAGCGGCCATGGCTCATGGGCCCAGCCGCTCTGCGGCATGTGGGATCTTCCCAGACCGGGACACAAACCCGTGTCCCCTGCATCGGCAGGCGGACTCTCAACCACTGCGCCACCAGGGAAGCCCTCCCTTTTCCATTTTTAAGGACCCTTGTGATTACATTGGGCCCACCCGGATCATCCAGGACAGTCTCTTTATTTTAGGTCAGCTGATCAGCAACTTTAATTCCATCTGCGACCTTAGTTCCCATTTTCCACGTAACTGAACGTGTTCACTGATTATGGAGATTAGGGCATAGACATCTTTGGGGGACCATTATTCTGCAGACCACAGTAGGGCATAAACCTGAAGCAGCTCTACAGACAATGAGTGTGTCCGTGTGTGAAGCCATGTGTTTCATGCATCCCATATAACAAAATATATTTATTATACATATATATAAATTAATATACCTATATGTGTTTTATGTGTGGGTGTATTTCATTCAACCATGCTAAAGGAATTATCTATCTTCTCTCTAGAAAATATTACAAAATCTTGACATACGAAGAGGGAATACAACAGTTTGTAGCCAAAAATGTAAGAAGAAACTATTATAGAGGCGCTAGGCAGGTAATAAAGATGCATAATTTTTTCCTGGATTTTGGAATGTTTGTGGTCTTTGTCAGCTTTAAAAACTGTGTAAGTTGTGCTTCTTCATTCTAAATAAACATTATTTCATGATAAACTTTATTTAGAGCTTTATTTCATTGTAAATAAACATTAACTTTCACACCTAAATTTGCATTCTTTTGAATTCACTCTTTTGAATGATGAATGCAATTTTGCATTCTTTTTTTTCTTAAAAAAAGCCCCCACTTCCCACCCAAGTTGTATAAACTTCAGGTCCCACAAAACTAGGATCCCCTGCTGCTCCCACCCGAAGACATTTGCACATTCTCCACCCGGCACTGAGAGCTCTTTACGCCTCCCCCCCCCCCCCCCCCCCCCCCGCCTTGGCTCATCCTTCAGACCTCAGCTCAAGCTGAGGTCATTTCATGGGTGCCCACGTGGTGGGTGGCAGAGGCATGTGTCAGCAAATTCTAAGGTGGGAAGTTGGTGAAGAGCCAGGCTGCATTAGACTGTGGGGGTAATAGGGAGCCACTGCTGGTTCTGGAGCACTACTGGCTGTCATGGTCTGCCCTTGTGGGAGGCTCTCTGGAGAAGAGTCCCCTGGCCTGGCCCCATCAGCTCGGTGGGCAACTGTGTTAGAGTCTGCAACCCCACCTGCAGCCCGCCTGGTTGCACTGACCCATCTTCCCACAGTATCTCGATTATGCCTATCAAAGCCGGCCGCTGTGGGCCAGCCGTTTCCAGAGGGAGGCCGGTAAGGCATTTATTGAATTTATGATTTTAATTTATGACAATTCTAATCCCATTATGTGTTCCCTTTTGTCTGCAGCCTGCACGGTGGTGGAGTTTAATTACGGCCAAGCAAGATTTCCCCGGCTCGGGGTGGACCTTTCCTGCCAGTTCCGGAGGTCCACCCCCCGTTGCTTGAGGGCATTTAGTGGCCTGGTGGGGGAGAGGTTCCCCGGTCTGCGGGAGTGACGGGCTGTGCAACAGTCCCCGCGGTTGGCAGCTGCACCAGGCAGGACGTGTGGTGTTGCCTAGTGAGAGACAATTAGGATGGCAGCCTGTGGGGGTGTGTGGGGGTGTGTAGACAGTGCCCAGCCGCACAGCTGTCTGGGCGTTGCTGGGGGGCTCCGGAGTCAGGCAGAGGAAGAGGCAGCAGAATGTCAAGGATCTGCCAGGGCTTGTGTGTCAAAGGCTCCGAGAAAATGATTATCCTGGGGGGGTCCAAGACTCCACTGCCAACCCCAGAGAAGGGGACGTCTCCCTCCCAAGTGGTGAGGGTCCCGGGAGGGAGGGCCAAGCCGGGGGAACGATCACAGTGATGACGGGCAGAGGCCCTTCTCAGCTTCTGTGGAGCGCCATGCAGCGTGGAGAGGGGAGCGTGGAAAAACAGGGGCTGGTCCCAGTTCTGCCGGCAGCAGCTGTGACCTCGAGTCACATTTAGCCTCTCTCTATGATGCTCCTTCTCCAGCTGGGAACTCAGGGGCAGAATCAGGCCCCGCCTGAGCCTGGGAAAAGAATATAGCCGGGCGGGCTGCAAATGGCGGAGGCCGAATGGAGGGCCCAAATACAGGGTCAGTGGGAGCTCCAGGCTCGAGACCCCTGAGGCCCAGGTGAAGGCGAGGGGGGCCTGGACCTGGTCCTAGAGCTCAGGAACTACCAGGAGAGTCAAGGGTGACGAGGGGGAAAACAGCCTTGGCTGGGTGGCAAGGGAGACCTGGCACATGAGAGCAGCCTCGTATATTGCAAAGAGGGACCCAGAGTCTTGCCTCAGTTCCTTCATCTGTAAAATAAGCATGTGAACAACACCAGCCCTGTTTCCTGCCTCGGGGAGGAATGGGAGTTGTGACCGTGTTGGTGGGACGGGGCTGGATGTCTGGGTGAGCGTGGAGCGGAATTTCATGGCTCTCTGCATCCCAGTCTCTCATCTGTAAGTGATGAGTTAGGACCAGATGATCTGCAAGAATCTTCTTAGCTCAGGCCCTGCAGAGTTGATGATTAAACAAGGAAGGCTTCCTGGAGGAGTCTGTCTGAAGCAAGGGGAAGGGTGGAACTTTTTTCAGATCTTCAGGTCTCAGGTCCTGATTCTTTACGAATCGGATGAGGGTGGAGGAGGCAGCGTGGTATAGGGGTTGAAACCCAGACACCTGCAGGGATGGAGCAAGTGACTTAAATGAGCCAGGCATACACGGTGTGAAAATAGGGGCGGTGGGGACTGTGGCAAAGTGGAATGTGCACGTCCCAACTCAAGGGGCAGCCGTTTCTCTGCTCCAGGGATCATTGCCATGTGAGGATGCTGACCTTGGGTTGTCAGATGGTCTCAGTCTCTGCAAGTGCCCCATCTGTAAAATGGCACAATGACATTATCTGTCTCACAGAGCTGGAATGAGGACGAAATGAGCTAGTATACGCAAAGTGCTTAGAGCAGCGCCTGGCACGTAGTAAGTGACGTTGACAATTACTATGATTATTGTTGTCATTTTCTGTCTGCACAAGAGAACAGCTGTCTCACTTCTCTGACCCCCAACACACTCTGGGTGGGAAGGTCGGGGGAGTCTATTCATTGTGGTCTTGTTATTTGGGGTCTTTGGGGCAATAAGCTTCCCTGGCCAAGATGGACTTGGCCTGAATGGTTACTGTAGACAAGAAATGTTTGTGATGTGGGGAGGAAGCCGTTGCTGTTAATACTGCTGTGAGCAGAACCCGTTAAGTTATCCAGAGTCACTGCATACATGTTTTAATTTTACTTTGGGAGGTTGTGCTGAGCCTGAGATGTACACGTTTGCAGGAAGGATCTGTCAGGCTTCGCTGGGCCAAGAGGGCTGTGACAGAAAATCGTGGGGAGGGGGGAGTCACGGGAGGGGGGAGTCACGTGGGGAGGGGGAGTCACGTGGGGAGGCACAGAAACAGTGCCAGCTGGAGAAGGGGCTGAATTGTGAATCTAAAAGAGGTTCCCCAAAGATAAAAAAAATAAAAGAGATTCCCAATTGTGTCCAAGGACAAGGAGGGAGACATTAGGAGCGGGAGTAAAAGGTGATTGTCTAGCCAGTCCTCAACTCTGCATGCATTGTTAATTCTGCCTGGGCTGGCAGAAAGGGCGGTGTGAACACATGTGTGTGCATACGAGTGTGCACATTGGCACTGTGTGTCTCTCTACCAGCTGCTCCACCTCCTTCAAGACCCTCTCCATGGTTCACCCCAGCTGGCCTGGATTACACTTCATCCCTTTTCTCAATTTCCAGTCCTGGATCTTTGAATAACCAGCTACCTGTCCTTGGTGAGTCATTTAACCTTGCTGTGCCTCAGTTTGCCAATCTGGAGAGAACGTTCATCATTCTGGCCCTACCTGTTCAGAGGTATCATGAGGCGGCAGGCTGATGGCAGGGTCCTCAAACGGCTGCCTTTGGGTTTGGACACGCCTCCTCTCCTCTGCAGCGTCCTTTTCCAGTTTCCAGGCTCTTTACAGCATCATCGCATCTGATTCCCGCCGAGACCCTGTGAGGCAGAGCGGGCGGATGCAACCCCAGGTTACAAATGGGGAAACTGAGGTTCCGAGAGTGTTTTAAAGTAGAGTTGTATCATTATTTAGGTGGTGAGACCAGGAGATCATGAGGCAACTGCCATTGGAGACATAGTTTGTACTTACAGATCCAAGAGACGATCAGGGGGTTGAGAATGCTGGGCAGCCTGGTCCAGTCACACACCCTTCACGTGTGTGTGTGTGTGTGTGTGTGTGTGTGTGTGTGTGCCTGTGTGTGTGTGCCTGTGTGTGTGTGTGAATGTGTTGCACAGAGCACTGTGACCAAGCTCCATCAGGACCACATGGAAGGGGGACAGATGGGCAGAAACAGACACTGTCTGTCTCCAGTTCAATGCTCTTCATTTCCATCCAACAGTTCTCTGTGAAGGTCTCGCTCTTTCATGGCCTCCAGCCCTGAGCTAGAAGGACTTTCCCGCTGTTCCCACAGATGGCCTAGAAGAGCAGGCATCCTGGTCTGGGAGCCAGGACACCAGGGTCTGAGTCAGATCACCATCACTGAGTCACTCTGTGACTCAGGACAAGCGCCATAAGCCTCAGTTTTCCCATCTGTACGATGGGTGGGCTGGGCTAGTGGGTCCTTAAGACGCCCCCAATTTGACCCTCTGTGCATGAAGTGCTCTGACCAGTGGTTCCCAAGCCCACTCTCCAGAGTGAGCTGAGTGGGAACAAGAGGCTTTTCAAATCCAGATTCCTGGGCCCTCTCCTTGACCTGCCAGATCATACTGTCTTGAGAGTGGGGCCTGAGAAGCTGTATTTAAAAAATATTTATTTGGCTGCGCAGGGACTTAGCTGTGACATGCAGGATCTTTGTTGTGGCATGCGGGATCTTCTAGTTGCGGCATGCGGGCTCCTAGCTGTGGCATGCGGGCTCTAGTTCCCTGACCAGGGATTGAACCCAGGCCCCCTGCGTTGGGAACGTGGAGTCTTAACGACCAGACCACCAGGGAAGTCCCATGAGAAGCTGTATTTTTGAGATGCGATTCTGATGTTGTTGATTCATGAGCTGACATTTGGGCACCACTGCCTAAGAAATCTGGTTCCTCAAAAGGGACAATGAACTGATTCCCGTTTGTGGCATCGTTTGCCTCCTGTGTTAGCCTGAGGGCCAGCGGGGCGTGTCTCATGTGCAATCGGAAGGGACAGTGGCTGCCGAGCCCAGGCCACGTCTAAGCTTCCTGGTGGTGACTGTTCTGTGTCCACAGGTGGTAGGCGGCCCATGCGGGGACTCGGCCCTGCCACGTGATGGAGCATCTTGGAGCTGGGAGCTCTCCCTGGAGCTTCATCTGGACGTCTTACTCCATGCCAGTGCCTGGGATGAGGATGCAGGGAAGAGATGAGGGTGCCAGCTTGGGGTGGGCACCAGGAGGCTGTGGAACAGGCTGCTGGAGACCAGCGGGCAGTGGGAGGAGCCTGTGACCTTGGGCAGGTCAGGTCATCCCCTCTGGGGCCTTGGTCTCCCCACCTGTAGAATGGGCGTAGGAGTGGATGAGATGGCTTGCCAGATCTTTAGAGCTGGGACATTCTGCATCTAGCCTAAGCCCTAGAGAGGGCTCAGCTGGGGAGAGGGGCCATTGAGGGTAGCTGGTGTTGGAGCAGGGAGGAGGGCTCAGCCTGCAGGAGCCTGCGGGCACCCATCTGGCAGGGTGGGGGCAGGGGAGCTAGAACTCAGGAGGGGAGGGAGGGGGTGATGAGGCAGAAATGCTTCTGATGGGCAGCCTGGGAGAAGCCGCAGGACGACTCCGGGGTTCCCTTGTCCCTGCCACGGAGGGGAAGGAGCTAAAAGCACAGACCCCAGAGCTTCTTTTTCTGGATTCAAATCCCAGCTCAGCCTCCTCCCAGCTGTGGGACCTTGGGGAAGCCACTCTACCTCTCTGTGCCCTTGTTTCCTCACCTATACAATGAGGGATGGTAATAGCACCTCCCTTGGGGGTTCTTATGAAGACTGAGGGCTTAAAACTGTGCTAAATGAGCATATAGCTATTGTTGGCATTACTGTTATTAATATTAGAGGACAGTGTCCCCTAGTGGTTACGAGCAGGCCTCTGGAGGCTAAGCCACTGACTGGTTGGCTGTGTGACCTTGTTGCCTGACCTCCCCATACCTCAGTTTCCCCACCTCTAAAAGGAGGAGAATGGTGTCTATTTCATTACCGTGGGTTAACCCAGGTGAAAGCTTTAGCATTGGGTCCAGTACATAGAAACGCTCTAAAAAGAGCAACTCTTATTGTAGGTACCACTAATCCAGTTGGACTGAGCTGATTATGTCAATGATGTTTCTGACTTGTTTTCTCCAAGCTCCAGGGGTGGAGGTGGGGCCCAGACCTCTAGGCAGCCCAAGGCCCAGACGCTGCCCTCCAGGGCTTCATTTGAACTCAGTGTGTTTTGGTTTGATCAGCATCGTTCCTGACGTTTGTGCCCTGGTGTGAGGCAAGAGCTGAACTTTGAGTCCAAGGCCTGGGTTCAAGTCCCAGCCTCGGCCCTGGCCAGGATTTGCCCTCAGCTAATCTGAGCTCATCTGTGAAGTGTGATGATGATGCCTATTTTACCAGGATGCTGGGAGGTTTTAGAGCGAGCAGAGCGGGGAACCAACCCAGCAGAGCCAGCTGTGCAAACGGAAGGGTTGATGGCGGTGGTGGTTCCACCCAGCATGCCGCCAAAGGGACTTGACTTCGCTTCGCAGCCCCGCCACTCACGAGCTGGGTGACCCTGCGGCAGGTCCCTCCACCTCTCTGAGGCTCACCTCCTCACCTGTACAAAAATTGGGGCTATTTCGTGAAGCTTGCAGGTTATAATGAAGTTAAAAATGAGATTTCATTTGCCAAGCGTTCAGCACACAGGATGCAGGACAGGGTGGCCAGGAGGGATGAGCCACAGGCTGGACCTCAGTCTGGGGGGAAGGACAGGACAGCTTTCTCCTCTTCCTCCCCTCCTGCCTCCAAGCCTCCCTCCCCAAGCCTCTAATCTTTTTTTTTTTTTTTGCGGTACGCGGGCCTCTCACTGCTGTGGCCTCTCCCGTTGCAGAGCACAGGCTCCGGACGCGCAGGCTCAGCGGCCATGGCTCACGGGCCCAGCCACTCTGCGGCACGTGGGATCCTCCCAGACCAGGGCACGAACCCGCGTCCCCTGCATCGGCAGGCGGACTCTCAACCACTACGCCACCAGGGAAGCCCCCCCCCCTCCCCGCCTTGTAGTTTTTAAGATTAGACTTTAGTGCTCGTGTCTTGAGGACATGGATGGGACACGCTGGTGTCTTTGCAGATTTCTCCTCTGCCAGCCTCAGCCCCGGAAGTGACAGCAAGCACTGGATCCTCTCACTGCAGTAGACGCAGAGGCCGGCTGCTGCTCCTTACCCAGCTGTGCGGACCTGCAGTTACACGGGAGGGATTTTCTTCCTTTTGATTTGTACTTCTTGCCTCCTTATCCCCTGTGCTAGATGTGGTCTCTCCCCTTTTCGTGTGATGTTCAAGATTCTAATTAAGTGGAAAAGGCTTTTACTCCTTGCAATTCTCCGGTTATGACTAATGATACTGGCTCATAAGTGAAAGCTGATTTTCTGTTGAAATTCTCTGTGTGTTTTTGTTTAAAAAAAGAAGGTAGGAAACCAGGGCTCTTGGGTCATTTGCAAGTTATTAATTTCAAGAGGAGCTCTTAGCTAGCTTATTAACGGTGAGGGTATTACAGCTGAGTTAAATAGCTGCGATATTAATTAACTTGCAGGCTTTCATGTATGGAGAAATGGCTCATTTCCATGTTGGTGGGTGGTCTAGGTGGAACTCCCCTTCTGAGAGGCATGAGAGGAAGTGAGTCCTGGTGAGATGCTCCTTGGGTAAATGCTGGGTCCCAAGAATTGTTGCTGGGGATGTTTCCCTGGGTTCTGGGGCAAGGTGTCTGGACATGCCATGGCGCTGGGGCCAAGTGTCTCAAAGACAGATGCAAGTGGGGGAATGGACATGTCTTCCCAACACACAGGACTGTGTCCCCTTGGCCTTCACCTCCACTGAAGACAGGCCAAGTAGAGGTGGATTGACATGGCGGCAGGAGACATTTCAATGAGTCCAGTGTTTCTAAAATCTCAGTCATTTCATCTGTTTTGGCTATATCGACCTACCGCCTGTTCTATTATTTACTTACTATATTTATTTCCATTGACTTACTTAAAAAAAACTTAAAGGGAAACTTTATATCACCACCATAAATGGGAAACCAGCATCACTAGTCACAAATTCAAAGCCACATAAAAATGAATGCATGACTATTAAAATAAAAAAGGTCCATTCGGTACCACCTGAAGCGAGTCCCACGTGGGCAGTGGTGCATTGACCACCTGGCGGGAAACCTGGACTTCTTGACCCATGGCACGTGTGGCCCCAGGTTGGGGGTTGGGAGACACGTGAAGGGGAAAGGTGATGAACCAGCAGAAGCAGTGCTCTCTGGGGTCCTTCCACACGATGCAGCTAAAGCTAGGAGGCTGGATGGGAAAAGGCAGTTCTAAGGAATTTCTATATATTTTGAACTTCAGGGAACAGCATGTAAATGACATGCAAATCCCATGCCAGCAGCATTTTTTCCGGGGGCCTATTACTCAGGTGTGTTAGGTTGGCAGTGTGGCTCACCTGCTTGGGACTCCTGCTCTCATCTGGTCCCTGCATTCCCAGGAGCCATGGCAGGAGCGAGGGGATTGTCCAGAGAGCACTGGCCTGGGAGTCAGGATGGGAGCAGCCAGGCCCTGCTGCTACATTGCTCTGTGACCTTGGACAGACCACGGGGCCTTTCTGGACCTCTGTTTCTTCGTCTGTACGTGAGGGTGTTCAAAAAGATGCATCTGGGGATGATGCTCTGGTGGTTTATTTTATGTGTCAGTTTGGCTGGGCCATGGTGTCCAGATACATGGTCAAACATTGTTATGGATGTTTCTGTGAGGGTGTTTTTGGATGAGATTAACATTTAAATCAGTGGACTTTGAGCAAAGCAGATTGCCCTCCATGATGTGGGTGGGCCTCATCCAATTAGCTGAAGGCGTGAATAGAACAAAAGACTGACCTCCCCTGAACAAACAGGAGTCCTGCAGCAGAGGCCTTCGGATTTGAACTGCAGCATCAGCTCTTCTCTGGGTCTCCAGTGGTAAGTCAACCTCCAGGGTTATTTGACTCAGCAGCTCAAGAGTATCACCAGTTGTCCAATTATTTTCCCATCTCTCCACTCTTTTCCATTCTGGGTGTTAGTTTTGACAGGAGAATGGCTCCCCTCATGGTGGCAAAATGGCTGCACAGTTCCAGCCACACCTCCTAGAACAGAAGGAGAGAGATGTCCGTCCAGAATCCCAGCCAAAGTCCTCAGCGGAGGTGGGCTGACTGGCCCACTTCAGAGCCAATGCCTGTGCCAGAGGAATGACATGAACGGATCAGCTCAGACCTGGTTTATCTAAACCAACTACTGTGGCAAGGGGCATGGGACTACCATGTGACAAGGGGGATTGGGGCTAGACTGGGGTTAACCTCATGCAAACAGGGTTTTTTGGGGGGGCATGTAGGGATGCTGAGCTCAGAGTTTCAGCACTGTGTGGTCCAGGTGCCACTCCCTTCCCTTTTTCCCCTGCACTTCCTTCTCTTCTCTCCCCTCCTCTCCTATTCCTCAACCCCCTTACATCTCCTTCCCTCTCCTCTTCCCTACCCTTTCCTCCCCTGTGGTCACAGGCTGCATCCTCGCCCTGGAAACTGCCCCGTCCCCCTTCTGGGAATCCCTGACTATCCAAAATATCCCTATTGTTTGTATCTGCCCAGCATCAGTTCCTCCTCTTACGGTAACAGAAGCCCCCTCCTTTAGGGGAACAACCCTCCTGTCCATTCTGTTTGGTTGTGGGGAGCTCTTCATCACTGGACCCCTTCCAGCTTACACAAGTGGCCATGAGACCCAGGAAGGGCCAATCAGAGTTTTTCTCTGGGATTTTATAGCCTCTCTTTCCTCTGAAGTCACTAGTTGGGATGATGTAAGCTGGAGCTGTCTGTAGCCTCACTCTCTCCCTACCAAGTGGAGGAAGCTGTGTGCAGAAGAGAATGAGAGAGAGAGAGAGAGAGAATGCTAAGAGGTCGAAGGACACTGTTTCGTGTCTGGACCCAGCTGTGGCCTAAAGCTAGCTCTGTCATGCCTGCACTTTTCAGTTACTGGAGCTGCTAAATAGCCTTTCCCTATGAACTAGCTTGGGTTGGGGTTTTGTGGCTTGTGACTGAAAGCACCTGACTGGCACGCCAGCTTTATTAATTTTAATTATTAACTTAGCATGCATTCACCACTTCCTTTGGGCCAGGTAATTCTGGAAGATAGGCACTATTATTTCATAGGTGGGGAACAGAGGCATGGAGAATTTAAGCAACTTCTTCAAGGTAACGGTGGAGCTGGGATTTGAACTTGGCTTTGCCTGTTTCCAAACAGTCAGCTCTAGCCAGGAGCTGCTATGAAGCCATCCATATGGGGTCTGACAGAGATGAGAGGCCAGCTTTCAATTAGACACAAATAATAATAATAACAACAACAGTAGTAGCAGCAGCGGCAACAACAGTAACATGTAATGGAAACTCACCATGTATGAGGCGATATTCCAAACACTTTCCATGAATGATGCTCTTGAGGGGGGCATATTTATTTTATCTCCATTTTACAGATAAGAAACCTCTGAAATTCAGAAAGATGAAGTACCTTGCCAAAGATCATGCAAGTTGGAAGTGATGGGGCCCACATTTTCTCATGGCGACAATTTCCACTTGAGGTCAGGCCCAGGGCTGGGATTGGATCTCTTCTGTTCCAGAGGGAGGGAAGAGCCCCCCAGGCCATTCATGGCGATAAGCACTGAAGTTAGTGCCCATGGGCCCATGCCTCCTTCCCTGGCATTCAGCCCCCTGGGCCAGGGGCCTGACCCATTTCCCAGAAGCCGAGTCGGTCATGCAGAGTAAAAGTGGCCTTGGCCTGTAAAAACAAAAGTGTCCAATGAACCTGACCTCAGACAGCGTTGGCGGGGTGGAAGTGGGAGTGGGGGGCGGGGGAAGATGCAGAGGGGCTGCTGCTCAGGAATCCAGCTCTGCTCCAGGCTGGGGGCCAAGTGGTAAGTTGGGTCTTTGGTGGCAGACCCTCTTGGCGATGGCCCATCACCCCCAGTTCTCCAGGGTCCTGGCCTTCCTGCTGTGTTGAGGGACTGGTGGGAGGCTAATCTTAGCGTCAACACTCTCTCCCTCTCAGTAAGAACTGTGCATTATAACAGAGGCTTCTAGAGCCAAGGTCTTACTCCAAAGGAGAGGTAGAGCTGAAGCCACTAGAATAACTGATTCATCTTCCTGGGGGTCCCCACGGGGGCCAGGTCCATGGACGACCCCATAGAAATTGGGCAGTTTTTGCTGGATCGTGCGGGAGTTCCCCCCTCTCATCTCCTCCCCATGCTGCTTCCTCCCTGCCTTCGCCTGGTCTGGGTGAGACACTCGGGATGAAACCTGCTGCCTCGTCTGGGATGCCTTCTTGGATGGGTCCAGTCTGCCTTGCTCTCCACCCACCTGGACTGGTCGCAGCCACAACTGTCAACGTTGTACACATTCGGTATGGTTATATTCAGTTCAGTGCTTGGTTAAGCACTGTTATTTACTTTTTCTTAAATTGCCTTGTCTTTTCCACCTGATTTCAACCCCTACCTCCTGTGCTGGGACCATCCACTTGGTTGCATTCCACAAGTACTTTTGGGGTCCCTCCTATGTACCTGGCCCCAAGCTGCTTGGGCATGGAAGGGTCCAAACTAAACCTTTGAAGGGTTGGCTTGAACGACGTCTCTTCCACTGTCAGCCCCGGGCTCAATGCTGCCCTGCCCTTGGGCTGGGGGGCAGGCTGGGAGAAAACTGGCTGACCATCTGAGAGGCATCACATGGGGTGGGGTGGTTCGGGTTGTGCTGTGATAAGAGCCTCAGCATCTCAGTGGGTTACCAGCACAAGGGTGTGTTTCTCACTCACTAACCATCCATCGTGGGTGCATGGGGGGCATGCTCCTGTCTTCTCCAAGCCAGGACCCAGTTGGTGGAGCTGCCACCATCCTTTTTTTTTTTTGGCCAGCATGTGGGATCTTAGTTCCCTGACCAGTGATTGAACTTGCAGCCCCCTGCAGTGGAAGCACAGAGTCTTAACCACTGGACCGCCGGAGAAGTCCTCGACCACCATCTTAAGTGTTGTCATCAACCTCGACCAGAGAGAGCCCTGGAAGGTCTGGGATTCATTTCAGCCTGCAACTCACTGACCAGAACTGGCCGCATGGCCCACCTCACCCCATGGGGGCTGGAAGAGAAGGGCTGGGACTACGTGGGGAGCAGCACTGATGACACCCTAGAACCCAGAACCTAAGAATGTACAGCAGAAGCCTGCTTATCCCCCAACCCACCTCCCACCCACATGCTGAGGCCCAAACCAGGAGTCACCCTGATCACTCTTTCCCTCCTTCCCAACCAGCCGGCTGGGGTGCAAGCAGAGGGACCTTCCCATTGTCACGTGGGCGCCGTCCCAGGATGACCGCAGTGTCCCCTACTTCCCTGCCTGCGTCCTGTTCCCTCCCAGCTGCTTATTCTCCAGAGCAGCCAAAAGGATCTTGTCTTTTTTTTCTCTTTAGATATAATTCATACAACATAAAGATCACTATTTTAAAGTGCATAATTTAGTGGATTTTAGATCTTAGTATAGTCACGCTGTGGTACAACCATCACCACTATCTAATTCCAGAACATTCCATCCCCCAGCAAGTAACCCTGTAACCCATCAGCAGTCAGTCCCAATTCTCCCCTGCCCCCGGCCCTTGATAACCATGAATCTGTCTCTATGGATTGCCTCTTCTGGACATATTTCATATAAATGGGATCACACAGTGTATGGCCCTTTATGGCGGGTATCTTTCACTTGGTGTGTTCTCAAGGTTCATCCAATACGTAGTGTGTATCAGTACTTCATTGCTGTTTATGGCTAATATTCCATTGTGTGGCAGACCACGTGGTGTTGATCAAAGGACCTTAGAGACATGGATAAGATCCTACCGCATCCCTGCCCACAGCTCTCTAAGGGGTCCTTCAGCAATTAGAGTACACCCCACATTTCTTCACTGGCAGCAAGGCTCTGCCTGGTCAGGCCCCTCCTATGTCTCTGACCACATCTGACTTTCCCATCACCAGCCGCCATGCTCCAACCACATTGGCCTCCTTGAGCTGGTCGAGGTCAAACAGCCTCAGGGCCTTCGTAACAGCTGATAACTTCTGCCTAGAAAGTTCTCACCCCAAATGCTGTTTTGTTTGTTTTTACTTTTTATTATGGAAAGTTTTCAAACAAATACAATAGGAAAGACAATATAGTAATGAACCTTTCCTCTAGTCATCATCTAGATCCAATAATTATTAATTCACAACCAATCAGTGTTGGTTTACTTATAGCTCTACCCACTTCCCCCACTATATTATTGAGAAGCAAAATCCAGACGTGTCATTTCATCTGTAGCTATTTTAGCATTAGCTCTAAAAGAGAAACAGACTCTTTCCAAACACATAACCACAATACTATTATCACATCTAAGAAATAAACTATATTCCCTCCATATCATTCAACATCGAGTCAGTGTTCACATATCCCCCATTGGCCCATACTTATATTTTTTAAAAGCAACGTTTCAATTTATTTTCGTTGAGTTTTCACTTGGAACGTCGTTGGTTCCTGCCTACCTCCAGATTCAGGTGGCTTCTTAATTCAGCTAAGCATTCTTTTATTTTACCCTTTAAAAAAATGAATTAATTAATTTTATTTATTTATTTTTGGCCGTGTTGGGTCTTCGTTGCTGCGCGCGGGCTTTCTCTAGTTGCGGCGAGCGGGGACTACTCTGTTGCCGCGCGTGGGCTTCTTATTGTGGTGGCTTCTCTTGTTGCAGAACACAGGCTCTAGGCGTGCGGGCTTCAGTAGTTGTGGCACGCGGGCTCAGTAGTTGTGGCTCGCGGGCTCTAGAGCGCAGGCTCAGTAGTTGCGGCGCACGGGCTTAGTTGCTCCACGGCATGTGGGATCTTCCCGGACCAGGACTCGAACCTGTGTCCCCAGCATTGGCAGGCGGATTCTCAACCATTGCGCCACCAGGGAAGCCCTTATTTTACCCTTGATCATGACTTCAGCCCCATTTGTTCTGTTTTCCTTGAAAACACATGTTATATTTAGGATGAAGTCTTCATGATTTCTGCAATTGCTCCCTTTCTCATTATTCTCTTCCTGACTGTTTTCTTCCGCATGCTAGAAGGATCTTCTCCAGAGCTTGATTCTTCATTGCCAATTTTGTTTCCCATAGTGGCCAGTCTGCTGTCATACATCTTTTAAAAGTTTGTAAATAATTTGTACAATAGTTTAATAGGATAATCTGAATGTTGCCATTTGTTGACATGTCTCTTAAGTCTTAATTAATCTGTA
Source organism: Aethalodelphis obliquidens (assembly GCF_003676395.1). Classification (NCBI taxonomy): domain Eukaryota; kingdom Metazoa; phylum Chordata; class Mammalia; order Artiodactyla; family Delphinidae; genus Aethalodelphis; species Aethalodelphis obliquidens. The sequence goes on from NW_020837953.1 coordinate 43,949,514, forward strand.
GGTTAACCTGTCATCTCTCTCTCTCTCTGTCCTTGCAGTTGATGTGTTGAAGAAACCAAGTTGTATCTATTTTAGAGTTTCCTGCTGTCTGGAGTTTGCTGGTTGCATCTTTCATGGTGTCACTGAACATGTTCCCTTGTCCCTTGTCTCTACAAGATCTAGATCTAGAGGCTTGAACAGCATTAGGCGAGATAATTTAGCAAGAATACGTCAAAGGTAATGCTGTGTATTTTCACCGGGGGGCTCTCAACGCACATTTTCTCTCTTGTGAGTTTCACCGCCACCAATGATCATGGCACAGATGTGTTCACTCATTAGGCTGGTATTCTGGTATTTGAATCCAGGGGTCCTCAACCGGGGGTGGTTTTGCACCTGAGGGACATTTATCAATGGCTGGAAACATTTCTGCTCGTCACAAATGGGGAGATGCTACTGGCTTCTGGTGGGTAGAGGCCAGGAATGCTGCTCAACATTCTGTGATGCCCAGGACAGCCTTCCCAGCAGTTATCCAACCCAAACGTCAGTATTCCCAAGACTGAGAAGCCCTCTCCTAATCTAGCACCTTCTTTGTGGAGAGTGAATTTTTGCTCCCAATTCTTCATTTTTCTTCAATAAACGTATGTGTCCCACAGGCTGAGTGGGACTTGTGGTGAGTGGAGAGGACTTCCTGCCCATCGACTTTGGGCTTGTTGGGGCCGATGGGGTGCTCGCAGACCTGATGTGAGCAAAGATTTGAACTGTTCCCTTCCGGTGCTTATGTATTTTCAAAATGTAAGCCTGCAGTTTCTTAGATAAGTAGCAGCATGTTGTACACATCTTTTTCCACTCCGACTTCCCACTCAATAATATATCCTTAATGATAAGTCACTGAGTAGCGGTGTCTAGCGAGCCTTCTCATTCCTTCTTACAGCTGAGTCCCCGCCATCCCGTGGCTGTGACATCGCCATTCAATCCCTGCTCCCCCCCGCCGCCCACTGATGTTATCTGGGTCATTTCCAGTCTTGCTTTTACAAACAGAGCTTCAGTGAATAACTTGTGCAAACTCCTTTTCATATTTTTGCCAGTGTATCTTTGTTACTGCAGATTTTTTTCTCGACCATCTTCTTACCATCCAGGATTCAGTTTAAATAAATGTCACCTCCTCAGAGTGGTCCTCCTTGATCACACTGGCCAAAGTGTCCACCCCCATCCCCAAGTCACTCTTTTTTTTTTTTTAATTAATTAATTAATTTTTATGTTTTATTTTTTGACTGTGTTGGGTCTTCGTTTCTGTGCGAGGGCTTTCTCTAGTTGCGGCAAGCGGGGGCCACTCTTCATTGTGGTGCGCGGGCCTTTCACCATCATGGCCTCTCTTGTTGCGGAGCACAGGCTCCAGCTGCGCAGGCTCAGTAGTTGTGGCTCATGGGCCTAGTTGCTCCGCGGCATGTGGGATCTTCCCGGACCAGGGCTCAAACCCGTGTCCCCTGCATTAGCAGGCAGATTCTCAACTACTGTGCCACCAGGGAAGCCCCCCAAGTCACTCTTACATCTACCCATTACCCCCAGTTATTTTCTTCTGCCTGTGCTGGTGTGTGTATTTTCTCTCTTCAATCCCGTGTAAGCTCTTTAGGGCAGGGGCTTTGTTTTACTACCCCTGTAGGTTCACAGCTCAGCACCTGGCTGAGGGACTAAGGGTGGTCCCAGGGCACAGGACTTGCCGTCTTAAGGCCTTGGGCACACTGAGACAATATGGGTACCCTGTCTGTCACGTAGTGGGTGCTCATTAAATATTTATTGAATACATTTTTGTAAACTGGGGTAAGTATGTCTTGTTTCATCTACACAGCACCCAATTAAGTGTATTTTAATTAGATAACTTTTACAAAGCAAAGTATTTCATATCAAAATCTGGAAAAAATCAGATGACCTCACAACATGGGGCCTGTATTCCTGCAGGGCAGCTGTCAACTGGAACTTAATTGGGGCCAAGTGTATAGATGGGGCGTGCGCTTGTCAGATCCCTACAGCACCCACTGCTTGCGTTCGCTCACCTCCGACCCGCTCAGCCCTGGCAAGCCTTTGTGGTTTTGGGGGCCCGATGGCCTCGTGGTTGGCTGCACAAACTTTTGAACCAGATGGACTTGGATTCAGGTGGGGGCCAGGACACCTACTAGTTCTGCCACTTTGGGGGGTTCCCCCAGCTTTCTGGCCTCAGTTTCCTCCACTTCACCTCCTTCTCTTGTCCTTGGGGTTAAGGCGTTGACACTCCCATTACAAAGTGAAGGTCTTACCAGGTTGGAAGATGTATTAACCCATCATTCCTCCCTTCCTGTCCACCCCCCTCAAACCAGAGAGCTGGGCCCTGGAGGGTCTAGTGTCCCTCGTTCCCCCCCTTGCCTTGTGGGGTCACCGGGCTCAGTGCCAGCTCAGCCCAGGCTTGGGGTGCTGTGTAAGACCCAGTGTGCTCCTGGCTAGTACTGGGGGGCAGGAGCCAGGGTGAGGGTTACCATGGTGATCACCCCCAAAAGATGAGCAGCCAGGAGCTGAGTCTGGAGGCCAGAGTGGGTAAAGGAAAGGGACAGGTTTGAGGCAAAGGCTCATCGAGGGGTGGAGGATGGAAAGCAGTCTGAGGCAGGGGATGGGTCTTTCTGTTCCAGGAGCTCTGATCCCTCTTAAAATGCAAATCCCCTGGGAGGACCGGTTTCTCCTTTCTTCTGCTGCCATGGAAAGTGGAAGATTTGAGGCCCTGGCAGCCTGAAATCGGGGCTTAGAGTTGCTCTGGCAGCCTCCCTCTCATCCCGGAGATGCTGCAGCTAGAGGCAAGCATCAGGGGTCTGGTTCCTCCCCCAACTCTGCTCGTCAGGAGCTGGTTCTGCCCGCCCTGGGCTCTGATGTTGCCGAATCATGTATCTCATCCCTCTCTCTAGGCTCCTCTCAGAATCCCCTCCTCCCTGTCCAGCTGAGCTGTCCCCTCTTCCAGGAAGTCTTCCGGAACACTCGCTCCCCAGTCCTAGTGAGGCAGACCCACTGGGCCACCTGGCAGCCTGTATTTCCTCCGTCAGAGCTTTGGGTCATTCTCTGTGACTGCCGTACTTGTCTGCTTCTCCAGTACGTTGTGAATTCCAAGGGCGCAGGGGCTGTGATTTGCTGGTGCCCCGCAGCGGGCCTTCCACCTAGTAAATGTGAATAAATGTGCGTGAGTGGATAGAGGAAGACACGGTTCACTATCACAGAGTTTAGATGGGGCTGCGGGGGAGGCGAGAAGGGCGTGCGGATGATTGAGGGAGAGCTCAGAGAGGAAGAGAGCTCTCTCCAGCTTGGATGGGGACTTGCTTGCAGAAGCCCATCCCCTTGGCAACTGGGTGTGTGTGTAGCTGAGGCCACTGTCCCACATGTCATGGGTCGTTCAGGACCCGATCACGGTACCCCTCATGAGGGAACAAGTCTGCCAGGGCATCCCTTCCTCTCCTCTTCCCCTGGGCATGTCCCAGTCTCTTCGGCTTTTTCTCCAAACCTCCTTAACTTGGGTAGAGGCCACTGCTGAGCTGGCATCATCCAGCCTCACTGGCAGAGGAGGCGCTGGACCCAGGCAACTTTACCCAGCAAAGCTCCCTTCAGGTGGGGGCTGGGCAGTGGGAGGGGTTTCCCTATTCTGGGGCCCTCTCCCTGAGGTCTAACTCAGATCACTTACACGGCACGTACCAGCACTTCCCTGGGGAGCTTGGCCTTGTGCAGCCCTGTCCTGCCCAGACGGGCCCCTGTCAGCTGGCCGACTGTACAGGGGAAATATTGTAGCCTTTTCCCTTTCTTTTCCCCCTTTCTCTCCATTCAATCGAAAAAGGGAGGTCATGAATGTGGCAGGTTCACTAACTAGAAAATATACTCCAAACCACACAAATGAAATTCAAGCGACTGGCCAAACAACATTTTTTATTGCTTTGCTCTTCATGGGTGAGAGGGATGTCTTTGTATCTGTCTTCGTGTGGTTCTGAGCATTTCTGCACCGCGAGGCTGGCAGCCCTGTGGGGCTTGGCCTTAACTAAGTACAGTTCTAAAATGTCGATCCCGGAGATGGGTCAGCATTGCAGGGTTCATCGATGGCTGGCAGGGCCCCCAGAGAGCAGGATGGGGAAACTGAGGCCCAGAGAGGTTTGGTCCCTTTCTCAATCAAGGTCACGCTAGCTCTTTGGAACTACAAGCTTTTAAGGAACCTGCAAAAATATCTGAGACCTTAAAATATTTATTGGCTATAAAATGGGGGAAAAAAACCCTGTGAAATCGAAATTAATAAATGTTAAATGTCTACCAAATGTAACATTAGGTCAACGGCATTAATTACTGCATTTGGTATTCATAAAAGTGTCATTACACATGAAAACAATTTGTCAGCTACATTTTCTCAATCAGTAAGAGATCCCGGGTAGACAAGAGGATGGATGGGAAGGCATAGCCACCGCCAATTAAATCAGCGCCCGGCAGCCAAAGAAGTCCAAGAGCAACATTATAAAAATCCTTAAAAAAATCGTGGCGAAACTGTTATATTTAATATGATCTGTTGGTGCCCTTTGCTCTGATGGAAGAGAGGGCATTAGGAATCCTCTTGTCTCAGGCTTGTCCCAGGTCGGGGACCTGCCCTTGGCATTTGTGAGATCTCAGCCAGAGCCCTCCTGGCAACTTCACTGCCAGTAACCCCTCACTGCGAGAAGGAGGGAGGGCTTTCAGAGGACACGGGAAGGACCCGGAGGAGGCCCTCCTGTCCCTCTGATTCCATCGCCAAGTTCTCTCTGCAGGGCTGTCTGCCACCTCCCTGTGAAGAAGAGCTCCTAGGAGTCTGGGAACACAGTTGCAAACCCACAGCAGGGACAATGTTGGGATTCAAGCCAGAGGCTTTTGGGGGAGAAGCGGGTCTTGGGAAAAGCCGGAGGGTTGGGTCTGGCTTGGCGCCAGCTGGGCAGCGGTGTCTCAGAACTGGCTGATGGAAGAACGCTTATGACTGGACTGGTGGCCCATGTCTGGTCCAGCACCAGATCTTAGCCTGGCTCTGCCACAAAGAGCTATGTGACCTTGAGTGAGACATTTTTACTCTCTGGGCCTCAGTCCTTCACTTGACAACTAAGGGTATTAGACCATCCCTTTGAAATTTGAGAGCAAAAAGAGGTCTGCTAATGAAATCTCCCCATTTTACAGCTGGAAAGAATGAGTCCTAGAGGAGGGAAGGGAAGACAGTATGGTACTGGCACGAAAACAGAAATATAGATCAATGATTCAGGATAGAAAGCCCAGAGATAAACCCACGCACATATGGTCACCTAATTTATGGCAAAGGAGGCAAGAATATACAATGGAGAAAAGACAGCCTCTTCAATAAGTGGTGCTGGGAAAACTGGACAGCTACATGTAAAAGAATGAAATTAGAACACTCCCTAACACCATAAACAAAAATAAACTCAAAATGGATTAAAGGCCTAAATGTAAGACCGGACATTATAAAACTCTTAGAGAAAAACATAGGAGAAACACTCTTTGACATAAACCACAGCAAGATCTTTTTTGACCCACCTCCTATAGTAATGAAAATAAAAACTAAAATGAACAAATGGGACCTAATTAAACTTAAAAGCTTTTGTACAGAAAAGGAAACCATGAACAAGACGAAAAGACAACCCTCAGAATGGGAGAAAATATTTGCAAATGAAACAACGGACAAAGGATTAATCTCCAAAATATACAAACAGCTCATGCAGCTCATTATCAAAAAAACAAACAACCCAATTAAAAACTGGGCGGAAGACCTGAATAGACATTTCACCAAAGAAGACATACAGATGGCCAAGAGGCACGTGAAAAGATGCTCAACATCGCTAATTATTAGAGAAATGCAAATCAAAACTACAATGAGGTATCAACTCACACTGGTCAGAAAGGCCATCATCAAAAAATCTAGGAACAATAAATGCTGGAGAGGGTGTGGTGAAAAGGGAATGTTGGTGGGAATGTAAATTGATACAACCACTATGGAGAACAGTATGGAGGTTCCTTAAAAAACTAAAAATAGAACTACTATATGACCCAGCAATCCCACTACTGGGCATATACCCTGAGAAAACCACAATTCAAAAAGAGACACGTACCACAATGTTCATTGCAGCTCTATTTAGAATAGCCAGGACAAGGAAGCAGCCTAAATGTCCATTGACAGATGAATGGTTAAAGAAGATGTGGCAATGGAATATTACTCAGCCATAAACAAAAAACAAAATTGAGCTATTTGTAGTGAGGTGGATGGACCTAGAGTCTGTCATACAGAGTGAAGTAAGTCAGAAAGAGAAAAACAAATACCGTATGTTAGCGCATACGTATGGAATCTAAAAAAAATGGTACTGATGAACCTAGTGGCAGGGCAGGAATAAAGACGCAGACATAGAGAATGGACTTGAGGACACAGGGCGTGGGCAGGGGGAACCTGAGGCAAAGTGAGAGTAGCATTGACATATACATGCTACCAAATGTAAAATAGCTAGTGGGAAGCTGCTAAAAAGCACAGGGAGATCAGCTCGGTGCTTTGCGAAGACCTCGAGGGGTGGGATAGGGACGGTGGGAGGGAAGCTCAAGAAGGAGGGGATATGGGGATATTTGCATGCATATGGCTGATTCACTTTGCTGTACACCAGAAACTAACACAGCATTGTGAAGCAATTATACTCCAATAAAGAGGTATTTAAAAAAAAATACAAGAAGAAAAAAAAAGAAGAGGTCTGTTAATGAAATCTCCTCATTTTACAGCTGGAAAGAATGAGTCTCAGAGGATGGAAGGGATCCATCCAAGGTCACACGGGGAGCTAGGATGGAAGTGAGGCCAGCGCCCCCTCTGATTCCCACCATGCCATCCCATTTGGGTCTCCACTGCCCCACCACAGGGCCTTCCTGCAGGGACCCAGACCCTGTAGGGAAAGTACCCAGAGCCCTAGGTTGCTGGGAGCAGGTGACCTCATATCATTCCCCCAAGAGACTCTTTCTCCATCTCTTCCCCCACCCCTGAGAGCACGCTGGATTTGGAGTCAGAAAGCTGGGCTTCCTAACCTCCTCCCCACATAACAGATGTGTGACCTTGGGCGAGGCACTCAATCTCACTGATTCTCAGTTTTCGAATCTATAAAATGGAGCAGAGGTGGGCTCTGCCCACCTGGTGGGGTGGCAACAGTTGCCAACAGCCTTTTGCTCTGGAGGAAGCGACCCCCGCCCACCCAGGAAACATGTCATTAGATCTATAAGTTGTCACATAAACGCCACTTCCTCTGGAGCCAGGAGGAAGAATCTGTTCCTTTCAGAGGCTGGGGAGGGAGGGGCTGGCCTGGTGCCAGGAGCTACAAATACCATCCCCCAGGACCCCTCCCTCTCCCAGGGGCCTAGGGGGACCCAGGGGGACCCAGGGGGGCCCAGGCTCGAGGTGGCAATGCTGCTGCCGGTAACTGGCTGAGCTCTGGCTCCCTCCTGTCCCCTCCCACCCTCGGTCTCCTCCCGCTCTGATCAGAAAGCCCGAAGGGTCCAGAGTCCCTGAAAGTTGCCAGGAGCCTCCCGATTGGGGTCTTTTCTGGAGTGAGGTCCTGGGTCCCCGGCGGAGAGGACACGGAGGGGTGGGGCTTCCGGGCCTATGCCCAGGACCTTCCTGGTCCTATGCCCAGGACCGGGCACCTGGGCCGAGCAGCAATGAGTTTCCAGCCTTTGGTCAGCTGACTCTGGAGAATGTTGTGAATAACACGGAACACAGGCTCCCCTGAGCCAAACAATCTGGGAGGAAACGGAATTGGGGTTTATTCATGGGGGAACACCGTGACCCTCTTTTCTCCATCTTCATCTCATTCCAAACAGGATGACGGATTCCAATAGGGAAGACGGATCCCCTCCCTTCTCGAGCGCTTATGTTGTGCCAGGCCCTGTACTGACCATTTTAAATGTGTCATCTTATCTAATCCTCACCACAGCCCTTTGGGAGTAAGTACTATTTATTATCCCCACTTTACAGGTGGAGAAGCTGAGGCTCAGGTACCTGGCCTAAGGCCAGCCCTGTCCCCTAACCACTAGGTAACACTGCCCTTGTTCACACTTTGTCTGACAATATGCTGGGAACTGAGGCTCTAACTGGGAACCTTGGTACAGCCACCCTCCTTCTCTGGGCCTCCTGGCTCCAGGAACTGGGCCTGACCAGCAGGGGGCACTCCAGTAGCCCTCCCCTTGGCTCCCAAGGCCCACGTGCCTGGCCCTTGAAACCCACCCCCAGATGCTCCCCATTCAGGTTCTCCCTAGCAGGGAGCCAGGGACAAGGAGAGATCAGGAGCCAGAAAACTGTGGGTTGAGTCAAAGTAGGGAGGCTCCAGGAGAGGCCCATGCAGTTAATGAGAAACCTGCCCCTGCAGACCTGGGCAGTGACACCGCCGTGATGATCTCTCTGCCCGAGGCCCCCGGCCCTGCCCTGTTGACTCCATTCAGTGTCATTGATCGGCAGGGGCCCTGTAAGAGCCAAGGGGCAGGAGAATCGATGTCCCAGGGCCAGTGGGGCTGTCCCTGTGGAGCAGGGTGAAGAGAATGGCTTGGGTTGGGGCCCCAACTGTGGTCCTGATGACATTTCAGACCTTTGTCTGCAGAGGGAAGGGGATGCCTTCCTAGGAGACCGGGCGATGGGGGTCCTGTTTTGTGGCTTCCTACCAGTCCCCCTCTGCAAGGACCACCAGGCAGGTTTCCCAGGGCAGAGGCTCTGCTGCCCAACTGGCTTACCTGACCAGCGCTTTCTCTCTAGGTCTTCCTACCGCTTGCTTGGACCATGCTGTGGCTCCCAACTACCTCCTGTGTTACTCTATACCACCACCCCTCACTCTTCACCCCCTTCCCAGATTCCCATCTCTGACTCTGAACACTTTCCTGAGTTCCAAACCCAAAAATCCTCTCCCCATTGGCATCCTCACCTGGACAATCCCAGGCCCCTTGGGCTCAACAAAACCAAACAGGACTCGCCATCTTCCTTCTACAACCTCCCCGCCACCTGGTTTCCCTGCCCTAAGTTTCACCTCCCCAGTGAATGGTAGAGACGCACACTTTATGAACACACAGGTGAACAGGAGTATCAGGTGGTGTTCCGTGTGATGTAGGGGAGCCAGCGGGGTAATGAGGTAGAAGTGACTGGGAGTGGGGTGGGCTGTGTCTGATAGGGGAGGCCTCTCTGAGAAAATGAATGACCTGAGAGCTGAATGACAAGACGGAGCTGACTTTGCAAGGATCTGGAGGAAGAGTTTTCTGGGCAAAGGGGAATAGCAAGTGCAAAGGCCCTGAGGCAGAAGCAATGAAGCTGGTATGTCTGGGAAGCAACAGGAGAGCCAGTGCAGGGTGAGGGTGGTGGGTCACATGGAATGCTGTGTGGGCTGAAGTCAGAGAAATCCGCGGGCAAATAGATGGAATTTGTTTCTAGGTGCAGTGGGAGCCACTGGAGGCTTTTAGGTAAGGGTGGGGGCTCACATTATCTGATTCATGTTTTAAAAGGATCTCTCTGGCTGTTGGGTGGGTGCTGGAGCTGGAATCATTTAGGCAGTTGACTTGGAAAAGGCAGGTAAGGACAAGATGTATGAGGAAGCAGTCGGAACTGGGATGTGATTTGGAGACAGAGCCGACAGGACTTCTAATTTGATGCAGGGTGAGGACAGAGAGTGGAAGGCAGGATGATGCCTGGACTTTTGTTCTGAGCACCTGAGATGGGGAACAAAGAGGGAGGAGCAGGTGGAGAGGGAAATTGAGGTTTCTGCTTTGAATTCCCGTCCTCGTGACAATTTCAAGAAGGCAGCTGGATGTATGAGTCTGGAGCTCAAGAGAGATGTCAAGGCTGGAGAGATCAGTGTTAGCAGATAAACGTGAGTCCAGCCTCCTGGCCTTGTGCTCACCCTTTGCTGCCAATGTCTCTGCTTCCTATTGGAATGTGAACTCCCTGAGGGCAGAACTGCGTTTTATTATTGTTATAGCTCCAGAGCTTTGGGGCGGATGTGACTCAATAAGTTGTTGAGGAGCGAATGAAAGCATAAATATCTATTTCACGTATTCATTATAAAATATTTCCTTAGCACTTACTCTGAGCCTGGCTCTTCTCTTGGTGCTGGAAATACAGTCGTGAATGAGATGATGTTCCTGCCCTCTGGGAACTTAGACTTCGGTGGGTGAGATGGGCCAAAACCAAACCAATGAATATGTAGTATAATGAGGAACAGTGACAAGAACGAGGAAGAAAGATTAAGCAAGATAAGGAGATAAAGGGCACTAGGAAATATTCTTTATGAGGGTAGTTGGAGAGGTCTCTTTAAGGAAAGGACATTTGAATAGAAACCGAGAGTGAATGAAGGGTAAGCTGTATAAATATCTTGGGGGAAGAGCATGTAGGCAGAAGGAACAGCATATGCAAAGGCCCTGAGGTTGGAACAGAGATGTCCCTATGCTGGAGGCTAATGGCACCTCAGGGCAGACACATTTGAGGGCTAATGAGAGTAAGTCAGAGTCTTCTTTTTTTAAAGTTTAAAAAATTTTTTTAAACTAAAAAAAATTTTTTTATCCCTCCCTGCCTTTCCCCTTTGGTAACCGTAAGTTTGTTTGCTATGTCTGTGAGTCTGTTTTTTGGTTTTTTTGTTTTTAGATTCCACATATAAGTGATATTTTTCTTTCTCTGTGTGACTTACTTCACTTAGTATGATAATCTCTAGGTCCATCCATGTTGCCGCAAATGGCATTATTTCATTCTTTTTTATGGCTGAGTAATAGTCTATATATACACCTATCTATCTATCTATCAATCTATCATATCTTCTTTATCCATTCATCTGTCGATGGGTGTTTAGGTTGCTTGCATCTCTTGGCTATTGTAAAGAGTGCTGCTATGAACATCGGGGCGCATGTATCTTTTCACATTAAAGTTTTCGTCTTTTCCAGATATATGCCCAGAAGTGGGATTGCAGGATCATATGGTAATTCTATTTTTAGTTTTGAAAAATTAATTAATTTTATTTATATATTTGGCTGCATTGGGTCTTTGTTGCTGCGCGCAGGCTTTCTCTAGTTGCAGGCTTTCTCTAGTTGGCGGTGAGCGGGGGCTACTCTTTGTTGTGGCACACGGGCTTCTCTTGTTGTGGAGCACGGGCTCTAGGCGCAGAGGCTTCAGTAGTTGTGGCACGCGGCCTCAGTAGTTGTGGCTCGTGGACTCTAGAGCACAGGCTCAGTAGTTGTAGCACATGGGCTTAGTTGCTCCGCAGCATGTGGGATCTTCCCAGATCAGGGCTCGAACCCGTGTCCCTGGCATTGGCAGGTGGACTCCCAACCACTGCGCCACCAGGGAAGTCCCTATTTTTAGTTTTTTTAAGGAGTCTCCATACTGTTCTCCATAGTGGTTGTATCATTTACATTCCCACCAGCAGTGCAAGAGGGTTCCCTTTTCTCCACACCCTCTCCAGCATTTAATATTTGTAGATTTTTTGTAGATGGCCGTTCTGACTGGTGTGAGGTGACGCCTCGTTATAGTTTTGATTTGCATTTCAGCCAGAGTCTTCTTCTTTCCCATACTCGTGTGATATAAATTCCCTTGACTAGTGACTAAAGGTAGAGGCTTGGCCATTCGCTGGCTGAAATATTTTCTTCCTTTCCCATGACCTCTAGGCTCCTTCTAGGGGAGGAGCCAGTGAGTAGAGGTCAAGAGCCTCTTTTAGGGGAAAAAGAAAAAGGAAGTCCCAGGGTCTCTCGGGCAGGACACTCAGCCCCCAAGTGTTTGCTCTAGGATCCCTTCCTCTCACTGGGGGAACGGGTGCGAGTTAAATTCAGTGACACAAAGTACCTTCATGACAACGCTGTGTAATAACTTAATGCCTTCCTAGAGCTATTATCTATAATCACAGAAGACTCCAAATGCCACTGCCTAAGAGTGCTGGAACGCAGCCTCCGCCCCAGAAAGTTTCATCCCGATCATGGTATTTTAGCCTCGTAACATTCCCACTTAGAGGTAGGGGGGCAGGACAGCACCCCCATTGTAACAATGTCACCTTCAGGGGTGGAGATGGACCTATGATCAGAGGCTCCAAACTCCTCATTCTGGCTCTTCCTCCTTCCCCAGGTGTTCTGGGGAAACGGAGGTCGCTGTCAGCTCCTCATCTCACCCAAGAAGCCCAGGCAGAGGTTGGGCTCTCTCCTCTCAGCCCCGCCCTCAGCTTTTCCCCACAGCTGGGTTTGGTTGCAGGACTCTGATCAGACCTCTGGCCAGAAGGAACCGTGAGAGGAATGAACGTGTGCAGCATCAGTCCCATGGCCTCCCAACCTCCCAGAGGAAAACATCCTTTTGTCTCTCGGCAACCGACTCTTTGAAGATGCTGTCCAACTCATGTCCTTATTTCCCACTGGCCACGCCTCTCCAGGGGCCTCTGGCCCTTGGGTCTGGGTCTATATCTGGTCTCCTCTCCACCCTGCCCTTCCTGTCCCCGAAGCAGAAATCCTGGGGGAAGCTTCACACAAGTCTCTGGAGTCCTTGGGCTAGGAGAGAGAAATTCACAACAAGGGACAAGACCACTCCATTTCAGACTCGCTGGACTAACAACAACAGCAATAATAATAAAGCGCTCGTCACATGCTGAATACTTTTCATACATGGTCACATGATTGACGGTTATTTTCCCCATTTCCCGGCGGTGGAAACGGAGGCTTGGAGAGGCTGAGGGACTTGCCCAAAACCACACATTCAGGGAGAGGCAGAGGAGGGATTTGAACCCTGGTCTGGCTGACTGCATTGCTCTCTCTGCCCATGCCCGAGCTCCCACCTCTGTCACTCATCAGGAGGGATCTGAACCCTCGTCTGGCTGACTGCATTGCTCTCTCTGCCCGTGCCCGAGCTCCCACCTCTGTCACTCATCAGGGGGCCTTGACTGCCGCCTCTTCTTGGCCACCACTGGGTGTGCTGCTCCTGACAGGGGCCTCTGGCGCTAGTTTTCCCTCCGTGGGCAGGCCGGCCTCTCCCTCGAGCCGGGCAGGCTGTTGACAGGAAGGAAGCTTGGGCTGCAGGGCAGGGCTGTGAGCTAGGCACTCCTCCCTGATGGCCCCTGCTGCTGCCAGGGGCCTCCCTCCCAGCTGTTTTCTAGAAACCCCTGGAACTGCAGGGAGGTGGCTCCTGGGCAGGACAGGCCTCACTGTCCTGCACGACCCCTGCCCTGGAGGCCCAGAGCTAGCAAGGCCTGATCTGTGTGTGCAGGGACCGGGGGCGGGGGACAGGTGGTAAGGAAAGGTTGTGGAACTTCAGATGCTCCGGGGGCCCTCTGTTTGCCCCTTCCCCGGTGCCTGCCTCCACCTGCCCCTTCTCTCTCATCTCTTTAGAGGCTTCTGTTGCTTAGCCTCGACCCAGGAGGCCAGGAGGCCAGGAAGCATCACTTCTGCTGCTATGCTTCTTCCACGGTTTGCAGTTCTCAGAACTTCCTCACACACCTCTCTGTCAAAAGCCCTGGGACGTGGGAGGGGACATTCACAGCTCATCTGGGAGGGGTCTGAGGGGCCCAAGACCGCAGAGTGTGTCGGGGGAGAGCCGGGGCCTGGTCTTCCAGTGGTGGAAAGGGAGAAACAGATTTTACCACTGGCCTCAGCCTTGACCAGCCTGTCCTACCTGTGCTGAAATATTTCCCCCTGGGGAGGAAATGGAAACAACAGTAATCAACTTTGTCAAACAGTTGCTAACCTGGTAGTTCTGAGGGCTTTGCCTGTACTACTAATTAATTTAATTTTGCCACAGTCCTGTGTGGTTGGCACTGCTATAATCTCCATTTTACAGATGGGGAAACTGAGGCATAGAAAGGTTACTGTCACATGGCTAGTGAATGGTACAGCCAGGATTCAAATGCAGGCTGCCTCCAGAGAACTGCAATGGTATTTGATAGTGATTTACAGAAAAAGATATTAAGTCTAAAAATTACATCAATGTACGTGTATATTTACACAATTGCCTTTATTGAAAAGAATGCAATAGTATGAAATCAGGACTATCTCAGAGCATCTGCTACATGTTTCTGCCTGTGTTGGGAGGCTGTGAGGGGCAGCCACAGGCAGGCAGGCTCTGGTGTCATGTCAGGAGGTCCTGGATTTAAGTCTTGCCTTCCCCACTCACTAGCTGTGTGCCCTTGGGCAAATTACAGAACTGCTCTGAGCCTGTTTCTTTCTCTGTAAGATGAGGATAATGCTATTCTCCATGTCATGGGGTTGTTGGGAGGATGAAATAAGAAATCACGTATAAATACTTTGCCTAGTGCCTGAGATGTAGTAACAATTGGACAAATGAGCTTTTATTATTTAAAGAAAGCCACACCATGTTTGTGGTGGTTTGGTGGGCAGTCAGGGGGTGTGGTGGAGAGATCTCTGGGGTTGTGTCTCCGGTGTTCATGTTATCTCTTGCTGCATACAAAAGTCACCCCAAAACGTAGTGGTTTAAAACAAAAGCCTTTATTTTGCTCCATATGGGCAGGGCTTGAGGGCAACAGTTCATCTCTGCTCTGTGTGGTATCAGGAGAGGAGGCTGGACCGGGGATGGAGCACCCATGTTCAAGAGGAGCTACTCATATCTCGATGAGTTGGTGCTGGCTGACAAGTTGGGATGGGTCAAGGGCTGCATTTTCTCTCCATGTGGGTCTCTCTGCAGTCTTCTTGGGCTTCCTCATAGCATGGTGGCTGGATTCTAAGGGTGAGCATCCCAAGAGAACCAGGTGGAGGCTGTCTCACCTTTAATGACCAAGATTTGGAAGTCATATAACATTGCTTCTATTGAAGCAGTCATGAAGGTCCTCCAGACTCAAGGAAGGGGACATAGAACGTAATACTCAATGGGAGGCGTATCAGGGTCTCATTATGAGAAGAGCATATGGGATGGGAGGTATGGTTTCATCCATCTTTGGAAAGTATGTTCTCCCACACTCAACGACTAGTCTTTTCATTAGCCAGGACAGGTGAAGCTTTGCCTTGAATCTCACTGGAAGCCATACTTCTCACTCTACTGGTAGTCCATGCGGGTTGGCCTATGCCCATTGCCTGCCCTCCCACATGCAGGAAATAGGGGATCCTGGTTCCTTCTGCTTTACTACACTGCCATCCTAAACTTGTGCCTTTGAAGTCAGTGTATAAGAGGGAGAGAGAATATAGATGAAAATACAGGGGGTTATGGCCAGACCTAGAAATGACACCCAACACTCAGCCTGCGTCTCCTTTGGCCAGAACCTAGCCAGATGGCCCCACCCCCACTGCAAAGGGAGCTGGGAAATGTAGTTTTCCTGTGTGCTCAGGAAGAGGAAAGGAGATTGATGAGTACTTAGTTGGGCTCTGCCACACCCACCTTCTAAGACCTCACCTAGAGAGCACAGGGATTAAGGTCCTGGTGTTCACTGTTGTGTTCCCAGTACCCACCACATTGCCGGCACATAGTAAGTGGTCAATACATGTGTCTTAAATGAATGAATGGACAGGGAGATGGCTTCCACTTTGCTCCTGGCTTCTGAGCTTTGGGGTTGGGTGTAAGAAGCTGAGTAAGTCTTAGCGTTGATAAGGTTTGGAAAGTGGTGGTTCTCATGGTTTGATCTAGAGTTCAACTTTAACCCCACCTTCATGAACCCACCAAAGATCCCCTGTGGAAGCTGTGCCCTGGGTGTGGCTGAAGCGGCCGCCGTGTCAGTGGGCACCCATGCTTTCCAGGACTTGGGGAATGAGTTGCAGGTGTTTGCAGGAGGTGAGTGCCAAGGGGCATGGGTGGGGCGCCGACAGCATCTGTCACATAGGGAAGGGGGAGGATTAAGAGGGTTCCTGAGGTGAAAGATGAGTCATCCTCCAAATGTAAGGGATCGTGGTTAAAACTGATTGAGCAGGAACACCCACCCACCCCTGTCCTAACACAGAAGTCCTGGAACTTCCTCAACTCCTACAACACAGAGTGACTGGCAAAATGAGAAGTGAGATCTTGCTTGATTTTCAAGTGAGAAATTAGCTTCCTGGATCAGGAAGCTGGTCGAGGCTACCACCTGGGGGATGCTGGTGCTGCCAGGGACCCTGAAGGGCAGTAGAAATGGGGTGTCCATCAGCCCCCTGCGCTTGGAAGCTTACCCTTCTTACTCCCCCTGAGCGCCCTATCACCCTGTCCCTTCTCCCGGCTCGAAGTGTCCACAAGTCATGGATATTGGAGCCACTAGCAGGGCTAAGAAGTCAGGATGAGCAGTGTTGGGAAAAAGGTTGAGAAGAGGAGGATTTGAGGATGCTAAGTTTCAGGGGTTGGAGAGCATCCTGGTACAGACGGGTTACAAAGTAGGCAGCGAGAAGATACTCCACAAGGGCTCCACGAATTTGGAAAAAATAGGAGAATCTTGTAAAGCACGCCCACTTTTATTAATGATCATGGTAATAATGAAGATAAAAGCAACGGCTGCCATTTACTGGGCGCTAGCACCACCCACTTGCAAGGAGTAATTTATAAACATTTTTCTTATTTAATCCCCTCACCCCAATGAGGCTATAGGTGAGGCACACAGAGGGCCTCCCCAGGTGGCTTGTCGTGTGTCAACTCCTTTGAGGCAATCAGGGCTGGATGGGGATGTGGGAGGGTGGCTGGTACCACTTCTCATGGAACCCAGGCACTTGTCTCTGAAACTGGACCCTCAGGGTCACTTGATTTGTGTCTGTTTTTCCTGCTGAACTGTAAGTCCCAGGAAAGTGAAATCAGTGCCTATTTTTCTCCCAGCTGTATCTTCACTGCTCACATGGCGAAACTTAATTCATATTTGTTTGATAAATAAGCCAAAGGGTCAGTTTCTCCAGGAACTCTGACAGGTTCACTTGGACCTGGGAATGGTGGGTCTCATGGGAGATCTAGAGTTCAAATTTAACCCACATTAAACTCGGAAGGAGGTGCCTGAGCACCCTAGTCTCCCACTGCCAGAGCTTTCTGACAACTCTCTCTCCTTCTGAAAGTCAGTTATATGCTGATGATAAACTGCTGTGTAAAAAAGTGTCCCCAACCTTAGCAGCTGTATTAGTCAGCATTCTCCAGGGAAACAGAACCAATAGGAGATAGATAGAGAGAATAGGAAGGGTGGGTATTTATTATAGGAATTGGCTTACATGGTTATAGAGGCTGAGACGTTCCACCACCTGCCATCTGTAAGCTGGAGACCCAGGAAAGCTGGTGGTGTAATTCAGTCGAGTCCAAAGGCCTGAGAACCAGGGATGCTGATGGAGTAAGTCTGAGTCGCAAAACATGAGAAATAGGGGACCAGGGGTGTGAGTCCTGGTCTGAGTTTGAAGGCCCCAGACCAGGAGCATTGATGTCCACAGCAGGAGAAGATGGATGTCCCAGCTCAAGCAAAGAGAGGAAGTTTGCCCTTCCTCTGCCTTTTTGTTCTATTCAGGCCCTAGATGGATCAAATGATGCCCTCCTGCGCTGGTGAAGGACGATCTTTTTTACTCAGTCTACCAATTCAAATGCTCGTCTCTTCCGGAGACACCCTCACAGACATGTGAGGTAGAAATAACGTTTTACCAGCTATCTGGTCAACCCTTAGTCTAGCCAAGTTGACACATAAAATTAACCATCGCAAGTCCACCCCTGGTCAACTTGGCACCCATATACATCCCCTTAAACATACTTAATCTCCGAATAAAGACAATAACAAGGTCATAATTCCACCTAACGTGATAGAACTATGCTTCATACAACCAAAAATGCACTGATCCCTTTCCCAGAAGAGGAGGTAAAGTCCTTAGTGATGTTTACTCTTCTCCTGATACGCCGTAACTTAAACACTACGATGTAAAATGAACAATATGTAAATACTGACATAAGTCAGTACATTTTATGTTACGATAAAGGAATAAGAGAGGAAAGAAAACGAAGATATTCGCCTAATATATGTTATACACACACAAAAGTATTCGTAACAAATAGCGAGGAAATACTCATGACAATTACAGTGCTCGATTTTTTTGTAACTGGTCATGCGGTCATAGTTGGTATTTATAACTGCCTTTCTTTGTTATGCATTCTGTATTCCCTTTGCATTTGTCCCTCTGTAAGTAAGACCTCTGGGCCATAGAGTCACGGGAAGAGGAAGCAAACGTTTTCTAGCAGGTCGCTAGGGATAATAGTGGGTGGTACCACTCTCATTTCCATCCCTTGGTCCTGGACCATGAATCCTGGCTATTGGAGAAACGGCACCTTATATTGGATGCTGACTCAGAGCATATGCAGCCTTCTGGAGAACCTGGCCTCAGCCGTGTAAGCTATTGCTATCTAGCTAGTGCAATGACTCAGTCTTTAAAAGGCCATTCCACCAGTCTGTTAGACCAGCTGCTGCAGGAGGGTGGAGATCATGGCAAGCCTAGTGAATTCCATGAGCACGGGCCCACTGCCACACTTCTTTTGCTGTGAAGTGAGTTCCTGGGTACCAAGCAAGGCTGTGTGGGATACCGTGACAGCAGAGGAGGTGTCCTGAATGAATCAGTGTGTAATCACACATCTGCCATTTCTCCTTCCAAGAAAAGTGAATAACCAGGCGCAACGCCCAAAGTTCTGCACACTGGGAGGGCTTCTCTTCACCACTGTCCTTCATGATGTCCCAGAGGTAATGTGGCAGCTGCCCACTTTTGGGTGGTACCTGGGTGTTGTGCAGAATCGTCTGTAAATTAGGCCCGAGTCTTTTCTTCCTCTGTCAACTGGTCATAGTGAGCTCCTCGTGAGGCCATAGGTGCAGGCTGGGAGAGAGAGAGAAGGCAGCGTAGCAGGAGTGGGGACCGTGGGCATCTGGGCTATTTCTTCATTACTTACTGGTGCTCGGGCCCGATCTTGTATCTACCATGTCCATTTGCTAATGGAGTGTTCTTGTGCACACCCAACTTTCTGGCTTGGTGAGTCAGACAACCCCCAGAAATAATGTTTGACCAGCTATGTGGACATCCCTTAGTCCATTCAGGTTGACACATAAACCATCACGTAACCATCACAGCAGCTGAAACAATAATTTATTATTAATGCTCGCATTTCTGTGGGTTGACAAGACTCCGCTGGGTGGCTTCTCCTTGGGATCTCTCATGGGGTTACAGCCAGATGGAGGCTTGAGTTGGAGTCACCTGAAAGCTCGACAGGGCTGGTCGACTAAGATGGTTTCTTTATATGCATGTTTGGTGCCTCATTTGAGACGCTGGAAGAGCTGGGAGCTGCCAGGCCGTCTCCGCCTCTTCATGCAGCCTCTTTACGTGGCTAGCTTGGGTTTCCTCACAGCATGGAAGGTGGTTGGACTTCTTACACGGTGGCTGGCTTTCCCAGAGCGAGTGTTCCAAGATGCCTGGGTAAAAAATTACAAGGTTTCTTGTGACCTAGCATTGAAGGTCACGCAGCATTACTTCCATCATGTTCTACTGGTCAGCAGGAAGTCACCGGCCAGCCCAGATTCAAGGGGTGGGGACCACTTATTGAGAGGTGCAATGTACTGGGTGGGAGGTGGAGGTCATGTCTGGAGACCAGTCACTACAGGGCTGAAGACAGACGTGGTGCAGAAAGCAGGTCTCTGAGCTGCGGGTCAGAAGACCTGGGTCCCAGTTCTCATTCTGCTGGTCACCCTTGGACAAGTGTCTTGACCTTTCTGGGTCTCAGCTTCCCTAGGCGTAGAAGTGGACTAGACATCTCGAAGGTTCCCCTGGCACCGATAGACATGGGCTTGGCTCCCCGGAGCACAAGGTGGGCCTCTTGTGGAGTAGGTGGGCCAGACGCCCACCTCAAATCCCAGAGCCCATGACCCCCTGCTGAGCTCCTAGACTTGAACTGAAAACAGATGGGGCTTGATGTCCTGAGATCTGGAAAAAAATCACCCTCCCCAGCCATCTTTAGGTGCATTATTCACGAGTCCGTTACTGTTTAATTTAATCACCAAATGTCATCCAAATGCCATTCATTTTGCCTTATCAGCAGAGATTTCCCTATTTATTTTACATTTCAAATGAGTTGCTCATTATTTTGTCATTTGGGGCTTTCTTTTGTAATCATTTGTCAAATTTTCACAAGTCAAAAATGACGCTGTATTGAACATGGTAATTTCCGGCCCCCTCGAAGGGATCCCTTCCCTAAAAGGGCCTCCCTGAAGCCGTTGATCTGAGAGATGGACGGCACCTCGGCCTGGAACCGAAGCTCACATCTGTATTACAAAGCATCATTGCGCCTGCAGGCAGCTTTATGGGTTGTGCAGCAGAGCCAGAAAGGCTCTGAGCCAGGCTGCCTTCAGAGTCGCTGGGGAGTCCTCACCCCAAGATTCTTATTCCTTAGCCTGGGGTGAGTCCCAGAGGACTCAGAACAACTGCCTTTTGTGTGTCCCTCTGCAACCCAGAAGCTTCCTAGGCCTCTTGGATTCTTAAAAAAATATATATATATATGTGTATATATATATATATTTGCTTTTCTAATTACAAGATCAATAGCTGTACAATGAAGAAGGCTGGGAAGACACAGAAAAATCCACTTGAGGGAAAATGGCAACTCCTACTCCCTAGAAGGGCACTAATATTCTTGGTTATTTACTCTCAGTCTCTGGTTTGTGTGTATGTTCCACGCCATGCATTGTTTCACATTGTACTCTTCCAGCCTGCCTTTTCAGTTAAGGGCTTAATGCCCATGAATGTCCCTCCTCCCTAGGAGTTTTAGTGTCTGTCCTGGTCCTGCGTCCCCACTCTGGGGCTGGCTCAGTATATTCTTCCTCTGTTGGGCAGATTTGACTTCTCTCTCTTGGACCCCAATTTTCAGCCAGCATCCTCAGATTCCTCATCCTAAAATACATTCCCTGGACCCTCTCTTCCCACTCAAACCATTTTTCTATGTTTCCTTTTTAATTTACTGTGAATTTTCTGAAAAGTCTACCTTCTCTCTCCTCTCCTCTTCATCTCCTCTTAGGGTGTTCACTTCAGACCCTCAAACTCAGGTTCTTGCCCCTCCCCATCCCCTGAGATGCTCTAGAGCAGTGCCATTGTCCAATAGCAATAGAATGCCAGGGACTTCCCTGGTGGCACAGTGGTTAAGAATCTGCCTGCCAATGCAGGGGACACGGATTCAAGCCCTGGTCCGGGAAGATCCCACAAGCCGCGGAGCAACTAAACCCGTGCACCACAACTACTGAGCCTGTGCTCTAGAGCCCGCGAACCACAGCTCCTGAGCCCGCGAGCCACAGCTCCTGAGCCCACGTGCCACAACTACTGAAGCCTGTGTGCCTAGAGCCCGTGCTCTGCAACAAGAGAAACCACCGCAATGAGAAGCCCGCGCACCACAACGAAGAGTAGCCCCCGCTTGGCACAGCTAGAGAAAGCCCGTGCAACAAAGACCCAATGCAGTCAAAAGTGATAAATAAATAAATAAATTTATTAAAAAAAGAAATAGAACGCCAGCCATATATGGAATTTAGCATTTTTCTAGCAGCCACGTTCCAAAAGTAGAAAGAGACAGGTAAGATTAGCTTTAATAATATGTTTCATTGAACTCAATATATCCAAACTATTATCATTTCAGCCTGTAATCAATATAAAAGTTACTAATGCGATATTTCACATTCTTTTTAATTTTTTTGGTAGCAACTCTTTGAAGTCTGGTGTGTATTTTATAGCACATTTCGATTTGGACTAATTGTTTCAAGTACTCAGTAGCCATGTGTGGCCAGGGACTACAGTATCGGGCGACACTTACGTAGGGGACAAACCAAGGACCAATGGTAAAACCCAAGCATCTCTTTTCAAGGAGTCAATTTCTATAGTTTGTTGTTGTGTCCAGCATAGCTTTCCATGCTGCTCCTTCTTTCACCTTCACATGTTATATCTTTATTTCTGAAGCTTCTTTTATGATATCAGTAGTACGTGATAATTTCTGAGTATCAGAAAAATCCAGATACAATGACATAGATTTTTTTTTTTTTTTTCGGTACATGGGCCTCTCACTGTCGTGGCCTCTCCCATTGCGGAGCGCAGGCTCCGGACGTGCAGACTCAGTGGCCATGGCTCACGGGCCCAGCCGCTCCGCGGCATGTAGGATCTTCCCGGACCGTGTCCCGAACCCGTGTCCCCTGCATCGGCAGGCGGACTCTCAACCACTGCACCACCAGGGAAGCCCGACCTAGATCTTTGAAATAAGATCTTTGTGACTTTCTCTCCCCCGAGGCCCTTGTAGACATCCCAACCTGGTCAGGCAGAAATATCACCTTGCGTTAGGATTGATTATGGCAGGAGCACAAAGGATGGAATAGTCACTGTTGAGACTTTTTGAGAACCTAAGGGAAAGTTCCAAGGGAATTTGGGTTTGGAGTTCATGCCATAAAAGTAGACAGGGCAGAGGAGAAGGTAGAAGCCAACTCCAGCTCCCCTTTGCTAGGAGTAATGATACGAGGACACTCAGGCTAGTTTCAGAGCAGAAGAAGGACATTTCACAGGGTCTTCAATGGTCTATAGAAATGTTGGGGGCAGGAGGCCCAGACTCCAGTCTGAGCTTTCAGGATTGATTTCTGCAGCCGTGCAGCATAACTGGGCCACTAAAGGGGAGACTGTCACTTCTATGGTCAGGATGCCTCTTGTGGAGTAGGGGGGCTGCAGTTCCAAATCCAAACCACTGCCACCATGACCAGCATCACCACTGCCCTGACCCAGCTGCTGAATCAGGATGCAGCCGTCACCATCCACTCCCACAGCACTGGGGCCCTGAGCCCTGCCAGATCACTGGATTCCAGGCCACTGGGACTGCCCAGATATAAAATATATTACCATAGACTGAGTAGCTTAAACACCAGGCATTTATTTCTCACAGTTATGGCGGCTGAGACATCTAAGATCAAGGTGCTGACTGATTTGGTTCTTTTTTTTTTTTTTTTTGCAGTACACGGGCCTCCCACCGCTGCGGCCTCTCCCGCTGTGGAGTACAGGCTCCGGACGCGCAGGCTCAGCGGCCACAGCTCACGGGTCCAGCCGCTCCATGGCACGTGGGATCCTCCCGGACCGGGGCACGAACCCGTGTCCCCTGCATCGGCAGGCAGACTCTCAACCACTGCACCACCAGGGAAGCCCTGATTTGGTTCTTGATGAGGACTCTTTTTCTGGCTGGCAGACGTCTGCCTTCTCACTGTATCCTCACATGGCACAGAGCTATCTGGTGTCTCTTCTAATAAGGGCACTAATCCCAACATACAGGCCCCACCGTTATGACTTCATTTAAGCCTAATCACCTTCCAAAGGCCCCATCTGCAAATGCCATCACTTTGGTTGGGGGGGTGGGCAGCGATGGTGGGAGTAGCTTGAGGTTTGGGGCTTCAACACACGACTTTTGGGACATACACGTCAGTAGATAGGAGTATTTTTAAAATTGCAAGGTCACTGAAGTTTCTAAGCTGCAAGGGGGTCTGATAAATATAGTGAGGTTTTTTGGGGGCCGTTCCAACCTCTGCAATAGGGAAGGTACGTTAGAAAGGGTTATAGGATGCTGGCACCTGCAGGCAGCATTCAGGACCATGTGGAAGCTGATCCCCCAGCACAGACACCCTCTCCATTCATCACCAAGACGAGCCTCTATTGACACTGTGGTGCAGTTCTTATAGACTTTCAATAAATATCTATTAACAACCAGAACAAAGAATGGAGATCATACTTAACACCTGGCTCCAGGATTTGTTTTCCCATTTGCTGTATTGTTGAATCCTTTCTCATGTCAATAAACATTCACACCGTCAGTGTAAACAGCTCCTTGATAGTTTGCAGTCTGGATAAAACCATAATTTATTGAACTAAATGCCTATTGTTGGAATTTTTTAGAACAAACGTAGATTCAGCCTAATGTTCCCCTATTAGAAACAAAATTCTGAAGGACATTTCAGAAGCGAAATCTAACGATAAATGACTGAGAGCAAAATTGCTTCAAAAGGGTGTATGTGTTTTAAAGACTGGATACACATTATTAAATTGCCCTCCTGAAAAATTATGTCAAATTACACCCACGAGTCATGGCAGACAGCGCTTGTTTCCTTACATCTTCAACCATGCTGTGTGTTATCATTAAACTTTCTTCTGATTTGATAGTGAAAATCTGCCCACCCCACCCCCACCTTTTTGACGTCCTTTTCCTGATTTTACAGGTGATCCTGTCTGCGTCCCTTCCATTTCTCACTGACGCCTTCTCAACCTCGGTGCAGGTTCCCTCTTCCCCACTTGCCCTGCAAATGTCTGTGCTCCCAGCTGTCTGTCAAACCACTTCCTTTCCTTCCCCAACATTCCCTTGTAAATTTGAATGAAACGAACCTCTACAATCTCTCTCTGGCTGACGCCCACTCAAAAAGCCTCCAGCATGCATCTCTCCCCTCCTTGGCCCCAAATAAATATGTGATGGATAAATGAATGAGAAATAACACTCCTAGCAAAGACTTGAAACCAGAAATGCCGTCCTCAGAACTTGTTGGAATCTTAACGACCTTTAGGTGAAATTGTTCACACTCAGTACAGTTAAGAGTTCAACAGTGAGAACAAAACAGAGAGTCATATCTTAAAGAATCAGCTTTAAAGTGCCTTTCTGCAGCTTCCCAGGAGCACAAGACAGACCGGGAACAGAGCTAGGTGGTAATTCTCAGGAACCGAATCCCCCAAAAGACGGAGGGGAAGTTGACTACAGATCTCATTATAAAGATCTTCTGCGATACAAAACTTTCTGGGGTGGGCTTTGGTTCACTCTAAAACAGGTTCTGTTTCCACCCCCGACGTCCAGTGTCTGACCCACTTCCATCTGCTTCTATAAATCTTTGGAAAATAAAACCAAACAGCAACCAAAAAGCCCTCTCTCGTCTCTGGGGGCGATCCCCTATAGTCTCGAGCGGTAGACGGGATGTTAACTTGATGTCCTGCTGGGATCTCAGACTCGAGGTGCTGTCATATTATTGCCCAATCTTCTGACTATTTTAATCACTGATTTATTGAGTACTGTCTTAAGTTGAGTTACCCCAGAGGCAAGCCCAGGGACAGAGCCGTGAGTGCAGTCGTTTATTTGGGAGGTGGTCCTAGGAAACGCTGGCTGGGAGAAGTGAGGTTGGAGGACATGGGGGAAGGAAGGCGATGCTGGCTTTGTTAACGAGCAGGTGACCGCTGTGCACTGGGCTCACTCACCGGGAGACCTCTGGGAGCCTTCGCAGAGCAGACCTCAAAGCTGCCTCAGGTGAGGGGCAAAGAAACCGGGTATTTATCCACCAATTCCAGTCCGTCATCCCTGTGGGAGAGCTGTGAGACCTCCTGCAGCAAGTGAAGCCTTCGGGAAAGGACCTGCTGGGACCATCGACTTTTGCAGGAGGGATGAGTGCCAGGGGGCCTCACAGCATCACCATGAGAGCCTCTTACGTGCCGGGCATCATGCTATTAGATATTTATTTATTTATTTATTTATTTAACATCTTTTGGGAATTTTTTTTTTTTTTTTTTGCGGTACGTGGGCCTCTCACTGACGTGACCTCTCCCGTTGCGGAGCACAGGCTCCGGACGCGCAGGCCTAGCAGCCATGGCTCACGGGCCCAGCTGTTCCGCGGCATGTGGGATCTTCCCGGACCGTGTCCCGAACCCGTGTCCCCTGCATCGGCAGGCGGACTCTCAACAACTGCGCCACCAGGGAAGCCCTATTTAACATCTTTATTGGAGTATAATTGCTTTACAATGGTGTGTTAGTTTCTGCTTTATAACAAAGTGAATCAGTTATACATATACATATGTTCCCATATCTCTTTCCTCTTGCGTCTCCCTCCCTCCCACCCTCCCTATCCCACCCCTCTAGGTGGTCACAAAGCACCGAGCTGATCTCCCTGTGCTATGCGGCTGCTTCCCACTAGCTATCTATTTTACGTTTGGTAGTGTATATATGTCCATGCCTCTCTCTCACTTTGTCCCAGCTTACCCTTCCCCCTCCCCATATCCTCAAGTCCATTCTCTAGTAGGTCTGTGTCTTTATTCCCATCTTGCCCCTAGGTTTTTCAGAACTTTTTTTTAATTCCATATATGTGTGTTAGCATACGGTATTTGTTTTTCTCTTTCTGACTTACTTCACTCTGTATGACAGACTCTAGGTCCATCCACCTCACTACAAATAACTCAATTTCATTTCTTTTTATGGCTGAGTAATATTCCATTGTATATATGTGCCACATCTTCTTTATCCATTCATCTGTTGATGGACACTTAGGCTGCTTCCATATACCCTGAGAAAACCATGATTCAAAAAGAGTCATGTACCCAAATGTTCACTGCAGCTCTATTTGCAATAGCCAGGACATGGATGCTCTTTGATTGCACACGCCATCTCATTTAGTCCCCTCCAGCAGCCCAGGAAGTAGAGACTCTATGTAGCCCCGTTTAGAGATGGAGAAACTGAAGCTTGCAGAAACTGATGCTGAAATCCCAGCTTCCCTGTGCACCGGCGCCAAACTGCATCTCAGAGACAGAGTTTTGGGTGAAGTAGAAAAGGAGAGCTTTATTACTTCGCCAGGCAAAGGGGGACACGGCGGGCTCCTGCCTCAAAAAACTATGTGTCCCAAACCTGGAGAATTTTTTTTTTTTTTTCCGGTACGCGGACCTCTCACTGTTGTGGCCTCTCCCATTGCGGAGCACAGGCTCTGGACACGCAGGCTCAGCGGCCACGACTCATGGGCCCAGCCGCTCTGCGGCATGTGGGATCTTCCCGGACCTGGGCACGAACCCGTGTCCCCTGCATCGGCAGGCAGACTCTCAACCACTGCGCCACCAGAGAAGCCCAGCCCTGGAGGATTTGGTAAGGAGTTTTATAATAGCACTTCCCAAGGGTGGGGTTGCTGACAAGATTAGGGTGTGTGTAGGGGCTCAGGTGGTCGGGTCTCCTCATCTTGATGAGCTTCTCTGGTCCCTCTAATCTCGCCTCGGGTGGTTTCGTGGCTACTCCTACCCTGATTAGCAACAGCTTGAATCTGCCCTTTGGAACTCAGGGCAGGTCATGGAGGCTGGGGTCTTGCCTACAAGAAATGGGGGACCAAAAGAAGAGGCCTCTGTGCCCAGAAGCCCCACAGGGCCCCACTCAGTTTCATTGTCAAAGGATGGGCCACACACACCCAGGAGGCAAGGGGGCTGGGCTTCGGACTGCAGAGCCTGTGTGGTCCACACAGTACCGCCAGCCTCACATCACATGGCCGTGTTCCCTGTGTTCCCTCGTGTTCCCTGTGTTCTCTCGTGCCAGCTGCTCCTTCCAGGGTGGCACCTGATGAGGAAATGGGAGACGGATATAATTCAGGGGCTCATTTACCTCCCAAGCTGTGTGTTTCCTTCAATCACAAGGTTCTTGCAATTTTCTGAGCCGTCGGTTCCCCACTTGGCAGGATTTTAGACTCTGAGGTGGGAGTTCTGCTTGTGAAGTCCCTCGGAAGGAAAATGAACAGGAGCCCTGCCTGGTGATCACATTAGCCTGATTTTGATTAAAGAAAGTATGCATGCATGTGTGATATGCTATAATGTCATTTTTTCCCATGGAAAACAACCATTTTCTTGTGCTTTGAATGATCTGTTCTAAAGAAGGTCCCTTCTCTGTCTACAGCGTTCCAAACCCTTGGTTAAGCACATGGGAAGAAACGTATTTTAATTCTGATTTCTTTCTTGTCTTTACTCTGTTATTCCCTTTAATAGAATAATAATTGTAGTAGTAGTAATAGCAGCTATCATTGACAGAGGGCTTACTGCATATGCAAAATGATGTATTGGGTTGGCCAATAAGTGCCTCTGGTTTTTAAGTAAAAATAAAAGACACATTTTTCATTTTCACCAAGAACTTTATAAAGTATTCACCCTTTTGTTTCATTACCTTCTGCCATTTTTCAGGCAACTTCATAATTCCATCTTCCCAAAACTTTTTATTTTTTTGAGCAAAGAACTGTTCCAGGTGCCTTTTACAGTCTTCCAGGGAATTGAAATTTTTTCCATTAAGAAAATTTTGTAAAGACAGAAATAAATGGAAATCCAAAGGTGCAACGTCTGGTGAATACGGCAGATAAATCAGAACTTCCCAGTCAAGCTGTAACAGTTTTTGCCTGGTCATCAAATAAACATGCAGCCTTGTGTTATCCTGATGGAAGATGATGTGTCTTCTGTTGACTAATTCTGGACACTTTTTATCGAGTGCTGCTTTCAGTTGGTCTAATTGGGAGCAGTACTTGTTGGAATTAATCGTTTCGTTTTCCAGAAGGAGCTTATAACAGAGGACTCCCTTCTAATCCCATCATGTATACAACATCACCTTCTTTGGATGAAGACTGGCATTTTGCTTGTCCCACCATCTCTTCCGTTCCACATTACTGCACAGTATCCACTTGTCATCGCCCGTCACAATTTGTTTTATTTTTTTTAATTAATTAATTTATTTTTGGCTGCGTTGGGTCTTTGTTGCTGCGCACGGGCTTTCTCTAGTTGTGGTGAGCGGAGACTACTCTTTGTTGCTGTGTGCGGGCTTCTCATTACGGTGGCTTCTCTTGTTGTGGAGCATGGGCTCTAGGCGTGCGGGTTTCAGTAGCTGTGGCACGTGGGCTCAGTAGTTGTGGCATGCGGGCTCAGTAGTTGTGGCATGTGGGCTTAGTTGGTCCACGGCACGTGGGATCTTCCCAGACCAGGGCTCGAACCTGTGTCCCTTGCGTTGGCAGATGGATTCTTAACCACTGTGCCACCAAGGAAGTCCCACAATTTGTTTTATAAATGGAACGTTTTCATTATGTTTAAGTAGAGAAGCACAGGCAGAAATACGGTCAAGACGGTTCTTTTTGCTTAATTTATGTGGAACCCAAATATCAAAGCAATTAACATAACCAACCTGGTGCAAATGATTTTCAAAGCTTAATTTGGATATTCTGAGTATGTCGGCTATCTCCCGCGTGGTATAACGTTGCTTGTTCTTAATTAATGTCTCGATTTGATCACTATCAGCTTCAACTGGTCTACCCAACCATGGAGCATCGTCCAGCGAGAAATCTCCAGCACAAAACTTCACAAACCACTTTTGACACGTTCGATCTCTCACAGCACCTTCTTCATACACTGCACAAATATTTTTGTGCATTTCAGTTGCGTTTTTACCTTTCTTGAAATAATAACGCATAATATGCCGAAAATGTTGCTTTTTTTCTTCCATCTTCAATATTAATATGGCTACCCCAAAATTCACCAATTTTGTTAAGTCTTTTTAAAAAATGCACGCTGATATGACAGCTGTCACATACAATCTAACAAAATTGTTTCGAATGAAGTTAAAGACATCTAAGTGCTACTAGAGCCATCTTATGGAAAAAACCAAACAAATCTTTTGGCCAACCCAATATATATGTGCTAAACTATATATATATAGAGAGAGAGAGATAGATATATAGATAGATATAGATAGATATATTTATATATAGATATATAGTATAAATATATATTTAGGTATACTATTATATGACTATTATATAGATATATTATTTAATCTCCACAGTAACCTTGTAGGGTAAGTGTATCTCTGTTTTGCAGAGGCTGAAGCGGAGACTCAGAGAGGTTAAGTAACTTGCTCGAGTTCACTCAGCCATGAAGAGGTGGAGCTGAACTTGACTCCGTCTGGTGCCAGAGCCCCAGCCTCTACCCTCTGCCCAGTGTGCCTCCCTCTCCCCCCGACTCCAGCATCCACCTCTTCCTGAGTGCGCCACCTCTGTGTTTTTCAGGTTCCAGTTATTCTGTCCCATTTTCCAGACAGGACCTAAGTGAAAGCTTCTGCTTTGGCTCATCTGGCACCTCGGCAGTGAGGAGCAGCCGTGCAACCCAATCCCCTGCTCTGTGTCCCTGGAACCACTGCCTGCAGCCTCTGCCCACGGCCTCTCATCACAAATAAATATGTCAGAGCACGATTTGTGGAGGGTGTCAAGACTGTGGGCACTTTTTTTTCACCTTCTGTTTCGATTTCCATTATCCTTGCTGCAGTGTAGGTTCGAGGAAAAGTAAGTAACAGAGGCATTTATCTTCTCTTCCTCTGTTCTCTCTCTGGGCTGTATCTCTTCCACCCTTTCTCTGCCTATGGCTTGTCTTGGACATGAATGACCTTTCACTGGCCCCAGCAGTGGCATGGAGCATCTCCCCACCCCCTCAACATGGCTGCGTTTGGGGACTGTGGCTCCCTCTCCCCTAGTTGACAGGTGCTCCAAGAAAATCTAAATGAAAATGGTTCAGAAAAGATGTTCTAAACCGCTAACCAGTCGTGAAATAAAAGGAAGGGAGACCCAGATCCCATGTCCACTTACTGAGCTCCCGCCATGGGCAGACTCATGCGGGCACATTCCTGACATCGTCCAGGAACTGAGCTGAGCACAGCTTCTCTCCTTCCAAGCTCTGCTGGGTCATTCACTCATTCAACAAACATCCACTGAGCACCTGCTACGCTGCAGGCATGGTTTTAGGCACTGGCGATACAGCAAGCAAGTCTTCCTGCCTTCGTGAAGCTTAGATTCCAGTGCAGAAAAAAGAAAACAGAACGAGATAAATAAGTGGGAAATAATTATGGTTTGTGAAGTAGGGACAAAGTAAAGCAAGAGGTGGGGCTTTTTGGGGCGATGCAAGTTTAAACAGAGTGGTCAGGGAAAGCCCCTCTGAGGAGGTGACCTCTGAGCCAGGACCTGAAGCAGGGGTAGGTGTGAGCCATGTGGGTCTGCGGGGGGAGAGCATTCCAGGTAGGAGCGATGGATGAGGCAGTGTGTTTGAGGGACATCGGGAATCCGATATAGCTGGGGCAGGAGGATTGAGGGCAGGAGCGAGGTCAGGAGAGAGTGACTGGGCAGCAGAGCATGCAGGAACTTGGGGCCACCATAAGGACTTTGACCTTGACCTGAGTGAGATGGGAGCCATTGGAAGGTTTTAAGCAGAGCGGGGGCGTGACCTGACTTAGATTTAACAGGATCCCTCTGGCTTGCTGTTTCTGGAGAGGCGTGTGCAGGGGCTGGAAGGACGGAGGCTGGAGAGCAGTGGGGAGACCCAGCCACACTCCAGGCTTGGGTCGGCCTGGGAGGGGGTGATGGGGGTGTCAGGTTCTGGATACATTTCAAGGCTGGTGCTGATGGGACTTGCTGATGGGTTGGTTGAGGGATGAGAGAGAAAGATCAGGGATGACACTATGGTTTTTAGCCTGAGCATCTGGAAGGATGGAGTTGGTGTGGACTGAGACGGGGCAGGTGCGGGAGCTGCAGGTTTGGGGAGGAGAAGGGCCCACTCAGGTAAAGAAGGAAAAGCTTCTGGTGGGTGATGAGACGGCCTGGGCCTGAACCCCCATCCTCCTACTTTCCTAACTGTGTTTAACTCTCCCAGCACAGCTCCTCACCAGATCAAAAGGGCACTAGTCTCTTCCACCTGGGTTGTCATGAGAACAATAATAACAACTAACATCTATCACGGGCCTACTGTGTGCCAGACACACTTTATGCACCTTAACTCACTTACTCTTCACAACAACCTTATGGGGAAGCATAAATTTCATCCCTACTTTACCAATGAAATGGAGGACATTTCTTTACTTTACCAATGAAATGGAGGCACAGAGAGGTTAAGTAGCTTGCCCAAGGTCACACAGGAAGTGAGTGTCAGAGGCTCGGCTCAAACCCAGGCAGTCTGGCTCCAGAAACTGCCCTCTTTTCTGCCTTCTCTCCCTGCCTCTGGCGTCAATTAAGACAAGGGACGAAGAGCACCTGGCACCCAGTGGAAGCCTTTCCTCTCTGTTCTTGTCCCTTCTGATGCCCTCAGCCCTCTTTCCACACGTTCCTGCATCTCAGATGGAACTAGGATGGGTGGGGAGTGTGGGGGCAGGAAGAGAAGGAATGGGAGGGGGGACTGGAGGTGTGTTGGCAGGAGTGTGTGCGTGTGTGTGTGTGTGGGGGGGGGTTGCCTGTCACTGCCAGTGGATGGCTGTGTCACGCAGGGCTCCCCTGCAGGCGTGCTTATGCAACAGCATGCTGCATTTGTCCTGTTTGAGAAGGGAGTCAGACTGTTGATGACTCAGCCACAAAGGGTCTCAGCTTTACTGTGAGGCAGCAGGTGTGTGGGTGAGTGTGCTTGGATCTGTGTGTATGTGGGAGGGTGTATTTCTCTGTGCCTGTCTGTTGGTGTGTGCATTTGCGTGTGTGTATGTGTTTGGGCACACACTGGAGGGGGCAGAGGGGGCCTGGAGCAGATTTGAATATTGGATTCTCCTGTCTGTTGCACCAGAGGTTACTGTTTTCCAGAGAAAGAGCACCATCTGACCATTCCATTGGGTTGCTTCTCCCCCCTCTGCTTTAGAGCCAGAACACAGGAACTGATGCTGCCGCTGCTGCTTCGGACGGTCCTGCTGTCGACGGTGGCGGCCGCCACTTATGCAGCGATTCCTCAGCGCCGGGCACTGTGCTGAGCACTGTGTACGTATCACCTCATTCGTGTCTCCCAGCAGGTCCTGACGTTATGGCCATTTTTACAGACAGGAGGTTATAGACAATGAAGTTACTTGCCCCAGGTTGCCCCCAGGTGAGTGAGATGCCAGGGTCTGGCTGACCGCAGGTCCCGCTGGCTGACAGTGGGATCTCAGCGGGCTCTGTGGTCTCCGCTGGAGAAGCACCTACATGCACCTCTCAGAGGGTCAAACCGGGAGGTGAGCAGGTGCGTCAGGGACTGGCCTTCTCCTTCCCTTCTGGCTCTGAGGCGGGGGGTGTGCAGGCCACCAGGCTTAGAGCAAATGGCACCGAAAGTGGGGCGTCTGGAGCACCAGCGCTAGCATCCCTCGTTAGAAATGCGAATTCTCACATGGAGCGGGATCCAGCCCTCTGAGGTCTAGAGAGCCCTCTGATGCTGAAAGATCCAGCAACTGAGATGGATGTTTCTGCCCAGGGTCACATGGTTGATAGCCGGAGGAGCCCCAGCTGCACCCAGGTCTGCTGAGGCTGTGTTCCGAACCTCCCTTAGGCCGTCTCCAACATCATTAGCAGTCAACGTCTCCCACACGCTGCCCGCCGAACACCACTTTCTCCTCCACCTGCAGTCCTAGGAGTCCCTGGGTAGGGGTGAGATCTCCCATTCTTATGCAGATCCAAACGTGACTGGTGAATATGAGCCCTAGGACTCTTGACCTTGAAAACCACAGGATGGGAGAAGATATCTATAATACATATATCTGACTGAGAGCTTAATCCAGAATATATGAAAACACCTACACATCAGTATGAAGAGAGAGAGGCTATCACAATGGCTAATGAAAACACAACAAGGTGCTCCACTTGATGAATTTTCAAGGAAACGCAATTAAAACCATACGAACATCCTACAATACCCCAACCGCAATGACTAACATGAAAACAAGACAATACCAAGTGCTGACAGGGATGTGGAGCAACAGGAACTCTCCTACACTGCTGGGAGGAGTGCAGATTGGTAGAACTACTTAGGAAAATCGGCAAACTCTCCTGAAACCGAAATTATGTGACTTGGCAATTCTACTTTGAGGTGCCAGGCCACCCCTATCATGTGCAGGACAGTGGGGAAATATTTTTTTGCAGGACTCTTGTTTATATAAACAATTAGGAGATATATGTATACACATAGCTGATTCACTTCATTGTACAGCAGAAACTAACACAACACAGTAAAGCAACTATACCCCAATTAAAAAAAAAATATATATATATATATAAAATGAAACTCATGGGCTCACATGAGGCATGGTGATTTATTGATGAAGATTTAGAATAATGGAGAGAAAAGAGTTACTTATGTATTTGTTTATTGCATGGTCAGTTTCTTTGTTGTCTGGTGAAGTTTCTTTGTAGTGTCCAGACACCATCTCTTCCGTTTAGATCCAGAAACCTTCTCTTCAAGTTCTTTACCATCAAATGTGCCATTCCTGGCTAATTTCATTTCTCCACCAGGAGGAAAATGTAGCAGTGCTGTAGTGATTCACAGCGCTACGGCTCTCTGGAAGCTGTTATTATTGAAACAGTATACATCTTCCCATCCCTGCAGTCCCCGATGCCATTTACATGGCGCTGCTTATAGCATCACTCATGATGCTGCATCATCTATCGTGCTACCTCTGAATTCTGACTTCTGATGACTCTCTCGGAGGTTGTCACTGAGCTTCGGTGATGATGCTAGTCTTACCCCGTGTGTGAGTGAGAATGCATTTGGGGGAGATGTTAAGCCTTTGGACTTTGACAGCATACGTATGGGGCAGCACACTTTTCAAACCTGTCTTCTCTTGAATTTGGGGGCCATAATCATTGCATTCCTGGAATGCAATCTTTTTCATTGTTGACGGGACCCCTGCCTTCCACACCACCACCAGCAGGGAGAAAGACAGGGACCCCGGGGGCCAAGAAAGAGGAGGTGTCCCCAGTGTCACCACCTTGATAGACAAGGAGAGGACACCAGCAAGAGGGGGCCATTGGCCTCATGGGGCAATGGTCTCAGAAGCCCTTGGAGAAGATGAGCACAGCCACCCCCAGAGGACTGCCTGACACATGGAGTCCTTTGGAGGGGGATGGAAGACCAAACTGGGTGCCAAGGGCTGGAGGGACACAGGGTCAAGGACACTTGCTGCCAGCCCTGCCACGCTGGGTGCTGCAGACCAGAAGAAGCCCTGCAGCCAGGGGACAGATGGGCAAAAGCTAATGCACAGCTCAAGCCCACGGGTGGGCAGTGGACCAACGGTAGCCTAGAGCTCTGAGCTCGTTCGGTGCCAGGGTGAGTGAGTCATCCTGAATCAGCACGTCAACATCCTTCTAGTGGCCCAACCCTGCACAGTCTCACAAAGAAAAAATCACGCTGACCAGCAGGCGTGGACTGCAGGCTGGGCCACCCTCCTAGAACCAGGGCCTCGCCATGGAGCCCCAGGACAATCCACTGGTGTGAGCTCCAGAGCCTCTTGGGGCATCCACTCGACACCACGTGCAGGACAGGAGGCCGGAGAGAACATCAAAGGAGAAACAGAGACCCAGACCCATGCGGATCTTGGTCTGGGTTCTCGGGGTGCCCTGTCCAGAAAGTACTGCCTGCCCTGGCCATCCCAGCCACCGTGGGGAGGCTAAGGAATTTCAAGGGAAGTTCTCCGAAGTGTGGGGCTTCCAAGGCACAGGACCCTTCCTGGGTCTGAGGGTAGTGCTTTGCTGCCAGGTCTCCCTCTGGGGGTGTTGTGATGAGAAAGGAGCATGAGGGGGACCTCTGGTGTGCTGCTGGTCTTCCGTTTCTCTGGGTCTGTCACTAAGACAATTCATTGAGCTGAACACTTAGGACAGGCACGTTTCCATACGTATTTTAAACTCAAAGAAAAAGTTTACCAAAGGAAAAAAAAAAAAAAAAAGAATCTCAGACAGCCCTCAGCCCATCCTGAGCTCACCCTGGGTAGGCTCTGATTCCTGAGACCCCTCCCCATCTCAGAGCTCCCAGATACAGTGTTAGAGGTAGCCGGGCACCAGGGTTGGGGTGCCGAACTCACTCTGGGTGGCGGGAAGCTGGGGCCCAGGGTGAACTGCATGGAGGTTAGGAAGTCCAAGGAGGGAAAAATCCAGACGTGATTGGGCCTGCGAAGTTGACTCTCTCCTATAAGAAAGTGTTTAGGTACAATCTGTTTACCTATTAAATGCCTCATTTGGGGAGGACTTTTTTTTTTTTAAACAACCCACTTTTGAGGGGGAGTGGAAGAAGAGAACTTCCTTTCTAAGGGGAGGATGGTGGGAAGGATGAAGAAAGAAAAATAAGGGGCCTTGTGCCCCTGCTCTTTCTGACTCTGACCCCACGGTCAGAGGTGTGAGTTAGGAAGATTGCCTTTTAGGGTTGTGGTTCAGGCATTGCATTAGTGTCCTGGGGCTGCAGTAACAAAGGACCACGGGCTGGGTAGCTTAAACAACAGAAATTTATTCTCTCACGGTTTGGAGTCTGGAAGTCCAAGATCAGGGTGTTGGCAGGGTTGGCTCTTTCTGGGGCCTCTCTCCTTGGCTTGAGCTGGTCATCTTCCCCCTGTGTCTTCAGATGTGGTACGTGGGCACGGGGCTGAAACAGTGACAAATCACTTGTAAAGCCCAAAGACAGGCTGTCACATTTTTGCAAGGCAGTGTGGAGGAGAGGTCAGGGGCACGGACTCTATAGCCAGTCTCTCTCACTTCCTAGCTGTGTGACCCTGGGCAAGTTACTCAACCTCTCTGAGCCTCGGAGCCCTTCTCTGTGCTTTTCCCTCGGAGATCTGTTGTGAGCATTTCAAGGATTAATATTTGTAAAGTGCCTGCAGCATGGTAAGAACTACGTTAAGTGTTAGCTATGATTCTTTTCAAAGCAGCACAAAAGAACTAAATGTTGCAAATGGAGAAAAAATTTAAACCGCATTATCCTACTCTAATAGAACAATTGATTTGCTTTTTAAATTGTGAGATGTGCCCCAAAGAACAACTAGAGCTTCTCAGGTGATGGGTTCAGAGGCCCTTGGTTCCTTGACATGAAAAGCCCTAAACCCACGCCCCTAAATTGGAGGTGACAAGTGTAGGAGGGCAAGGCTGCTGCTCCCTGCCTTGGCCAGAGCTGCAGAGTGTGCGGGGGTGGCCGCTTAGCTCCGGGTCTTCCAGAAGAAAGCTGTTTCTTCCCTGCTCCTGCCAACCTGCAGCCGCCTAATCTTTTCAAGCTTGTAATTTCCCTTTGTCTCCACGGGAACCAAAGCCACCCCGTTAACCCGCATTGCAGGCGGGCTCTTTTTAAGGATTTTTTTGGTCCTGTGTGGCCCTGGCTTCAGCTCCAGGGTGAATGTAGCCTCTGCTGAGGCCGCCTAGATCAGGCTAAAGGGCGCTCTCAGGGGCTCACGGCGAGACCCTGCGACCACTGTTGGTGGTTCTGAAGAGCACGGTCTCTCCGAGGCATGTCCACCACCACCACTGCAGCGATTCTCCGCTGTGTCTAAACAGGAGGCCAGGAAGAGGTCGAGTGTGTGTGTGTGTGTGTCTGTGTGTGTGTGTGTATTTGTATGGGAGAGAAAGCAGGAGTTTATATCCTGATAAATTCAACTAACACTAACTGCATGAATCTAATGTTTAACAAATTTAACACTTACTGAGAACACGCTATGAGTTCCTTTCCAAAACTCTAATAAGGTAGGTGCTTTTCTTTAACCCCATTCTACAAATGGGTAAACTGAGGCACAGGACAATGCAGTGAATTGCCCAGGGTTCCACCCCTGGTAAAAGACAGAACTGCGGTCTGAACCTACAGAGAGCCTGGTTCTGGACCCTGCGGGCTAGACACTTACACACACTGCCAGGACACTCATCTCTGGCTATTTCTCAACCTCGAGTTTCATCTCTGTCATTGCCCAGGGGCTCATTGCTTCTGCCTGGTGCCTACGGGCCAGGGGTGGCCCATGTGTGGCATCTGTGCTCCCATCTCCTCCTTTATTTTTATTTATTTATTTTTAATATGAATTTTATTTCATCGATAGTAATAGCTAAGCACTTACTGTGAATCATACACTGTTCTTTTGTTTGTTTTTGAATTTTTTGGCCACATCGCGTAGCATGTGTGATCTTAGTTCTCTGAGCAGGGATCGAATCCACGCCCCCGGCAGTGGAAGCGGGGAGCGTTAACCACTGGACCGCCAGGGAAGCCCCTCCCATCTCCTCCTTTAGACATGTATGGTAGACCCAGAAAAGTGCTCATGGCCATCCTCCCACTGGCCCCAGACACACCTCCGCATCCTTCCCAGCACCATGCTCCAGGCAGCCACTGCCATTCAGGGAGAGAAAGTCCAGCTCAATCGGATTTATACCAAGAAGGAAATGGATTAGTCCCATTAACGGTAAAGTCTAGGGCTACACCTGGCTTCCAGTGCCCAGGTCTCTCTCCACTTGCTGCTGTGTTGGCTTCAAAGGGGCTTCCCTTCATGGTGGCAGCAAGCAGCCAGGAGCTTCAGTCTCACATCCTCCGAGGCCCAGGTCCAGTAGCTGCCACTCAAATCCATGGACCACAGTGGCCAAGGGGATGGAATTAACTCACTGGCCAGCCTGGGTCATGTTTTACCTGGCTCCCGGGCTGCACCTCTGGCTCCAGGGTGGGGCCTTTATGGGGCCCATGGGCTCAGAGTGCAGGAGAGATTGATCTTCCGGGATCTCCATCCCTTTCCCCTCTGGGACATCTCACTCCAGCCTCTCTCTTTTTGGCCTCAAAGGCCCTAGCTCCCGTTTCCTCAGGGACATCACTTCTTCAAAGGGCTGAGGCTTTCCCCCGTGTGAGGGCTTCTGTATTCTCCTATGCAAACCCACTGCCTAGCCCAGGCAAGGAAAAATTAA
The DNA here is from genome assembly GCF_003676395.1 of Aethalodelphis obliquidens. Lineage (NCBI taxonomy): Eukaryota > Metazoa > Chordata > Mammalia > Artiodactyla > Delphinidae > Aethalodelphis > Aethalodelphis obliquidens. The sequence goes on from NW_020837953.1 coordinate 43,987,865, forward strand.
ACCTAGCTACGTGTGTGTGTGTGTGTGTGTGTGTGTGTGTGTGTGTGTGTCACACACACAGCTCAGCATGCTAATGCATTATCCTGTCAACCTGATAGTTGAGGCAGGGAGTGAGTTGTCTCCACTCCCATCAGGAACCGAGGCCCTGACATCGTTCAGCCCTCCCTAAGACCCTCGAATCCCAGCACAGGACACCTAAGCCCTATGCTTCGAGGCCATGATTCACTGGAACTTCCTTTCTGCTCACACTGGCTGTGCCCAGATTTGCTGCACCCCTGCCTTTGGGCAATAATGTGACAGAAGAGGAACATGGTCAAGCGGATCACAAGGCTTCCTATGAGCCAGGCCTTGTGTTGCACTCGGAATGTGGCCTTTCTTACTGGATTTTCACAAGACACCTGAGTTCAGGGAGGGCAGATTCCTGTTACCTTGCACTCTATTAATAATTGCTGCAAAGGGCTTCCCTGGTGGCGCAGTGGTTGAGAGTCCGCCTGCCGATGCAGGGGACACGGGTTCGTGCCCCGGTTCGGGAAGATCCCACATGCCGTGGAGCGGCTGGGCCTGTGAGCCATGGCCGCTGAGCCTGCGCGTCCAGAGCCTGTGCTCCACAACGGGAGAGGCCACAACAGTGAGAGGCCTGCATACCGCAAAAAAAAAAATAATAATAAAATAAAAAATAATTGCTGCAAGAATGAACAACTCTGTGAAGTGGGTACTCTTATTTGACAGATGAGGAAACAGAGGCTCAGAGAGGTTTAGTAACTTGCCCAGGGTCACACAGCTCAGAGATGGGAGAAACGAAGCAAACACAGGCAGCCTCTGCTCTTAAGTGCTGGCCGGGTCTGCTGCTTAGCCGGGAAGAGGCCCAGGACAAGATGGGGCTGAACCCTGGGGCCCCTGCCCCAGCTCCTCTGGAGGCAGGGAGGGGAGGTGGGCACAGCCTGCTGAGGCCAGGATCCTGGGCTGGGTCTGGTTCAGTCCACATCTGGCTGCGTGGCCGAGCTGCCTGTGGAGCCACACCTGCTTCCCGTGGCCATCCTTCAGACACAGTGTTCTGGGTCATGCGTGCCTGTGATTGAGCCTGGAGCACCACGTGTACTTACCAACTGGTCCTGTTCTACCTTGCAGGTCCGTCATCACCACAAAACAAGCCGAAATGTTCTCCCTTTTCCTTTCACCAAGGCGGGACACGCAGCTCCTTCACTCAGGGTGGATGTTCAGGAGAGAGTACAAAACGCTCCTTTAAGGAGGCAGAAAACTAGCTGCGCTGAGGAAGTGAGTCAGCTAGGACTCTCCTTTAGAGGGAGGTCCTGCTCTCTACTGCCTCCAGGGCTTTTCACATGATGTTCTCTGCCTGGAACATTCTCTCACCCTCTCCTTCCCCACCGTCACCTAGCTGATTCCTAGCTCAGGACCTTTGGGCAGATTCAAAAAAGGAGCCCCTTCCTCAAGATATCTACTGCCATCTGAGAAGACAGTCATCCTAATTCACAAACAAATTAGAACATAAAGCATGAGCCTTGTAGACTTGGGCAGTGCACAGCCTATACAGCTGTATATGGCAACCTCGGTGCCCCATGTATTTGGTAAATGACTATAGTTGTAAATAAAATGGAATTCTTATGCTCATATATGTAAACTATGTACTTTAAATAACAAATTGAGTGCCTGCTTGGAGCTGAAGTGAGCCCAACCTTTGGAACACAGGGAAGGAAACTGGGTTGGTGATAAATAGATAACCATAAAGAGGCACCCTAGAAAGGTAAGACCCAGAAGTGGGTCAGGACTAGAGCCTATGCAAATGAGCGACTGTTTATTTAGAGGCTTTTCTCCATGGTGTACGGCTGCAAGGTTGGAGACAACTCATATGGAGATTTAGTTTCAATAGAATAACAACATTTCTTTTTAAAAATAGCTTTCGATTTTTAAAGTATTTTCCACGGAGCCGAGGTTGGGGCGAGGAATAATTGGCTTGCTGGTGTAGTGTGGGCAAGAAGGGGGACAGGAGAAGCCTTGGTCTGGGTTCCCTTGTGATTTGGACTTGCTAAACTCAGCCCAGCCTCCCCTGGCTTGTATCCAGGCCCTGCGGGAAGGAGATCGGGGAGCCCTGGTGCCCGGTTTCGTTGGGGGCAGTGGCAGCCAAGGATGCGTATGTGGGGTGAAGATGGAGAGACCAGGTAGAAGAAAGGGAGTGACCTCTCCCGAGCCTGGCTGTGTTCGGGGCGCTGTCTGGACCTGAGTGCGGGTGATCTCATCTCATCCACGCAGCAGCTCCGAGGAAGCTTGTGCTGCCGCCACTGATCAGATGAGAAAACTGAGGCTCAGGAGAAGGCTTAATAAACCTTTCTAAGAAAAGCCAGATAGTAAATAGTTTAGGCTTTGCAGGCAACTGCTCGACTCTGTCCCTTGTACTGTGAAAACGGTCATAGATGATGTGTAAACAGATGGGCACGACTGTGTTCCAGTCAAACTTTATTTACAAGAACAGGCGTCGGGTTAGATTTGACGCATGAATGTTCAGGATGATGGACTTGCCATCTTCAGGTTTAACGGAGGAAACATTATGGTGCAAAAGAACAAGGAGATTGGCACTTGGATTTGACTCCTGTCTCCCCCACTTATCAGCTGACCCTGGGCAGGTTTCAGAACGTCTTTGTGCCTCAGTTTCTTCATCTGCAGAATGGGGAGGATGTCCATCATACCCGCCACACGGAATGAGTGAGTGTGGAATGAGCAAGGCCAGCAAGGTCTGGCATGTAGTTGGCACTCTCCGACCCTCCCGGGTTTGAGCCCGGGCAGTCCGACTGCAAAGCCAGAGCTCTTCTTCCTGCAGACGGGTGGGGCAGCAGCCCTGCCTCACTGCCCCCTCGAAGAAGCTCCTGTCCAGCTTGGAGGGACTTCCTGGTCACCGGCTCCTAAAGGAGGTAGGAGGTGGGGGAGCAAAGCAGGAGACTCACCCCCAGCCTCCAGGTCACTCCCCTCAGCCCCCTCCCCCAGGGACCTGCCCTCAATGACCTCCACCCTCAACTCGCATGCAATTTGTCTTCAAAAGTGTATGTGCTTCTTTTGAACCCTCTAGTTCATCTCTGATTTCTCTTGGTGAGGATGCGGCATGGGGAGTGTGGCTGGGGTCTGTACTAAAAAGTATCCGGGTCTTGCCTCCCAGGCCATAGTATGTTTTCCCACACTGCCCACCCCCCTTCTCCAGGTGACCCCTTTAGTCTGGCGGGACCTTCCGCTTTCTGAGACGGAGGAACCAGGCAAGGGGCAGTCCCCACCCGCTGTGTCATTGGGCCGTTGGCAGGTGGGTGTGCTCGGGGCACCTGCAACACAAGGACTTATGGGGCGGAGTGAGGGGGAGCCGGGCTCGTGGACTAGCTGCGTGCGGCGCCATTTAGCACAGGGAGGAGGAAAAGAAAATCACGAATAATGATGGAATAATGCCATCCTGGAGACTCACTACCACACCCCCATATATTCCTGCCTAAAGGAGTTTTTATACGGCTAGGCACTTGCTCAGCAGGGCCGTTGTGTGTTTACAGATGGGAGTTTAAAGGAACGCCTATTATAAAGTCTCAATTAGCCGAACCCTAATTTACGAGCATAATTTGCTTTTGCCATTAGAGCAGAGCTGCCCTGGCTTGCTGGAAGCTGTGAGTATCTGGAGTGCACTAGCAGGGGGATGCTGGGCTCCCACTGACAACAGGGCGGTGGGGGGATGGTGCGGGGGGGGGGAGGTTTCTTGGGAGCAGACAGGGTCCCAAGGGTATCCCCAACCTGGGGAGGTTACCTGGTGCGAAACTTCACACTAGTTTTCAGATCCTTATGACAGCCTTGGGGATAGCTTCTGATAGTCCCTCCAATTTGCAAGTGAGGAAACTGAGGATCAGAGACATTAAGTAACTTGTATGGGATCACACAGCCCGTAGGTGATATAGCTAGGGCCTGAGTCCAGAGCTGGGGACCAGAAGTGTAAAGCCTTAGTGCAGTTCTTGGCACTGTTAGGGACTCAGAAGTATGATAGACCTGGGCCCCAGTCCCAGCCTCCCCGCTCATGGCTGTGTGACCTTAGGAAAGTTACTTAACCACTCTGAACCTCATTTCCCCTATCTGTTAGATGGGGATGATTGTAGAGACTATCTCATCAGACAAGTGATGGGTAGAAAGGGCTTAGCCACGTATTAGTTTCCTAGGGCTGCCAAAACAAATGACCACTAACTGGGTGTCTTAAACAGTAGAAATGTATTGTCTTACAGTTCTGAAGTCCAGGAGTTTGGAATCGAGGTGTCAGCAGGGTTGGTTCCTTCTGGAGGCTCTGAGGGACAATCTGTTCTGTGCTTCTGTCCTAGCTTCTGGTGGCTGCCGGCTATCCTCGTGTTCCTGGGCTTGTAGAAACGTGGCCTGGATCTCGGCCTCCAGCCTCACATCACCTTCACCTCCGAGTGCCCATGCATCTCTTCTATCTCTTATAAGGACACGTGTCATTGGATGTAGGGCCACCCAGTTAAGCTGGGACCGTGACATCCCAAGCTTCTTAGTTTAGTTACATCAGCCAAGAGCCTTTTTCCAACTAAGTTCATATTCATGGGTTCCGGGTGGCCACCATTCAACCCCACTACAGCCCATAAAAGGGCCTGTTAGGAACCGGGCCGCACAGCAGGAGGTGAGCGGCGGGGCGAGCGAGCGAAGCTTCGTCTGTATTTACAGCCACTCCCCATCGCTCGCATTTCCGCCTGAGCTCCGCCTCCTATCAGCATTATGGTGAGTGGTATAATTATTTCATTATATATTACAACATAATAATAATAGAAACAAAGTGCACAATAAACGTAATGCGCTTGAATCATCCCAAAGCCATTCCCCCCACCCCACCCTGGTCCGTGGAAAAACCGTCTTCCACGGTCCCTGGTGCCAAAAAGGCTGGGGACCACTGGTTTCTCTGGGGCCTCCAGGCACAAGGTCTCAGGCCAGCTGGGCGGGTTGAGGGGCGGTGCCTCCGAAAGGCGGCCTGAACTGCATTCCCCGGCCAACTGGGAGCCCAGGCACAGGGCTGGAGCCCCTGTCACCACCATCAGACCTCCTCATCTCCCAGCATCTTTATCTTCATTTCTGACAGATCTGTGGCGGGCCGGGCCCTGACACTTCCTCTTCATGTCGCTCATTCCTGGAGCCTCTCTGTCGAGTAGCTAATGAGCTGTAAACAGACACTCCAGTGCTCCAGGGGAGCCCTCGAAGGAGGTCACAGGCGCTGTGTCTGTGCAGCAAAGAAGGTTTCGGGAAGGCAGATAATACCCATCCCGCGTCAGCCCCCCTCGAGCCCAGGAGCCCGTGTCCCTGCCTGTGCCCTCCCCTGGGGGACAGTGGAGGGGCTCCCCAGGCGGCCTCGGCCCTCCTGCTCCTTTGCTCATTGCTTTGGAAACTTCAGAGGGTCCCCGCCCCACCTCTCCCCATCCCCAGCTCAACTGTCTCCAAACCTGGTTTATGACTCACCAGGAGGGCTTATGGAAACGCAGATTCCCAGGCTCCCCACCCTAAGGACTGGAACTCAGCAGGTAGGGTGGGCTCCCCTTGATTGGATTATCAGGCTGCTTTGGGAACTGCTGGGTTAGGCTGGGACCACCCCCCAAAGCTCTGCTCACCAGCTCTGTCCTTGTCTCCTGCCCTGACATCACTCCCCTCTGGGAGACGTGTGTCCTCCACGCTCTGTCTTGAAAATGACTGATCTGATCCAATTCCTTCACTTTACAACTCAGTGAGCTTAGTCCAGTGAGAGGAAGGGACTCGTCCAAGGTTACTAGGGTGGAGCTGAACTAGAACACGGCTCCCCCATCCCCTAATTCATGGCCCCGTGTCCCTGGAGGCTCATGACTTCCACTCCTATTTGCTGCTGCTCCAGCCCTAGTTGGGCTGTGTTTCAGGACGGAGATGGAGGGAGCCCCCCGCTTCTTCCCACCTCCCGCACTGTTCAGTTGACTCCCCCGTCCCCCTGTCTATCCACAGCCAAGCTAATAAAATCCTGCACTTTCCATAGACGGTTGGGTCCCGCCAAGCCCTCTGGCTGCTTTAGTTTCTTCTTGGTTCTGCGAGGAGGCAGGAAAAAGGCAAATGCTCATCACTCTGCTGGTGAAGGGAGAAAATGAAGAGCAGCTCTCGTCTCTGAGGTCCTTTTCATGCTCGAAAATCCCTGATCTTATCCTAGATCTGCATGCTGGGATTCAAGATGGGCTCCTCCACCCCTGTGCTGATTTGCTGACACCATCAGGTTTGTGGCAGGCACAGGACCAGGTCCCTCGGGGGAGGTGGGGACACCGGACTGGGGGGCATGAAGGAGCAAGGGGTGCCCTTCCTGGTGAGGGGGTGGATGGTCCTTCTGTGGCCCGTGAGAAGGGATTGAAGGTGTGGGCTTGGCTCACAGAGGGCCCAGAGCCCGTCGCAGAACGTGCGTGGCATGTGCGGGGGTGGGGTGGGGGAGGACTTTGGGCAAAGAGGCTGTCAGCTCAGGGTCCGTGTGTCCAGGGCCTTTGGTCCGGGGTCTTCTCAAAGCAGAGAGGCGTGAAGCGGGCCTAGGGAAGGAAGGGATGGCAGCTTAGGGGGCTGAGGGCCTGAAATGAAATATGAACGAGGCTTTTCATTCTAGTAACTCGGTAGCTGGCGTTGAGGGTGGTGCTGGCTGGAGGCCACAGAGTTTGTCCAATCTGATAATGGCCATTTTCAGTGACACTCTCTCCGTCACCTCTGGTCTTTCATTTTGTGAGGTTCCTGCGGGGAGGCGGGGGGATGGGGTAGCGGCCCTGAAGACAGCTGGGTCCCTGGAGAAGAGGCCTGGGGGCGAGTAAGTTCTGCTCAGAGGTTTGGCAGGGGTGTCCTGACGTCAGACCAGGGAAGGACGGGGACAGTTCCTGCCCTGTTTACCTGTATCCTGGTGCCCATCACAGTGCCTGGCATGCAGGCTCAACCAGGATTTGCCAAGTGGAAGAATGAGTAACTGTTAAACACGATTTCTTAAAAAACTTGCTCTCTGCCAGGATCTAACTTATCCTATGCATTTGTATTAGTGGGCGCCAGTTTAATTCAATCAGCCTGTACCAGGCAAAGCCTGTACCACTATGTACCAGGCAAAATTTCTGCGGTCAAAAGCTCACACCCCGGTGCTGAAGGTTCACTGCTCACAGGGGATGCTTCAGAGCCAATTTCTTTTAAAAAAAAAAAATTATTTATTTACTTACTTACTTAATTGGCCGCATCGGGTCTTAGTTGCGGCATGCGGGATCTTTTGTTGCGAGGTGTGGGCTTCTCTCTAGTTGTGGCGTGCGGGCTCCAGAGTGCGCAGGCTTAGTAGTCGTGACATGTGGGATCTTAGTTCCCCAGCCAGGGATCAAACACACATCTCCTGCATTGGGAGGCGGGTTCTTAACCACTGGACCACCAGGGAAGTCCCTGGAGGCAATTTCTTAAAGCAAAGAAACTAGTGGAGTGGAAGCAAGTGGAGCGTGTTAGATGCTGAGGTAGGTGGGTGGGGAAGAGATCTCTAGCTGAGGAAGGGGGAAGAGAGCCTTCCAAAGTGCTACGTTGTTTGAGCCTCACCTGGATCTGGACCAGGCAGGGCTGGCTGATGAGACCCCAGTGACCCATTCCAATTTGCACTTGGAGTTGGCGGCAGGGCCAGAGCCCCGACTGTTGAGTTGAGATGAAAAGCATCACCAGGCTGTTTCCCAATGTTCTAGGCCTGGTGCTGCAAACGGCCTGGACTGGGAGAAGCAAACCCTTTTTCTTCTCACTTACCCCACCTCCAACTCTGTGATTTGCTGCAGTCCCTGGAGGATTGGAATTGGGGTGATGTATAATAAACGTCAAGTCAGTAATGCTGATGCTGCTAGAAAGAAGAGAGATACTAGCCACTGAGGGGCCTTATCACACGAAGAGGGATGTGACAGGACAGAAAGGATTCACCTGGGAGTGTCCTCAGCTTGTCCCTGCCCTGCTCGCTAAAGAGGGTTCTGTCGTCGTCTATTGGGTTTTTTCTACCCAGTTAGTCCCCGTCCCCACTCTGGGGAAGGCCCTAGTGTTATCAGACTGGCTCGTTGGCTTTTGGCGATATAGAATCAGGGAGAATAGGGAGGAGCAGCTAGAAAATCTGCAACTCCGGAGTTGGGGGCAGGTCTGGGGGGATTTGGGAGGAAGGAGGCACAAGGGGAATCAAAGGCACTAGGGATGAAGGGGTGTAGGTGAGAGAGACAAGGAAACAGGGAACTCTTTCTGACATATGTCCACTTCAAAAGGCCTGAGATATGCAATTGAAGAATTTTAAATAATTTAAAACAATTTTTGGTTGCTGGACTGTGTGTCTTCATCATGGTGACACTAACCGTTTGGATGAGAGCTTGAGTAGGGTACGTGTCATAAGGACAAAGAAAACATAATACCTAACATGTACCGAAGGTTATTATGTGCTATGTATGAATAAAAATTATCAAGTGCTGCATTTCATTTAATAACACTATTCTTTTTCTCTTTCATATTCAAAGTTTTGACCTCCTCAAGCCTGCTTTTTTTTCCCCTCCATGTTGACTAATAGAATTCCAATATTGGATCTTGAAACTGTATGTCTTATAACTACTGGTGAAAGAAATCTCAGCAAGGTAAGATGTAAAAAAAAGAACAAAAAAAAACACACAAAAACCTTTCCACTTTCCCTGCAGCTATAGGAAAGCAGACTCTCGTCTGCATCAGAAGCCCATCCTTGCAAATGTTACTTCTAACCAAAGAGTTTTATGTGGCACCCTGACTTCCGAGATGGTTGCAATACTCCATGGTAAACAGTTTTTCTCTATCTATTTATTTATTGAAGTATAGTTGATTTACAACGTTGTGTTAATTTCTTCTGTACAGCAAAGTGAAAGGGTGAAAGGGAAAGGGACCACAAGGTCAATGCCACTGATGTGGTGTAACTCAGGGGCACCATATACAAGAAAGATGAGGTGAGTGGTAAACCCTAGACTTGGGCAGCATGGAGACCCTGCTTGGGGACACTTTGCTTAGAGGAGCAGCCAATTCACTGGACAGAAAAAGGCAAGAGGATATACAGAAGAGCCTAATGAATGCTTTAGCACTCTGTCAAGCTAACTGGGCAATGTGAGGCTCAGTACCTGGAATGCACCAACTTGTGCATTGCCTGTGTCTATTAAAAATGGTGGGCACCGTGGGCAGTCCTGCAGGTGTTAGATATACTGCTTGTTTGTCTACCATGCTTGCCCATCCCCCTTATTCTAATTCCTGTGAGAAACAACCTTCTCAACAGGCACGCGCGCGCGCACACACACACACACACACACACACACGTGTTCTAGTTATCTTTTTCTGCATAACCCATTACCCCCAGACTTAGTGACTTAAGACAATTGTTTTTTGTTTTTCTTAGCTGGTTAAAATAACACATATTTTTATCTTACAGTTTGGGAGGTTAGAAGTTCCACATAGGTCCTACTGAGCTAAAATCAAAGAGTCCTCCAGGTGGCATTCTTTCCTGAAAACTGTACTGGAGAATCCATTTCCTTGCCTTTTGCAACCTCTAGAGGGCAGCCACATTCCTTAGGCAGTGACCCTTTCCTCCATCTTCAAAGTCAGCCAAGGCCAGTTGAGTCCTTCTCATCACCACACTCGGACCCTCCAGAGTCATGTTTCCCTCTGAGTCGTCTTCTGCCTCTCTCTTCCTCTTTTAAGGACACTTGTGATTACATTGGGCCCACCCAGATAATCCAGGATATACTCCCTATTTAAGATCAGCAATGGGGCTTCCCTGGTGGCACAGTGGTTGAGAGTCCGCCTGCCGATGCAGGGGACATGGGTTCATGCCCCGGTCTGGGAAGATCCCACATGCCGCGGAGCGGCTGGGCCCATGAGCCATGGCCGCTGAGCCTGCGTGTCCGGAGCCTGTACTCCACAACGGGAGAGGCCACAACAGTGAGAGGCCTGCGTACCGCACAAAAAAAAAAAAAAGATCAGCAATAAGCAACCTTAAAACAATTGTTTTATTATGATTACAGATTCTTTGGGTCAGAAATTGGGAAAGGGCACAGGAGGATGGCTTGTCTCTGCTTATGTGATGTCTGGGGTCTCTCGTAGGAGGACTCAGTCTAGGGACAGGAATCTTCTCCAAGCCTCACCACTCACGTGTCTCTGGTTGATGTTGGCTGTCCACTTAGACCCCTCCTGGGGCAGTCAGAACACCTGCTCTTGGCCTCTCCACATGACCTGGGCTTCCTCATAACATGGCGGCCTTGAACTTCTCAAATGGGGGTCTAGGGCTTCAGAGGTGAGTGTCTCAAGAGGCAAGAAGTGGAAGCTGCCAGTCTCTAAGGGCTGGACCTGGAAATGAGGACAGTGTCACTTTTGCCATATTCTACTGGTCAAGGCAGCCACAAAGTATGTCCAGATTCAAGGGGACGGGACATAAACCCGACCCTAAGATAGAAGGAGTGTCAATATCACATTCTAAAAGAGTGTGTGGGATGGGAGACATTGCAAGGGCCATATATAGAAAAACACAATACATATACACTCAGTCTTCATGTGCCGATTATGGTGTCCCTTTTGTCCCCCAGGAGTGGTCACCATGTCTATGCTGGTCAATCAGATATTCTATCCCTCTGGCAACAGTGAAATGTTCAGGGGTTAATATGTGACCCAAGCAGAGCCATTAGAGTTCTCCCAGGTGTTGATCCATGGATTTGGGAGAGGAATTTTCTGGAAGGATGAGATTCTAGGCCTGTGCTGACCTTGCCTGCTGCCAGCTGGGGCAAGCCTACTTGCAGTATGATTCCAAGAACACACCTGCAGAGCTTAGAGCTGGAGAGAGACAGAGTTCTCACAACATTGCCTGAGCTCTGAGTAGAGTCGTGCCCCCAACCAGGTCTTGTCCAGGATTTTCATGTATCTGACACAACTAAAAGAATTCTTAATAATAGAGAAACGGGGAGAGGGATGACTGTACCCCAAAGGTATAGTGGCCAAGATTTTGAGCCCCCAGTCTCATTCTGTGGGGGAGAAACTTCCTCCAGAGAGAGGCAGTCATCTTCCAGGGAAGAAATAGTGGGAGACTGGGAGACTGCTCTGGGGGGTCCCCACCCTCCATGGAGTATATCACCTACATTCCTTCCTCTCCTTCCACCATGATTTTATCCCAAAGAATCCAAGAATCATGGAGATGACCTAGAAGTTGGGTAATTAAACGTAGCTCCTTTCCATTCCTGTGATTTTTAAAACAAGCCACTTAGATCTCTCCTAGCCTCAGTATTCTCAACTAAAATATGGAGATCATGGGGTTATTGTGAGGATTAAATGAAATGGTACATGGGAAACCCTGAGCACAGTGCTGGGCACGTTGCAAACTCTTGATGACTGAAAACTGTGACATGAGCTCTGAGCTCTTTGGGTGGTCAAGATTTCTCTGACGTTAGTATAAGGATGGAGGTCTCAAAATCTCCAAAATAGCCTCAGCTCTGCCCAGGCTTCTCTCAGTGCAGCTTGTGGAGCTATTAGAAATGACAAGAGGCTCTCTTGCAGATTTATATGTATGGGTGAGTGGTAATTTCCATAACAAACACAGGCACACAGAGATTCCTCCAAGGCTCTGGAGCTGCAAAGGGAACACCTACTAAATCAGGACTGGTGGATAAAGCCGAGTGTGTCTTCCTCCCCTTCCCCGTGCTAATGAGCTGACAGATTACAGTTATGGTCCAGTGGAAGGCCTTGGCCATGGTGGGATTTGCCGATGGCCTCGAAATTGAAATAGCAATACATACAGAGAGGCCGTGTGGAGCACAGGCATCTTTGTAGTCCCAGCACACCTCCTGATGATGACCGGAGAGATTGCAGGAGAGCCAGGGCCTAACGGGGCTTGAAGGGGCTGTGTGTGGGGGTAAGGGGGTATCTGGAGAGTGGGGGAGTAAGCCCTTGCAGAATACATTTCTGGAAGAGTTAGGATTTACCTGAGTGAGTTGTAATGGAATCTGACCCCCTCTAGCTCAATTTGTAAATTTGTGATTAGTCCTTGTGATCTTGAGGTCTCAGTTTTCCCATCCTGAAAAGTGGGCACAGTCTATGGCCATACCACCCTGAGTGTGCCCGATCTCATCTGAAAAGTGGGCACAATGATATGTATTTTCTATACTTTTGGGGGGTTTTGGGAGGACCAAAGGAGATACAGAAAATGTGGGAAATGCAGGTCCTAGGCCATTTACAGATTTACAGACTGCTAGAGCCAGAGGATCATGGAGTTCAAACAAACCCCCTCATTTCACAGTTGAGAAAAACGAGACCCAGGGAGAGGAAGAGATTTGCCTGACATCCTTGAGTGAGTTAATGAATGAGATGAGACCAAGTACCAGGGGCTATGGTGCTAAGTCAAGTGACCTTTGTTTTTTCCCTCACTTTTCATCTAGGTCACATAGGTACGAATTCCCAAGGCACTTATGGCTAGTGAGCCTAGTTGGGTAGCAAATGGTCTTGCCCACTATGCATTTGTGGTCTCTTTGGGTGTTCCGGCTAGTCTGGGAAGGGGTGTCCCTGTTGTAGTAATGCCTTAAATATCATACACGTTGATGCTTTTGTTCACTGCATAATTCATAGTGTATAGTCTCCCCCACTGGCATCCCATCAGGTGATGTTTGTTTCTGGGATGATGAGCCATGAGGAGTGGATTAAGTGCTCTGCGTGCCATTCCTCCCCAAGTGGTAGCCCATTAATTGAAAGAGTTTGAGAAGAATTGGCATAAAAGAGGCAATAGATTCCATTTCTAGATGAGCCATTTCTAGATGAGCCAAGTGGCTCTGAAGTCCTCATTTCATTCATTCTTTCAGCAGTAAATAGGGCATAACATGTGACCCTGTGCATATTCTCTCATAGTATCTCACAAATGTATGGCATCGGTTAGAGGAGGGACCAGAGGAAGGGAGCATGGATGACTCAGAGAAATGCATCCTTAAGTTGGGAGATAAAATTACATGTGGAGGGACGTAAGGAGAGGCTACCATCACCATCATCTCTCAGGGGACCGTTGTAGCAGCTTAGCTTGGTCTTCCAGCTTCTCCTCCCAATCTCTCGCTAGTCCATTCTCCACATGGCAGCTAAAAAACCAGGTTGTTTTAAACATAAATCATATCATATCACTCCTTTGCTTGAAACCCAAACTCCTTATTAGACCTACAAGGCCCACGTGATCTGGTCCCCTCCTACTTCCCCAGGCTTATTTCCTCCACGTCTTCCCCTCGTGCTCTATACCCCAGCCACACTGGCCTCCTTTCCATCCTTTGAACACGTCCCATTTGTTTCCACATCAGCACTTTGCAGATGCCACACCGTTTTCCTGGAATGCATTTCTGTTAGATCTGCACAAGTCTGGCTCCTCCTCATTGTTCAAGTTTCAGCTCAAACACCGTCTCTTCAAAGCGGCCTTTCCTGGCCCTTCTCGCTAAAGTAGTTCTCACCCACTCACTATACAGCCTGTTACTCTACTTGCTTTCTTCATAGAACTTACCACAAACTGAAATTATCCTAGTTATTGATATGTTTATGTGTCTATTGTTGTTCCCTCACACTAGAATGTAGACTCCACAAGGGCAGGGAATTTATTCGGTTCATCATTGTATTTCCAGCGCTTAACACAAGGCCTGGCACACAGTAGGCTTTCCACAAGTATTAGCATTTCCACAAGAATGAGCTCAGGGTGCCCGTATTTTGAAGAAAAGATTTCTAAATAACCTCCCTTTTCACTCTTTCAGAGTGGATGGTATTCTTGCATCTAGGTTTCAGAGGAAAATAAGCTGGGTCCCAGGGGTTCTGTTCTACTCTGGCACTCCACTGACAATTCTAAATATGAGAAACCCCATTTACCTGGGCATTCCCTGAAGTTCAGGTCCGTTGGGGAACGCCTGGATCGGAGGAAGGAGGTGGAGGTAGAAAGGAGGTAAATGTTGCGTGTTTTCCAAAACAATCTTCTCATCACACATACGTTTTTAATGCTGTCAGAATTTAATTTGTTATACAAAGCTGGAAGCAATAGTGTTGTGTGTAAAGAGCAAACCGTGGGAAGATTGCTTTCCACAAATACGTTTTGCTCTCCCAGTCTATTTCTATGCCCATTTAATGCATGAGCCGCTGTCCCTGGTGCTGAAACAATAGAATCAGCCGGGAGCCTGAGCTTCACGCAGGGGCATCTCTGTCCGAGGTGTTGAAACAGCCTCTGGGAGCTGCCCGGCAGCATGTGGTCACCATGTCCTGCCATAGTTGGGTCACACTGCAATAACAGCTGCTGGAAACCACAAGGCTGGTCTCTAATTCAATTTTCATTTGACATCTCTTGAAGTTCATCCTGGAGCTGCTGCAATAACCATCCGATTCTGCTCTAGGGAGAGTGGTAGGGCTATGGGATGATGAGCCCTTTTGGTAACTTGGAGGGGCGTGTCCAGCCTCAGGCGTTGCGAACCACATCAATAATGCCACGAGAAATGATAGGGGTGCCACAGATCACGGATAACAGTCTGCACCCACCATGACACCTGTCCGTCCAACCTTAGACAGCATGGTCTGTAATGGTGCCTCTACCTGGACATTCCATGCCTCAGTATCCTCATTTGTGCTATGGGCAGGTATGTTTCCATTTTCCTCAAGACAGAAAGTAAAGCACAAACTCTGTGCGTATCATGGCCCTCAAAAAGTGAATGACACGTGATGATTTAAATTTTGGAGTGACAGATTAAAAATATTTGTTAAAAATTTTGAGTTATATAAAGTACACAAATCTGAAGTATACAACTTAAAAGTGTGTGTGTGCGGGCGTGTGTGCGTGCACGCACATGTGTGTGTGTGTAACCACCATCCAGGTGAAAATACATAACATTTCCAGCACCACCTCCTGTGCCACCTCCCACCAAGGGTAACCACTTTTCTGACAGCTGTCAGCATAGACCAGTTTTTCTTGTTCTTGAACTTCATATAAATTGGATCATTCAGTAGGCACTCTACTGTGTCTGGCTTCTTTCATTCAGCATTGTGTCTTGGGATTCATCCATGTTGTTGCGTGTCAGTAGTTCATTCTTCTTTATTGCTTATAGTAATCTTTTGTGTGAATAAAACACCACTTATTGATCCATTCTACTGCTGATGGACATTTGGATTGTTTCCAGTTTGAGGCTGTTATGAATAAAGCCATGAATTTTCTTGTGCACGTCCTTTGAGGACAAAGCACTCAGTGTGTTGGGTACGTACCCAGGAGTGGAGCTGCTGGCCATAATGTATGCACATGTTTCCAAAGTGGTTGTTTCACTTTACAGTCATTTTTTTAAAAAATTAATCCCTCCTTCCTGTTTTTGCCTTTTCTGCATTCTCTGGATCAACAGAGATGTTCTGGGGAGGGTCTGTTTAAGTAATGTGGCTTTAGATTTTTCTGGGACACTTTACTGATCAATATTGATTAGATGACCATTCCCAACGAATCTCTTTCTAGAAACGAGAGACATTCTTCCCTCAGACCTTTCTTCTTTTTGATTATCACCATGACTGATTCCTGTAATGGAATCTGAATGAGATGATGCAGAGTTTATAATGAATAATCTTCCCTTCCTCCGCACCCCAGGCTGCAACATGTCTGAGAGACGAATCTGGCCAAGGAGAGCTAGGAGCATGGTATTTACCCCCAGTGCCAGTGGAGGAATCCTGGGAGCTCCACACATTCAAAGCCCAGTTGAAAATCTGCAAGGAGCTTTGTGCTCCAAGAATAGGAGGGGGACAGGGAGCAGGGAAAAGAGCAGGCTGCTTATCCTTTGTTCCTCTCCCCTCTTGCCTTTTCCCAATTTTATGAGTTTTTATGAGATTTTGGAGCATTATATCTACTGCTAATATATAGTGTTTAGATAATTTAGGGTTCACATTTGAACTGTATTATAGACAGCTCAACAACCTCGAGGGCACACATGGAGCACTTTACAGATTGTTCTAAACATTGATCCATCCATTAGTAGACTAAGTGTCCACAGTCTGTTCACCCTCCTGACTGTTCTCGCTGACTCTGGGGTCATGAGATTTCCCAATCCACACTTACTCCCCTGTAAAATCAATTTCTCTCTCTCTCTGTCTCTTTCTCCTCCAACCTCTACTTGTTTGGCATACTCTTTGGAGACAAGGTCTCTGGATTCAGAACAGTGTTCTTTGGAGATGGAGTCAAAGCTTCTCATGGCCCCTTTAGAGACAGCAGTAGAGATGGGTAATGGTTTGTGCCTCATGAAATGACAGCAGTCAGGGATATGCCAACAAGAATTGAAGACCCTCCACCCTGCCTTTCTGAGTTGGGGCTGGGGAGCTCTGGGTTGGGCTGAGGGTTAAAGGACTTGATACTTGGAATGAACAGGGAAAGTGGAACACATTTGTGTTGCACCTTGGCTTGAATTCCCTTGGCCTGGGGAGTTGGGAGTCAGATAGGCATATGGTGGGACAAGAGAGGGTGCAGTGTTCACCTTGGGGCTCTAGGAATCTTGGAGGGTCACATAGATCCTTCACATGACTTTAGGGAGTCCCTGCAGGACTGGGATTGAGAGCTCTGTCTCAAGTTTACTTAACATTCCCATCAGCCATCTAGGCTACCTGCAAGTCATACAGGAAGGGATCTCCAAATCTGCCACAGCTGCAGGATTTTGCCATGGCCCACTCCTCCCTTCTGGCCTGAAGATGGTCCCTGTCAGCACTTTCCTTCTTTATGTAGATCAATAGGGCGCTTGAATATGACCTCAAGTTCAATTATGGCTTCAGTTATGGAATAAAGAGGCTGTTACTGCACACCTACCTCTTATTAAAAACACTGCACTGGGGGCTGGCAGAGACTGGACCTGGGGGAAATCATTAGCCTACTAATTTGAAATCAATTTAAAGTGCATTTGCTTAATGGTGTGAGCACTGTGAATTATCTATAAATTGTTAATTTAGTTGAATGTCACACTAGATTTTCATTTTATAAATTGCATTTTGGGGTTGGCAAATGTGTGTATCCTTCCTCCTCCCTCCCCCCCTTGCTTCCTCTCTTTTTCTAAAACAAAGCTTAATAATCCTGTCTTCTGGGATTCGACCCATAGCAGGAGGGTTGAACACAATTCAAGTCATAACAGGAGGCCTTGTGCATGACCACTCATCCTCCAGGAAGCTGACGCTGCCTTGTGAACAAGCCTGGTGAGTGACACATGGCCCTGTGACCCTTGTTCCCTCAGCCTGACAGCCAGCCCAGCCCCCAAAGCAAAACCACTCAGCTAACCCACAGTTGACTGCACACACACGTCGTAGCCCTCTAGGATCAGAAGAACCACCCAGCTGAGCCCAGCTTAATTTAATTAGCTCACACAATCATGAGCTAAATAAATTGTTGTTGTTTTAAGCCACTAGATTTTGAAGTGGTTTATTAGATGGCAAAAAATAACTGGTATATTGAGGCTCAGAGAGATCGTGTGGCTCACACAAGGTCGCGCAGCAGCTGTAGGTGGCACCCAGGCAGGCTGATGGTCTGATTAGCACACCACGGGGAAAGGATGTGTCCCGAGGTGTCAGATTCCTCAAAGTCTCCCTGGGACAAGGGGCCCACTAGGTGGGACCTCTGGAATTCAGTGACCCAGGAGACAAGGTGGGAGGAGTCTTACATCAGCGTCACCATTTGCTTTGAGACCCTGGGAGAAGTCACTTCACCCTGCTGAGCCTCGGTTTTCTACTCTGTAAAATGTGGTGGTAATAAGCCTGCCTTGCAAAGTTGCGAGGAACCCATGAGATTCTGTGAGTTGCACAGGGTTGTACACATTTTGGGGGTCTCTCTTTTTACTGTAATAATGTCATTGATGCTCTCTGTCCCCTCTGATACCACCTGCAACACCGAGGTGCTGAGGATCATTGCTCCCCGTGGAGGCAGTTACAAGTAGTAGAAATTGACCTTGGGAGTCAGCCAGCCTGGGTTAGACTCCCAATGCCGGGTGAAGGTGGGCGAGTCACTTTCTCTTCTGAGAAATGGGGATACACCTTCCTTCCAAGGTGGGTGGTGGGGTTGAAGTGAGCTCATGGGTGGAGAGAAAGCATGTGGAAGAGACCCAGTTACATCTCAGCTTCCTTCCCTCCATCCTTCCCTCCCCTGCCCGTTTCTGCCTGCCCTCACCAGGACAAGGCAGGTCAGTCCTGAAGGCGCTCAAGTAGGCAGAAGGGAGTGAGTGGGCACAGCCCAGTCAGAAACCCATCTCCTCTCCCTGAGCAAGCCAGGTGAGTACAGGCAGCATCTCTGTCAGGTAGATAGAATTGTGCAGAACAAAGGCTGCATTGACCTTCCGCTGACAAAACATGTCTTTCACCTCGAGTCCCTTTGAGAAGAGGCAGGGGAAGAGTCTAAAAGCAAGGAGGGGATGCAGGTAGCTGGAGAGTATGAGGTACCTGCTAACTCCTTCCCTGCAGTGAGACAAGGCACAGGCATCGCTCTGCCCCAGTTCTGATGTGATTATCCCCATTTAACAGGTGGGCAGATCGAGACTTGAAGGGGTAGGAAGTCCATTCAGTCAATAAGCATTTACAATGAACACAGTGTACGCCAGGAACTGGGGATACCCGGGCTTTGCCTTCACGGGGTGTGCCCTCGTGGGGAGAGAGACAAGTAGGAGGTCATTAAACATACAGGGCACAGGATGTAATGAACAATGCTTCCATCAGCTATTGCTGCAATAATGCTGCATAACGAATCTCCCCAAACTCAGTGGCTTAAAACAGTCATTAACGATGTCAGCTGAGATCTCAGTGGGCTAGGTCAAGACCACCTGGGCTTGGTCCAGGATACCGTGTGCGTCAAGTCTGCTCCATGTGTCTCTCAGCCTCCTGGAACCAGTGGGCTCCCTGGGGCATGCTCTTCCCATGGAGAGGAAGAAGCTCAGAGGGCAAGTCCCCTTGGACGGGCACATTTCAAGCCTTTGTTTGCTGCACTCTTGCTGCCATCCCAATGGACAACGCAAGTCACATGGCGAGACCCAACATCGATGGGACACGAAGACATATGCCACCCGTGGTCAGAGAGAAACTAGTCAGAGAGGGAGTAGTTCCTATTTATTGAAGCGCTTTGCTACTCCAAGCACCTAAATGCTATCCTGAGTTAGGAGAACTCTGTTTTAATAACAGTGATAACAGAAATTATGATGGTTTAGCAGCTCTCGCTATGGCCAAGCCCTTGGCATATATTACCTCATTTATTAATAAAACACAAAACCAGGGACTTCCCTGGCAGTCCAGTGGTTAAGACGCCGCGCTTCCACCGTAGGGAGTGCGGGTTCGATCCCTGGTCAGAGAACTAAGATCCCGCAGGCTGCGCGGTGCGGCCGAAAAAACAAAACAAAAAAGCCAACAAACAAAAACCCACAACAACCATTCATGATAGATATTGTTATTCTATTTAACAGATGAGAAAATGGGTTAAAATAGAGGAGATGACTTGCCCTAATTCACAGTTAATGGAGGCAGAGTAAGGAGGCTAACCCCCAGTTTCTGGAACTCCACACCAGGAGGGTCACAGACCCCAACTGCAACCTCTTTCTTTGTTGTTTTTTGTTTTTGTTTTTTTTTTTGCGGTACGCGGGCCTCTCACTGCCATGGCCCCTCCCGCCGCGGAGCACAGGCTCCGGACGCACAGGCTCAGCGGCCATGGCTCACGGGCCCAGGCGCTCCGCGGCACATGGGATCTTCCCGGACCAGGGCACGAACCCGTGCCCCCTGCATCAGCAGGCGGACTCCCAACCACTGCGCCACCAGGGAAGCCCTGCAGCCTCTTTCTATTACCCTGTGCTGCCCTCTTCCAAGCGTGCCCTCTGCCTGCTCAACTACAAAGAGGCGAGGGAGCGGCATCGAGCAATGCCACATTCCTGATCACTCCAAAGGCTCTTGGTCTCTTTGGCTCCAGAGCGGGTGATGGTCCACATCTCTACTCAGACACGGTGGCAGGGAGGCTGTTGCTAGCCCCACAGGACGCTGGCAGCGCCTGGGTTTAGAGCACTTCAGCTGATGTTTGTTGATGCCTTCTCGGGGTGGGGGCACACCTTCCTTCCTTCCTCACTGCTGTCCCTGCCCCACTCCATATCCTCCTGAGTGCATCCTCTTCCCCGCAGCCAGAGTGAACTTTCTAAGGAGTAAACAAAAACCATGTCTCGTTTCTGCTTTAAAAAAAAAAAAAATCCAGATAATATATTCCTGCTGTCAAAAAATGCAAGAGTGTGAGAAGATTTGTAATAAAAGTCTTCCTCCCGTGGCTGTCTGCCATCCGCCTAGTCGCCCCCGCCCTGCCCCTAATTCCCACAGGTAACTACTGCCTTAGTTTTTCTTGCATTCCCTTCAGTTTCTTTATGCATATACAAGCAAAATGAGCATACATTCTCTCTTCCACCCATTTTTTCAACATACTTTACACACACTTTTGCAACTTTCCTCTCTTTTAATATAGCTTGGTGGTTTTTCACATATCAGCACTTAGAGAGCTTCCTTATTTTTCGTTTATAGCCACAGAGTATCCTATTGTCTGAACGGACTGATCATAACTTATTTCATTTGTCACTGCACTGATGGACGTTTAGGAGCTCCCAATCCTTTGATATACTAGACAAGGCTTCAGGGAATAACTTGCCCTGTGGAACTTTATCCACAGGATAAATTCTCAGCGGTGGCACTGCTGAATCAAAAAGATCGTGCCATTGTGATATTTACTGCCAAATTCCCCTCCACGATGGTTGAACCAGTTTAAACTCCTACCAGCAATGCATAGGAGAGTCTGTTTGCATATGTAGCCTTGTCAACAGAGTGTGTTACCAAACGTTTAGATTTTTACCACTGAACAGGCATAAGATGGTCTTCAGCTTTAAAAACCCTTCACTGTGTCCCCATCCCCCTTGCATAGAGTCCAGCTTCCTTGGACAGTGTAGGGGTGAGCTCAGCCCTGTCCTTTCTCGAGGGCTCTTTCCCAGCCAGGGAGGTGGATGTAGACACAGCTCAACCAGAGCACGGGACTCGGTGTTCCAGTCAAAGAGCAGTGAGAAAAAAGACGGAGGCTTCAGGGAGGAGGTAGCATCTAAGCGGAGCCTTTAGGGGCAGGTCAGAGTTTGACAGGTGTCAGTGGAGGAAAAGAGAGGGGGACTGTGTGGGTGTAGACCACAAGGGAGATGGGGAATGTCTGGGGAGGGTGAAGAGCCCAGGATGGCTGGCGGACCTAGAAGGAGATGAGCCTGGAGAGGGGTCGGGGACAGGTCACGATGGACCTTGAATGTCACGTGAGAGAGAGTTGGGGATGTAACCTGTAAGTGATAGGAGCACAATGAAGGCTTTTGAGAGGGTGTGTGAAGTGGGTGGGTGGAGGGAGTGTTTAGCTAGGACTTTTGACTTAAAGTCAGAGAGAATATTACTCAAAGTGGCTTAAGGAGAAGGGGAATTTACTGCCTTATTTATGAAAATAATCTAGGGATACATTAGCCTCAGGCATGGCTGTATCTAGGGGCTTAAGTGATGTCATCAGAAATCTGTCTTTCACCCCTGGTTCTGCTTTCCTCTGTGTTGCCTCGTTCCCAGGCAGGCTCCAGTCTTTCCTCCCACAGCCTGGAAATATAGGTCAAAAGAGAGTGTATCTTTCCCAAGAAGATGCTCAGGGGACTGATTTGGGTCAGGTGTCAATTCCTCAACCAATCACTATGGCCAGGAGGATGGAATGCACTGATTGGCTGGGTCTGGGTCACATACCTACCCACCTGGTGGAGAAGGCGGGTAGGGATAATGTAAGGGGGTAACGGGAGGAGTGTGTATGGCGAGTTTGCCTCAGCTTCACCCGCATCACAAGGTCTGGATTGGGGGAGGATTCCCAAAGAAAAATCAAGGTGCAGTGTCCAGAAAAGGGAAGGATGGGCGTATGTCGGAGACAATTAAAGGTGGGGAAACCCAAGCAGAGGCTGTAGAGCTCAGGAAGAGGATGAGGGAACTAGAAGAGGTTCCTTTTGAGCTCCTCCCTTGGAGGTGTGGTGCGGGGCCCTGAGCGCCTCCTTGTGGCCGGGAGGCGCACCCCACCCGCTGCTGCAACCGGGTCCCAAGGTGAAAACTGCAGAGCTAGTCTCAGGCAGAGCCAGGCAGCCTTGGCGGGCAGGGCTGGGCAAAGACATCAGGCCCTATGCCAGCCCGAGACCTCCAGGCACGGTGGTGTGTGGACCCAGGGCCTCCAGATGCTGGGCTCCTATTTTAAGTCCGTTTGGAGTGGCTGGGTTTTCACATGACTCCACTGAGCCTTGAATGCCCAAGGCAGTGGTATTTAGCCTGCTGGAGAGGACATGAATGCCACTCTGAACTCCTCTGGAGGCCCCAGGAGGAAAAGGAGACTCGGTTCTATCTGGGCAACTTTCTCTGCAGTGACCGAGGCAGGACTGAGAGCTGTGCAGGCCATTCCATGCCTCTCTCTCGGGTCACTGGGTGGGGGGTGTGTGTGACTCTGAGCTTCTAGAACAGCCAGATGTTCTCTCCTGACCCAGTGTGTTGCCGCTTTCCCTGTCCGCTGCCCCCAGAAGCTCCAGCCTTGTCCCCTAAGATACAACGGAATCCCTCCTTTTATGCCTTAGCATCAGCCTGCGGTAGGCTGTCCTGTGGCTCAAGAAGGCCTGTGTCTGGTAGGACCAACCCCAGAGGCAAGGGAACTGGTCCTTATCCTTTATTTTATTTATTTATTTTAAGGCATTAACCTTCTGTTTATTTTTTTATACATCTTTATTGGAGTATAATCGCTTTACAATGTTGTGTTAGTTTCTGCTGTATAACAAAGTGAATCAGCTATACATGTACGTGGTCCTCATCCCTTCAATCCAGGGCAAGGACCCCTCTGCCAGCCCCAGACACAGGGCTTTGTGCCCCCACCCCTCACTCTTCTCCCTCACAGCTCTCTGGTTTGTGGTTAAATATCTGAGGGGTTCTTTTATTAAAGATTTTCCCCACCTCGACTGTAAGGTCCACGTGGTCAGGTCTGGGTCTGTTTTTGCGTTTTCTTGGATGGCTGAGGCCTGGAACAGTGACTGGCACATAGTAGGTGTTCAATAAATTGTTGTTGAGCAGATGACAGCTCCAGTGGGCGTCCTCCTGCTTATTGGACGTGAACATGACGAGAACAGGAGAGACTCACAGGAGAAGACGGCCACCGATGGTGGGCACTGGGGCAGTTTGATTTAAGGAGACTCAAATCCTGGCAGCATAGCCCTGGAAGGAGGCAGAGCCCCGGACATCACGCTGTCCCCTGCCCCACTTTGAAGGGCATTGAATCAGTGTGCAGTGGCTTGCTCTAGGTCACCCAGGCAGGGCTGGAACCTAGACTTGGATGCTGGACTCTCCCCTCTAGGCCTGGACTCTCCCTTCTCCAAGTAGCACACAGGTGGGTGACTGTGAAGGAGGGAGGACCCTGGTTGCCCAGTTGGCCTGGGGCTGGCTGCTTCTGTGAGTCAAATCTGCTTGCAGGAGAGGCTGTATCAGAGAGCGAGCACATACTCAGGAGCCATCAGCCTTGGGTGGGAATTCCAACTCTATCTCGCACAAGCTGTGTGACCTCAGGCCAGTTACTTCACGTCTCTGGGCTTCAGTTTTGTTAGCAGTGAAATGGGACAGAAACACTCCCTGCGAGAATTCCCAAGAATGCATGGATGGGGCCTGGACACGGCCAGCACTTCAAAGCACCCGGCTCTCAGTGATTTCCTGGCTTCCAAGTGAAGGAGAAAGAAGCAAGGGCTCAGGGGACCTTTGTAGGTGACAGGGGTCCCTCTCCATGGGCTCCCCTCATCGTCCTCTGCCCCTCCTTAGCCCACCAAATGCCTGCACACCCTCACAGACCCCAAGCTAACTGCTGTGCCTGAGCTAATGAAGGGCATCTCATTAATGCTTGGCAAAAGCTCATTAAGACCATGAGCTGTGGACTTCCCTGGTGGCGCAGTGGTTAAGAATCCGCCTGCCACTGCAGGGGACATGGGTTTGAGCCCTGGTTCGGGAAGATCCCACATGCCATGGAGCAACTAAGCCTGTGTGCCACAACTTCTGAGCCTGCGCTCTAGAGCCCGCAAGCCACAACTACTGAGCCCGCGTGCCTAGAGCCCGTGTTCCGCAACAAGAGAAGTCACCGCAATGAGAAGCCCGCACACCGCAACGAAGAGTAGCCCCTGCTCGCCACAACTAGAGAAAGCCCACGCGCAGCAACGAAGACCCAACCCAGCCATAAATGAATAAATGAAGAAAGAAAGAAAGAGGAAGAAAGGAAGGAAGGAAGGAAGAAAGAAAGAAACGCCCATCCTCCAGAAGGACCCATGCTGCCAACACCTTGCTTAGGAATTCCAGCCTCCAGAAGTGTGAGAGGATAAATTCCTGTTATAAGCCACCCAGTTTAGGGCACTCTGTTATGACAGCCGCAGACTAATACAAACCCTGAGAAGGGCGTCTGGCACTGTAAGTGCTGTGTCAACTTGTACCATTAATCGCGTTTGGTGTCTGTCTGATGCTCCCTCAGCAAATACCGAGCACCTGCTGGGCGCCAGGCATGCACTGGGCGGGGACATGGTGCTGCGTGTCTGTCGTGCACGCCCAGCACCCCCCGACCCCGGTCAATATTCACAGATGACCAGGTGAGCTGATCTGGAGACAACCCTCAGGGATGTCTACCCCACCCTAAGGGTTTAGTCCCAGCTCAGTCTGTGCCCAGCTTCCGAAAGCCCAGGGGCCAACGTCTGTCCCGAGGAAGAAGGTCACAGCACAATACCAGACGCGCTGAAGGGGCCGACGGACGTCCCTGTGGGGAGCCAGACGGGCCCCCTCCCACGGTGCTCCCCCAGTGGTACCCCGCCTCCTGAGCCTGCACAGCACTCTGTGACCCTGCTCCCCAGAGGGTCTGGCACCTTCCACCCCACCTCCATCTCCTTCCAGGCCCGGCCCCACCCCTCGTGCCAGGTTCCGGCCGGGCGGCATGCGAACACTTAGTTATTTCAATTTTAAGAATACGATGGAGCCAGCGATGCTTAAAATGCTCGTGTTAATGGCAGCGGTCTGCAGTTTCATTTCACTTTAATAAGAACCATCTGCTGTGAGCAGGCGGCAGGCACGGCCAGCTCCCCCTCCCAGGGGCTGCCCCCCTCCCCCAAATTCCAACCCCAGAGTCAGGTGGGGGAGGTAGGGGCTCAGATCTGTAAGGAAGGCTGTGCTGGGGCCCCATGGCTTCCAAAGAGCAGGAGCCCCTTGAGGCTGGGGCCAGGGGTGGGACATGCAGTACCCCAGGCCGGTCCCTCCGTGCTCCCCGGCCAGGACTAAAAGCCCTGGGGAAGATCACAGGACCACCCAGCACTGGCCGCTGTAAAACTGATGGGGAGGCGGGGGCAGGGAGCGCGAGGCCCTGCCCTTGCGCCCACTGTGCTCTTCCTGCAAAGTCCCCGAAGGAGGCAGCTCTGGCTGTGCCGCCACAGGTCAGTCACTTTGCCTCCTGATGCCTCAGTTTTCACATCTGTAGAATGGGGGAACTGTAACACCCACATCAGAAAGTTCTTGTGAGCACTGAG
Source organism: Aethalodelphis obliquidens (assembly GCF_003676395.1). Taxonomy (NCBI): domain Eukaryota; kingdom Metazoa; phylum Chordata; class Mammalia; order Artiodactyla; family Delphinidae; genus Aethalodelphis; species Aethalodelphis obliquidens. The sequence goes on from NW_020837953.1 coordinate 44,013,460, forward strand.
GCAGTGTACGAGGGAAGCCCCCTGAAAAGATCACCTGACCCTCATGGTGACCAGGCACAGGGGGAAGGCTGGTCTCTTCCGCCGCCAGGCATAGCCCAGGGCAGCTGCCAGCTTGACCACCCGGCGGTGGCTGGCACTGAGATGAAGGCAGTGTGGGTCACACAGGTGAGTGTCGCCTGGCCCAGGCCTGGGAACGTAACTAGCTGTAGCCAAGCTGGGAACAAAGTACCCCTGGGGTCAGAGAACGAGCATCTCGTCCCCGACCCACTGGACCAAAGGTGTGCAAAGCCGGACGTAGTGCCAGGGCTATAGGGAGGTCCCATCGGGCAGGGGGATCTTATAGCCGCTCTGGAGGAGCAGCAGGCAGGCGCCCAGCCCCAGGGCCCCTGCCAGGAGCACGGCACCCAGGGCTTTGAGGAAGGAAGTCCTGGTCCGGGTGAAGGAGCCGGGCGCCATGATGCCGAGCAGGGCTGTGCTGACCGTGAGCGTGTAGAGGATGGAGACTCCAGTGTTGAGTGCGACGATCTTGCCAAACTTGGCAAACGGGGCGATGATGCAGAAGAAGAGGGGCACCGTGGCGATGACTGTGGTGAGGGCGCTGGAGACGATGGCCACGCCCACATGCCGCACAGCCTCCAGCGTCCGCCACTGGCGCTGCGAGTGGGCATCCTGGGTGTGGGTGAGAGAAAGCTGGGGCCCCAGAAGCAGGAGGGGGTGCCTCCCTGCCTGGGGCTTTGGAATGGGGGCTTGGACCCGGGATGAACACGCATCGCTGTCCAAGGCCAGCCTTGCCCTCACGGGCTCCCCATTCCACCTCCGTGAACGGGGGTGATAACAGCACCTGCTCCCTGGGGTTGGCGTGAAGCTGAAGCGGTTCCCCTGCAGCAGCTCACGGTGCACAGCACACAGTAGGGCGTGTTAAATGTGGCTATGACAACCAGAGCATTGATGACTGCACAGGAGGTCCTCAAACATGTGAGCCGTGATTGGAACTGATTTCCTTCTTCTGACCAAGAGCAGCTAAATGTATAACCGATTTAATTTACATATTTATGAATGTTTCACACCAACACAATTCCAAACTAAGAAAAGCCAAAAACTTTACGAGACCCAGAGCTAGTTTTGGCACTGGTACACGGGCATGTCCTCCCTAAGCCACAGGGTCCAGTGGGGGCAGGGGTTGGTGGCCTCAGGGTCACGACTAGAAGGGCTCAGACTTGCTTCCCGGGCTCCAGAGTGAGACTTAGACTCAGGGAACCGAGAAGCAGGAAGGGCCCTTGGACATCGCCTGGTTCAACCCCTCATGCTCACTCAGGGAGACAAAGGCTGGGGGCAGTGGGCCCGCCCACCACCCACCACCCACAGCGATGCTTGGGTGGGGCTGCTTTAGAACTTGAGTCCCCTGGATGTGGAGAATGGCCCTGGAAACTGAGCCTCCTGGAATACATCCTGGCTGGGCGTTGGGTACCAGGGGTGTCCAGTTACTCTTGGGGGTCCTCATTGGCACCGAGGGGGGAGAAGATTTGCTGGGGAGCGGTGGGGCAGCCAGGGTGCTCACCTCGGCCTGGTGCGGGGGCAGGTTCTCTCCGGCCAGCAGATAGCCCTCGACCAGATGCACGCAGTAATCCACGGAGGAGCCGACGAGGATGGACAGGGAGATGGCTTCCACGGCGCCCATCTCCCAGCCGCTCCAGTACATAACGGTCACCACGAGGCAGACGCTGCCTACGGGGCGCGGGAGGCGGCAGGGAGGCAGCTTGGACCTGGTCCCACCCATACAGTCCTGGAGGATTGCTGGACAAATTCTAAGGGCCCCTGGGGAAGGTGGTAAAGTCTACAGTGGAGGCCCCAGCTCTGGTGACAGGTGCGATGAGTAGGGACAGGGCCAGAGAGAGCTGGGTTGGGGGGGGGGGGCTGCTGAAAGAGGGGACAAGTGTAGCAACATGTCCCTGGGACGAGAGCTACCACCTGGTGACACCTGGCTCCCCTCGGGGAGCACATGGTCCTATGAATGACTGTCACAGAGGCTCTTTTTGCTTGGGGTGGGGAGTCGGGAAACCTTCACTGAAAAGACGGGACAGTTAAGGGTGGAGAGAAACCTCCTGACCGGAAGCCACCAGCGAGACCCCTGCCCGCTCCCGACACCCGGGCCACTTACCCAAGATGCTCAGGAGCACGGGCAACAGGAGCAGCACGTGGGTGGTGAACACGGTCACCGCAGCCACGCAGATGAGCAAGGAGAGGGCCAGGCCGTACAGGGCGCTCTGCACCCCTGGAAGGGAGAGGAGGGGGCCCTCAGCTGGGCTGCACCGGGGGGCACCCACAGTCCCCTCACCCTCATGGACCAGAGGTACTGGGGTTATGCAGACGGGCACCGTCACAGCTAGCTGTGCCACTCTGGGTGAGCCGCTTGACTTCTCTGAGCCCCCATTTCTTCATCTGTAAAATGGGGTAATGATAGTACCTACTCCCTAGGCCTCGTTTGGAGTTTAAAGAGATGACATAGGTCAGGCCTCAGCCAGGGCTTGGCATCAAGAAGGGCTCCAAATGAGAGACCACTGCCGTGAGGGTCATTACCGTTACTTTTTAGGTGGCCGAATTCAGGATCAGAGAATGTGGCCCCCAAGCAGGAGGGGACCCAAACTCTGGGCTCTGATCAGTGCTCCCGGCCACTGTGTCATCCCAGTTTCTCCAGGGCTCTCGGCCAGAACTGAGAAGACAAGTGTGGCTCAGACAGGCCAGGTCGTGCCCTTCCTGCTCTAGGTCACCTCCCCGTGTCCCTGCTGCCAGCGCCCACCCCACCGGGACCCTGTGGGGTGCGGGCTGGGCTGCCACTTGCCTATGATCTCCATGAAGATCCGCTTCCAGTGCTCACAGGTCTGGAAGCCGCGGTGCAGGGCTGAGCCCTCGGGGACCGTCTTCAGCTGCTGCTGCAGGAAGCTCTCCCAGCGCAGGTAGTCCGAGTAGGTCTGGAAGGAGGACTTGCCCTTGTACGTGGTCTGCGGGGACATAAGCCAGTGAGACAGGCGGGCAGCTGTGGCCCACTCTGCTGCCCTGGCGATAGCTGGTCTGCTCTGTGACAGCTGCAGCTGGCCTCTGGCCACTTGCAAAGAGAGTGCGCTGTGTGAAGGGTGAGCCCATCTGAGATCACTTCCCACCAGCCTCTGGGTGCACGTGTGACTCTCACAGCAGCGGCAGGTCCCCATTCAAGCAAAGTCCCTGTCCCTTTCCAACAGAACCACCTCCAACTTCCAGAGCCCCCCAGCTCTGCATCCCACCCTCGGCCCACGCTGTCCCTCTGCCCTCTGCACAGCTTGCTCCCACCCCTCCTTCAAGCCTCGTAGGTTTCCGTCTCCTCTAGGAAGCCTTCCTTGATGCCCCAAGATGGTCATCTTCTGGGCTCTGCGAGTCCTCGGTGATTCCCCATCACAGTTCTCGTCACTGCCCGGCAACTTGCCCCTCCTCTCCTGGCTGGACTGTGAGTCCGGGAGGGCAGGTGACCTGTCTGGTTCACGGCGCCCAGCTCTGGAACATTTATAGATGTTACCTCGCTGGTCCCATCCTGCTCTCCCTGAGCACAAACCAGTGTACAGCGTGTCTGCGTGCACGTGTGTGTCTGCGTGCTGGTGGGGGAGCCTGAGCAGGGATTCTCTCCTCCAACTGTCTGCGGCTTCGGCCTTTTTGATAAAGGAGGGAAATTCAGACGCCGGCTACAACATGGATGGATGTGAAGAACGCTGTGCTACGTGAAACGAACCAAGCACGAAAAGAACAGCGCTGTGGGATTCCGCCTCCGTAGTCAAATCCATGGGGGCAGAAAGCAGTGGTGGCTGGAGGAGGTGCCTGGGGAGTCCGTGTTTCATGGGGACAGTTTCAGTGTTGCAAGATAAGAAGCTTTACAGATGGATGGTGGTGATAGCTGCACAACGCTGTGACTATGCTTAATATTACTGAACTATACACTTAAAAATGGTCTAAATGGCCAACTTTATTCTGTACATTTTACCACAATTTTAAAAAGCTACGTGGGGCTTTGAAGTGGTGTCTGCGTTAGCCTGGGGCTCACTGAGGGCTGGGAGGGGGTCTGGGTTCTCCTCGCGGTGGCCAGGGGTTTGGCTGCTCCTGCAGTGAGTGGCACAGGTGGTGGGCCAGAAAGTAGGGCTGGGGCCGAAGAACAAGAATCGCCCTTGGCACGTGAATTGAAGGTTCCCCAACACCTTCACGTGACTGACCTACCCTAGCTTCTCGATGACTGCCAGAGGGCGGGCAGGGAGCCGTAACCCTAATCTTTAGAGGAGGAACTGGAGGCTAGAGGGGATGAGTGTTGTGCTCAAGGACACAGAGCGCAGCAGGATCAGAGCCAGGACTGGACCCCAGGGCTCAGCACGGAGGCAACAGGGGCAGACCTGGCAAGTCTCACAGTGCCAAGTGCTAGGGCCAGGCCCGCAATGCCCAGGTCGGGGATGTGCGTGTGTGCAAGTGTGCATATGTGTGTGCATGGGGGTGTGCATGGGTGTGTGTGCATGGGTGTCTCCTTGGCAGAGCCTAGGGGCTGAGAGAGGAAGCAGTGAAGTGTCGAATGGCTGGTCCCATCTTCCGATCTCTCCTGGGGGGGCCCAGCTCGGGGGCTCTGTGGTCCCAAACCTGCCCCCTCACAGTGGCAGAGGGGAGTGTCCTGGACTGTCACCTGCCCCCGGAAAACGATGTGGACCTCCGGCTGTGGGGGAGGGAGGGTGCTGGGGGGTGGGTGGCGTCCCGTGTGGCAGAAAGGCCGAGCTTGGTGGTCAGACGGCTGGTTTAGCACTTGGTGCTGGCGCTCACCAACCCCATGGCCTTGGACAAGCAATTTCACCCCTCTTGGCCTCAGTCTCCCCTCTGAAGAACAGCCACTCTGCTCTGATCTGGGATGAGGTCCGGGGATCCGCGGTGACACTGCACTCTGTGAGGTCAGCACACTGCCCTGCACCCGGTGGCCCACCCGGGGCTCACCGACTCGAAGGCCATGGAGATCCACTGCACTCGGCCATCCTTGACGCCCACGGCCCCGTGTGACAGCTGCCCTGGGAGCAGGTGGGGCTCAGGCAGCTCCTTGCACTCGGGGTGCAGCATCTGCAGGAAGGAGGAGATGCTGTAGCCTGCGGGGAGAGGGGAGAGGTGGGTCGGGGCGGGGACCGAGAAGGGAGCACCTCTTCCCCCGATCCTGCCTGCGCATGTGTACTTACCCATCTGGGTGTGTATGCACAGGGGCACGCACCCTTCCCCCAACCTCCTAGTTTAAAAAGTGTCTGGAACCACTGGCAATGCCATCGGGAAACCTACAACACCTATTAGCCGTCAGGGCAGAAACTGACATCTCGTGCCTTCTCAGGAAGAGCCCTGGCCGGACCCAGGTCATTGTCTGTGCCGGCTCCCAGCCTCGCTCCCAGTTCTGGAAAAGCTCCTCCTGCAGGTGCGCCCTGCACACCACACCCCCGCCAACGCCCATGCGGCTCTGCACCAGTTCACCTTTAGGCACGAGCCCGCTCTCATCTCAAAGATTCGCACGCCCCCCACCCTAGCGTGGACACACGTAAGCTTGGACACATGTCTGCAGACGCCCTCACGCCAGGCACATGCGCCCTCGGGGCTGTCCACCCTCGGGTCCCCCACACGCACCTGAGGGCAGGCACTGGGCCCCGCCCGGCTTCACCAGCTCCGAGTTCCCCGCGATGGCCTTGCAGAGGCGACACAGGTGCCCGATTTCTTTGAAGAGGTCAAAGCTGCTGTCGTAGATGACGCTGCCCTTTCCCAAGGAGACACAAGCCAGTGCTCAGTGAGTCGGGAACTCAATCCTGGGCCCCACCCCCGGGAAGGAACCTCTGGCAGCTCCTGCTACCGTCGTCGCCAGCACTTGGAGCCCTCTGCCTGGTCACCCGCGGTCCTGCCGGAGCCTGCTCTGCCCTGCCCCTGGCAGCACCTCTGCTGCCACTGCTGCCCACCCGCACGGGCCCCCTCAGCCTCCCCTCCTTGATCTTACTCACCACGCACTCACCTGGGCTCCCTGCCTTCCCCTCTCCCTCGGCACAGCCGAGTCCCACCTGTCCTCCAGCGCGGGCCTCCTCTCCTCCCTGCCTCCCCAACCCTCCTCTGAACACTTGCGGACTCCCGATCCAGACTGGACAGATCTCCTCTGACCCCACCTGGCTCCCGAATTACTTTCTGTCTGAAACCCTGTACACCCAGCCAGGCTGACTTCCCAAGGCAGGGGTCATGACCAAGAGTACCGACGTCCACGGTCCTTCCCACCATGTCTCAGTACCCACCAAGTGCCAGGCACAGACCTAGTCACACCTCCGTGTCAGTTCCTCTCCCGTCCGACGCCCAAGAGCCCAGCTCTGGCACAAACACGTACAAGGTGGGGAGACCACCCCGAGCGAGGGCACCATGGCCGAGGCACGCAGCAAGGGCTGTGGGCACAGGGAGGGCCCCGTGCAGGAGGAGGAGGGCAGGGAGGCTTTGCACATCTGTACTGCCCTCACCTCCGTGCCACCCCTAATGATGCGGGGCCGCTGGCTCAGGCCCCACTGTACCCAGATTCCTGGGCGATTCTGAGAGCTCAACGCTGCTCAGTCCTCAAGAGAAATGGTGCCGCGTAGCGGAGCCTGTGGGCCAGGTGAGCAGCCAGGGAGCCGAGAGGGGGTGTGTGGAGCCGGGTCGGCGGGCCCTGGGCTGGCGCTAGCTTGCAAGTCTGGTGTGGCCGGGCCCTCTGGCATCTGCCCAACGTGGGCACGCGTACCGGGTCTCCGATGACATGGTTGTCCACCTGCCGCGTGCGGTTGATGCCAACGATGCCAAAGACCACGAAGACCATGGCCCCCGTGTCCACGAGCGGCCGCACCGCCGGCTTCCCACAGCCCGTGTTCACGCAGGGGTTGAAGCCGAAGGTGGCAGAGGGGTGGGCCTTGGGCACTGCGGAGGGAGTCACAGCTGTATGGGAAGGCGGGGCCCAGCCTCCCAAGGCCCCGCGGCGGCCTCCCCGCGTGTACCTTTCTCGCTGGGCACGTAGAAGAAGCCTTTGGTCGGCCCATCGGGGCTGGAGCCGAGCAGGCAGCCAGGAGGGGCCGCACACACACGCCCGTGGAAAGGGGGCTTGTGGGACTGGGCAAAGTACAGCTTCCTGTGGAGGCAAAGGAGGCGAGGCCAGGACTGAGGCCAGGAAGGCCAGGAGCAGTGGAGGAGGGGAGGCACAGGCGGCTGTGAGCAGGGGCTGGAAGAGCGCAGGGGACGGACTCGGGCTCCCCCAGCACAGGGATTTAATCTTAGGTTCCGGCCTGGGGTTTGGACACCTGTTCTAGTCCCGCCCCTGCCAAGGCCCACCCTGTGGTCCTGCTCAAGGCACTTCCCCTCTCTGCATGTGTCTCCTCGCCTGTGGCAGGAGGGGTGGAAGAGACCAGCAGCTTCCAAACGGTCCTCAAGGGGCCCCAGGGCTAGCCTTGGGGGTCGGTGCTCAGAAGCCCCCTGCCCCACTTTAACCTGAACAGTGACAGAGCCTCAAGATTCTGTTTGAAGAAAGGATTCCACGGTTAGCTTATTCACCACTGGACTTGATGTAGCTCAAGGCTCTTTCTAGAATGTTCTAAGCTCAGCCAGGCAGCCTGACCCCAGTGGCTACTGTGTATGTGCAGCGTGAGCCCGACCATGGAGGGGAGGCAGAGGGACCCCCTCATGCCCCGAGCCGAGATGTGCCAGGCCAGAAGGGCCCAGTGAGCCCATCTTGGTCATCCCCCTGCCCCAGGCATCAGCCTCGTGTGGGCGTTCAATGTCCTGAGGCCAGGCCCTGTCAGAGACCGTGGGTCCCTGGTGTCACCAGTGCAGGCCCCGCGCTGCTGTCCTCTGGACCACAGCAGCAGTGCGCTCTTCCTTTCAGAGCACGTATTGTAATTTGCAATGACACTGTGCTGTCTCCCGAGGGCAGGAGTCACATCTGTCGTTTCCCATCCCCAGCACTAGCCCCGTGCCCGTTCACAGTCGGTGCTCAGTGTTAAATGAATGAATGGATGAGAGACAGGCCCTCGGCTGACACAGCCTCAATGGTCAGAACGTGGCGGGGGGAACCTGGGAAAAGATGGCCCCAGCTGGCTCAGAGACCCCCGGGGCACGGAGTGCAGTTGATCATTAGGTGTTCATGGGGACTTACTTCGTGCCAGGCACCAGGTAGGGCGTGCGTATTCAGTAGGTAAAGACAACAGACACGGGCTCTCTCCCATCACCTTACAGTCCGAGGGAGGGGGAACGTTCAGTAATTGTTTTCTGAATTAACTGTAGGTATTGAGAGCGTGGATAGTGGCTTGGAGAGGAATGCAGAGTGTACTCATTCATTCATTCATTTACTCAGCAAGTGTTTCCTGAGCACCCGCTACCTAGCACCAGGTGAGGGGACACAGCACAGAACGGTAAGCTGCTCACGCAGGATGCCTGCGTGCTCCTGAGCAAGGACAGGTAATAAACCAGCAGGTCAGTATGATTCCAGGTGGTGGTAGAAGCCAGAACGAGAGCAGCGGGGTGATGTATGGGGAGAGGCGGGTGCGGCTATTTTCCCCAGGGAGGGAAACCTTGTTGGGGGTGGGTAGGCATCTCGGTAAGGACCTGAATCTTGAGAACAAGTCAATCCCGGGAGGAGCTAGGGGCAAGCAGCCTAGGCCCAGGGAATAGCAAACGCAAAGGCTCTGCGTTGGGAACTGCTTGGCGTGCTGAGGGGCCAGACAGCCGCCGCGCCTCCCGCGGGAGCCATGCAGAGTGAAGGCAGCAGGTGGGGGAGCGAACTGCGGGCCTGGCGTCTTGGCGTCCCCGATCCCCAGTCCTGGGCGAGAAGCATCTGAACAGATGGGTAGAAATGGACTGGGGTTTCTGAAAGGTGTCGTGGGAGGGGCAAACGAGTGGGCCGGGCTGGTGGAAACCAACTTATCTGCGAGGCTGTTACCGGGTGTGCTGGTGCTCCTTGGCGGCCACGTAGAAGCTAAAGTCAAACTTCCAGCCCCGCTTGGTGTCGCAGGCCAAGGTCGTCACCATCCACCTGCCGGAGGGGCTCGCCGCCTGGAGCAGCCCTACTGTAGACATACAAGCGGTCAGCTTCTTGGTGAAGTTACCAAAAGGCGCTCTATACACCTAAGCAGTGGATTGACAGAGACAAGACAGGTGACTCTGGGAGGCTGCCTTGGCCTGGGCCCAGCCTCAGGCTCGGTCCCCTCCCTCCTTGGAGCGCTCGCCGCCCCCTGCCCCCATTCCAGCCCCCAGAGTCGGGGGGTAGAGACCTGGGCAGAGGCGCAGGAGGCCTGGGTTCAAGTTTAAAGACGGAGCAAATCCTTCCCTTCCTCTCTGAGCCTCAGTCCTTCCTTCAGCTGAGGATCTACTCCAAGCCAGGCCCTGAGCTGGGCTCTGAGGATGTGGCTGTGAGCCAGACAGGCTTGGTCCCTGCCCTCCTGGAGCTGCCAATTATGATGGCTTCAGATTCTTTGAAGGGCCTTGAATTAACTATTAGGCCGATAAGGCACAGGACGAATGGGGCAGTGGAAGAGGAGGCCAAACTGGTAAGGATGGTCAGGATAGGGTCCTAGGAGGAGGTGACATTTGGGCTGAATGGGGAGCCAGCCACGCATGAAGCTGGAAGGAAAGCCCTCCAGGCAGCGAGAACCGCAGTGCAAAGGTCAGAGCCAGGGAACGCCTCACACACCCCATCTTTCGAATGGAAATATAAACCCCGAACAAATGAGTTGACATGTGGAACTGTCACCCAGGAGGTGTAACATGTTAAAGAAACACAAATTATTCCTGAGAGGAAAAATCAGAGGCCTGGGTTGGCCCTGGGAGCCCCTTTTCTGGGGCGCTAGAACAGACGGCTGAGAACAACCACCTAACTAACAGCTCCCATTTTACTGGGCACTTACTATGTTCCAGATGTTACAGAACGCACAGGCCTTGCCTCACGTACCTCCAACATCCCTGGCTGGTACCTTTCATGTCCCTGTATCACAGATGAGGAAACTGAGGCTCAGAGAGACTACATAATCTTCCCAAAGACATACAGGTTATAAATGGCAGAGCCAGGACTCGAACCCAGGCCTGGCTGACTCGGCAGCCCGTGCTCTCACCACTCTGCAGGTCCCTGCCACAGGCCTGGCTGACGGTGGGAGAGGGTCCTCACCTGCCTGGAGCAGCTCCATCCTCGCAGGCCCTGCCCCCACCCCCATGTGGCCAGTGCCCACCAGTGTGGCACTGAGGGCCCCCTCCCCTGGTAGTGGCAGCTCACTTAACAACAGCCAGGCTCACCTGGAAGGAGGGCACCTCCCCGTCCCCAGAGGACACGGTCTGCCAAGGGCCAGGCAGGCTGGCGTTGAGGGAGAACCTGTAGACAGCCGGGTGGCCTTTGCTCTTCACCTTGGAGACGTACACAGTGCCCGGGGAGTCTAGGGACAAATGAGGGGAGGAGGAGGGACAATCACCTCGACTGGCTTCCCCTAACCCTGCAACAGCCCAGCCTCTGCTCTGTTGACTGAGGAGCTGAGCCTGACCTTGGGGTCATCTCTGAATGGTGGCTCTGTTCCTCTCTACCGGACCGAGCCCATGGCAATGATGGGGGACTGGTTGTTGGTGGTGGACACTGGATGGGGTGGAGGTATAGATGGAGGGGAGGTGGTGGTGGACACTGGATGGGGTGGAGGTATAGATGGAAGGGAGGTGGTGGTGGACACTGGATGGGGTGGAGGTATAGATGGAGGGGAGGTGGTGGTGGACACTGGATGGGGTGCAGGTATAGATGGAGGGGAGGTGGTGGTGGACACTGGATGGGGTGGCAGCACGGGTAGAGGGAGTGACAGTGATGGTGGGAGCCATGGTGTGGTGTGCCAGTAGGAACTAGGGTAGTGGAAGTGACACCAACATCAATGCCCCAGGCCTGGCGTGAACGGTGGGGGTGTGCTGCTGGTGAGGATGGTGGGCACAGAGGGGGGACGATGGCCGTGTGATGACAAGGACACGCAGAACTGCCTCATGTGGGGGGTTTATTCCCACATGCATCCTGGCATCCCACATCTGATGGAGACCCCAGCAGGGATAAGCCCGCCTCCAGTGTTCAGGACGCCGCTGCCCTCCCCCAGACACTCAGGATGGATCTGCCACACAAGGCAGTTCACAGTGCACCACACGCCAGGCTGGGGTGGCGGCAAGAAGGGACCGCCCTGTTCTGGCTGAACAGAGCTGGTGGGACGAAGGACAAGGGCCTCAGGTTCACCCCCGCACCGACCCTTCCACGGTGACCCAAGAACACAGGCTTTTGTTCCCGAAGGAGAATCAAACCATGGATTTAATGTGCTCTCCCCACAGGGCCCCTGCACCCTTGTGCCAGGACCTCCCACTGCCCCACCCAGCCAGTGCACACTCCCCACTGACCCTGTAGGGCGGCCTCAGGCCGGCCGGCCCAGGACACCCCTGAGCCCCGCTGCTTCTTCTCCAGGGACGTCCGGATGTTCTGCAGGCTGTGGGGCTTCTCCTGGAACAGACCTACCCACCCCACCCCCAACCCGCACCGTGTCAGACAGCAGGGCCTCCCTGGCTGGGCCCGGCCAAGGCTGGGAGAGAGACGACCTGAGGGACATGGGCCCCAGGGCCCTCAGCTTGGGAAGGGGGTGGTATCAGGGGTCTGAAAGAAACTAGATGGAACTGAAGAAAGGCCAAATGCTGAATTTACAAGAATCTTGAGGCAAAGGAAAGAACCTGCCAGCCCCATCCAGAGAAGGACACTCGCAGCCCACCCTGCTCATCCTCACCACGCCTCACTTCCCTCCTCTGTCAAGTGGGATGACACCCAGAGGGTACCTCCAGAGGGTGGGTGAGGGACAAAAGGGGATGCTGCGTCTCAGGCGCTTAGCAACGTGTCTGGCTTGCGATGAATGCTTGATAAACAGGAATAATTAGAAATGGCATGTTAGCAACTAGCAGAGACAGGGGGACCTCCTGTTTTGCCCCAAGCAAGCAGAGGTTCAGGGAGGTTACATGACCTTCAGGGGAAGTGAGAGGTACAGCCCCATCAGGATGGGTCTTGTCTGCCCCTAAAGCCGAAAATCTTTTTGCTACAGCCTGAAGGGCCCCTTTAAGAGGCAGTTCAGAGGCTAAGAGATACAAGGGGCTGGGGCTGGACTCTGGCTGGGGTCCTGGCCCTTCTCCAGATGTTTCCAGGAACTTCGGGACCATCCCAGGGTTTGTCCATCTGTGAAGTGGGAGCAGACAGGCCCTGAAGGACAGTGGGAGGCCTTGCAGCGGCAGTGACATTGGAGCGAAATTCGATGCCCAGGCAGGTGGGAGAGGAGCGGGGATGTGGCCAATTTAGGAGGGGCTCCTCGGGCACCTCTCTGAGCTGCAGCCAATTATCATGCATTCGGCTAATGCCATTTACCAAGGGGAAGGCCAGGTTAATCTGAACACCACCCTAATTACATGAAGGCAATTACAGCAGTCAGCGGGTCTTCCCCCGGGAGCTGGAAGCAGTCACCCAAGCGTCTTCTCATTTGGTTTCTAACCACCCGGCAAAGCTGTATGACCTTGGGTCGACTTCCCCCGCCCCAACTCCAACCTCAGGCTCCCCTCTGTAAGACGAGAGCCTGGATCAGACTAACTCTAAGGCAAGCAGACATCTTCATCTCACCTCTTAGCTCATCCCCGGCACGCGCTCCATCACCAAGTCCTGTGGGTTTCACCTCCTAAAAACCTCGCGTCTTCACTGTCACCATCGGCCACACCGGCTCCAGCCCCCACTGTCTCTTGTCTAGATGACTGCACGAGACTCCCACCTGGGCTCCCAGCCACGCTCCACGCTGGCCCTCCGACCACACAGCAGCTGGCCCTTCTCTGCTTAAAGCCCTCCACTAGCTTCCAGTGCCAATTACGATACAATCCAGACTCCTCACTGTACCACAGCAGGCCCTGGCCCAGCCCGCCTGGCTAGCCTTAGCTCCTGCAACTCCCTCCATCAGACTTGGCCCTGGTCCCTCCCATTCTGGTGCTCGCCTCTGCCTAGACCGCTTCTCTCCTCTCCTCTCCCAGCTTGGTCAACTCCTTCCCTCCCTCCCTGCCACCCAGGCAGGCTCAGTCTTGCCTTAGACATTCCCTCCTCCAGGAAGAAGCCTTCATGCTGAGCTCCCCAGTCACCCTCCTTTTAGTCCACCACAGCTCAGATCTACTATTATATGGCCTGCCCCAGCAGTGGAATGAACTCCCTGAGCTCGAGAAGTCTGTCCTGCCCACTGCGGCCTCCCCAGCACCAGCTCAGCTGGCACCCAGTAAGTATTCGTTTAATGAAACGTGAAAACACTTAGAGGTGGGGTGATTTGCCTGAGGTCATACTGTGATGGGGAGCCTGGATCTCACATCTCTCGTCTTGGAGACGTGGACTCCAAAAGGGGCAGGGGCCCACAGGGGACACCCTGGCAGGAAACCCTCACCTGAACAGGTGATGCAGGAGATGCCCTCGGCGCTCAAGTTGTACTTGAGGTCTAGCAGCACCTGGATGTTGGTATCCGGCCGGAAGAGCAGCGGGGCCCGGCTGGCGGGGCGGAGCCGGCTGGCGAACACCAGGGACAGGATGAGGATGGAGACAAAGAGCCCTGCGAGGAAAGGATGCTGCGCTAGGCAAGGCTGGGGCCAGGGGTGGGGTGGGGTGGAGGCATTCGCAGCTGGGGCTTCCAGAGCCCTGGGAAAGAGCCGCTCCCTCTATGGGGACGGGATGGGGAAGGGGGGGGCAGGTATCCCAAGGGAGCAGGCAAAGGCCCAGCGTGCCAGCCTGTGGGTGAGGCTGCTAGGGGTCCGTCCCTTGGAGGTAGGGGCCGGTTGTTACATGTGTCATTGGTGGTCAGACTGTAAGCTATAAGCTCACATCCCTGGACAAGAACCAGCCACCACCTTAGAGCCCTTAACAGTCTGTAAACAGCCAGCATACCCACTCGATCTTACACAGACCTGAATACAGGCAGTGATGATAATAATGATAATAATAGCAATAGCAGCACTTAACTTTCGTTGAGCACTTACTACATGCCTTGCGCTGGGCTCAGTTCTTTACGTACGCTGTGGCTTTCCTCACAGCTGCCTTAGTAGATAGATACTATTCTTATCCTCACTCATAGGACAGGGAACGGAGGCTCAGACTAACTGGCACAGTCAAGGTGACACTGCTAGTACACAGCAGAATTAGGATTCCAACTTAGCCAAGCTGGTCTAAATCCAGAGCCCAAGCACTGGGCGCTCTGCTCTGCTGCCCAGCCTCACGACTGGCACATAGTAGCTGCTCAATAAGCAACAGCTGTCGTGGAAGCAGCTTTATTCTACACAGGAAGCGGGGTAAAGCTCCGAGAGTGAGGGACACCAGCCCAGGTTTCTGACCTCTAGCTCATTTGGGGAACAGGGGTGGGCTCCCAATGCCTGCACGTTCTTTGCATGGGGTGGGGTCTGTCCCCCACGCCTTAGGCACTGGGAGAAGCTGCAAGATGGGGGAAAGGAGAGTGGAGAGCCCACTTACCCACAATCACCCAACGGCTCTTGACGGCCGACCACAGGACCCAGTGGTGCAGCAGCTCCTGCAGCTGGGCGATGAGCTGCCCCCGGCTGCCCCCATCGGGGGCTGGCTGCAGGCCCTTGGGGGGCACAGACACCAGGGACGCGTCTCCCAGCTCCAGCGACACTGCCAGGGCAGAGCAGCGGCCTCTCAGAGGGCTGGCCCAGAAGCGGGTCAGAGCCCACCCTGGTCCCTGCCCTCTCCAGGGAAGCCCAAACGCTTGATGGGGATCTCGTCCTGCCCTCCCCTCAGGACCAGCCTGTCCTCATACCAGCTCGCCAAGGGCTACTTCCCCTGGCCGAGGCAGCCCCTGGGTCCCGGCAGGCTCAGCGGGAGGCCCGCACCAGCTCTCACCTGGCTCCTCCTCCACATTGAGCAAGGGGATGTCATCATCCAGGTAGGGCATGGGGCCCTGAGCAGGGCTGCCCCCAGCCCGCTCAGCAGCAGCAAACACGTCCCCGGGGAAATGCAGGGAGCTCCTGCAGCCACACTTCTGGTGGCAGCTGTGGAGACAGTGGGAGGAGGGGGTGAGTCCTGGGTGTCCAGGGAAGGGGGCGAAGGTCCCGGCTACATGTGAACCCAGGTATCACACCGCTGCCGACAGCTCACATAGGACACTCATCACAGGTTTCCAGGAGCCTGCACCTGAGTCCTCTCTAGCCCTGGGGCCCTTGGGTGCCACTCTTCCTCTGGGGACACAAATGGTGACAGCAGCCATTACCCAGGGAGAGGGGACGATGACTCGCAGCCCAAGCATCAAGGTGACCAAAGCAGGGGGATCATGTCTCCCACATCGTGTGCCCAGGGCCCTGACACCAGGAGGACGGGGAAGCGGGGCTGGGCTGAGGACGTAGCTGAGGCCTCCGCTGGAGTGAATGTGAGGGAGACAAGGCTCACCCTAGGGACTGGGGACAAGAACAGTGCACGCGGTGAATGTGCCAGGAATACTACGTGCCAGGCGGTGAGTAAGATTCTCTCATGAATCCTCACGGGGTGACATGTACCCATTTTATAGAACAGGAAGCTGAGATGCAGAAAGGTTAGGTAACACGTCCAAGGGTCCGCAGCCGCCAGGCAAAGAGGCTGAGGCTGGAGCCCAGGACTGGAAGACTGCTGCGTCCACTGCCCCCAGACTGGGGGGCGGGACAGGGCGGGCTTAGTTGGGGTCTCTGTAGAGATTAGAAACAAGGAGCCCTTTACCCGAGACACTTTGCTTCTATGTCACAAAACTGTCATAGAAATAGTCAAATCTGAACGTCTATCGTGCAGACCACTGTGCCTCGGCCAGAGTGCCCTTGTCCAGTGCCCAACCCGTACCACCATACGTGGTGGCCCTGAAGCAGGGGGTGTGTGGGGGAGAGCTGAGTGTGTCCCAGGCCCGAGTCTGAGCTCCTCGCTGCCCCTCCTTGGCTCACCATGGTCAGGTGGATGCTGTCGTGGACCCCTGACAGTCCTGCCCATGCATGCCCTGCCCCAAGCCCAGACCCTCCATCCTTCCTCAGGACTCCCAACCCAGGCAGCCACCCAGGCTGGATTCCATTTGGTCACTGTCCCCGCCCCCCACCCCCCGCCACTGACCACCTGGCCCACGAGACCCCCAACCCCTAGACCTTCAGCAGCGGCTCCGGGCTGATCCATTCAACTCTGCACACCACTCACTGCACCTAAATATTGTTCCTCTCCCAAGATGAGAACCTTGAGGACATTTAACGTGGCGGCTAAGAGCATGGGATCCGGAGTCAGGTTATGTGGTCTAAATCTCAGCTCCACTGCCTATTAAATGGGTAACCTTGAGAAAGTTGCCCAACTGCTCCAAGCCTCTGTTTGCTTGTCTATAAAATGGGTGAACTAAGAGGACCCAGCTGCCAGGGTCCTTGGGGAGGGTGGCAGTAAGGTCTCGTACGAAAGCTCATTGCCCACTTCCTGGCACATAGTAGGTGGTCAGGTGTAACTACTGGACAGGATTCTCTTCTTCCTCTGCTCCCCCAGTAGTGCCCAGCATAGGACTGGGCATACGGAAGGTGCTCAATGGTGAATCACGAGGCTCTTGGGAGATAGGAGGGTGTGCTGAATGGCCCCCCAAGGGCCTGCTACGGATATTCTGTGAGAGGAGGACGCGCCCCCCTGCCTGGCTCACCTGGTCTGGCAGGCAGTCTCCAGCGGCGCCATATAAAGGCTCCAGATGCCCAGGGCAGCAGGCATGGTGAAGAGCACAGCCAGCCAGCAGCAGGACACGATGAGAGACATGAACAGGCCAAAGTCGTGGACGGCCGGGATCTGGCAATGGGGAAGTAGAGGGGGGATGTGGGACCACCAGGCCTGGAGCCCAGGGAGCCTGGGGGCTCTGCAGCGAGGCACTCAGGACCCCCGACCACCCTCAGACTGAGGCAGGATGAGGAGGCCGGGGCTGCTGGAACAGAGGCACTGGCCTAGGAGGCGGTCAGAGGGCCGGGCTGGTGCCAGGGGCAGGGCAGGGGAGGAAGAGTCCCACCTCTGGTCCACACTGCAGCCCTCTGCCCGGAACAGTGCTCAGCACAGAGCAAGCGCTCCATAACTGTTATTACATGAAGGACAGAGGAAGACGTGCCCTGTTGGAGCAGCCCACGGGTCAGCGAGGGGGAAGGGAGGGAAAGCTGCTGTGATGGGAATAGGGAGGCTGGGTGTGCTCCCTGCACAGGGTCACAGGGACCTGCAGAGGGTGTGGCAGTCAGAAGGAAACTGTAGCCCACAAGCAGACAGGCCTTCACTGTTTGTGAAACACTTTCACAGTCATCTCATGTCAGTCCCTGATGATCCACACATGAGGAAAGCGAGGCTCAGAGAGGTTAAACAACCTGCTGAAGGCCACACAGCCAGAAAATGGCAGAAGTGGGATGTGAACCCAGCTCTGCCTGTTTTCTGGATGTGGTCCTCTAGGAAGGCCTGGAGAACCCCAAAGCACCTAGTGGTTTCTAGACAGGATCCTCAGCCCAGGTCACAAAACCTCTCAGATTCAGGCAGGCTCACTGTCCTCTAGGCTCTGTTGGCACCAAGGACCTGGCCTAAGATCCTTTTCCTGAGCCCAGCTCAGACGTGGAGGAGCGTGGGGTCAGCGAGAGAAAAGTGTGTGAGGCATGACCATGTGGCGTGAAGCCAGTGGGTGGAGAGGGCCCTGGACCCCGCTCAGCAGACATGGGCAGGCTCACCACTTACCAGCCGGGGGCCTCTGGAAACCGCCAGACGCCCTTCAGGACGGAGGTCGGATTATCATTAACGAGCATCAGTAAGAAACACTATTTGTATTATTATAATTCTCCCATTGGTTAAGTTCTGGTAATGACGACTAGTAGCAAAAATGGACTCTAAGCGGGGGAGGGGTAAATTGGGAGACTGGGATTGACATACACACACTACTATATATAAGATAGATAACTAATAAGGACCTACTGTAGAGCACAGGGAACTCTACTGAATACTCCGTAATGGCCTATATGGGAAAAGAATCTGAAAAAGAGTGGATATATGTAAATGTATAACTGATTCACTTTGCTGTACACCAGCAACTAACACAACACTGTAAATCAACTCTACTCCGTTAAAATTTTTTTTTAAATGAGAAAAGAATGGACTCTAGGGACGTGGCAGGAGCCTTGAGGCAGAGGCTGCGTGGCCCCAAGAGAAGGGGCGGGTAGGAAGAGCAGAGACCAGGGGCCAGGCGTGCACGGGAGGGACGGGGAGGTCCGGGCGTGGGCAGGGCGGGCTCCCACCTGGGAGAAGACGTTAGCTGCATAGGCGGCGGCCGTGGTCAGGGAGGTGAAGAAGGTGGCCTTGCCCGCCGTCTGAATGGTATGGGTCATCCGCAGCTGCGGGTCTTCCAGGTGGGTGGCCTGGCGGTAGGTGTTGATGAATACAAAGACGTCGTCCACGCCTGTGGGAGGGAGCCCCGGGCCAGCAGGGCTCAGGGTCACTCTGCTGTGTCCACGGTCAGACCCAGCCTGGGCCAGGAACCCAAGCCCCACCCTCCATGCTCCTTGCTCCTCACCCCCGTCCCCACCAGCACCAGGCCCTTTCCTCCAAACCTCAGCCCCCTTCCCACCTTTCCCACCATTCTTAACCTCCACCCAGAAGAGCTACCCATTCCTTCCAGCCCGTGGGGGCTCCACCTATCATATGCCAAGGATCCCCCACCACTCATATTCTACCCACCCACCACCCCAATTCCAAGGCTCCGAGGTCTGGAAGGGGACTTTCTGGAGCCCCCATGGAAGCCAGGCTTTGCCTCCTGGAAGAAGGCCCTTTTGGGGACAGAGTTCCCAAGTTCTCAAGGCCCATTACCATGGCAACAGAGGCAACTCACCAATGCCCACTATCACGAAGGCGGCCACCCCGTTGAGGATGCCCAGGTACTGGATACCAAAGACCACATGGTACAGGAAGAGTGCCACCAGGCAGCTGAGGCCGATGCTGGCAATTCCGAAGAAGGACAGGAACACTGGGCAGGGCAAGAGCCACAGGGGACGGATGGAGTGGGTGGACCCAGAGGAACGCACCTCTTCAGTGTCCCTGGCCCCTGCTGGGTCCTGCCTCCCACCCCCCCAACCCCAGGGAGTACCTCTACCACCCCATCTGAGCCCAGCACAGTTTTCTGCACCCAGAGAAGGGGCTGGGCAGGAGGCCTGAGGGGCAAATGAAGCCATTTTTGAGTAGGTTCATCTTCGCAGAACTTGTCCCAAGTGCTAGTGGGGAGTTGTTACATATTTACATCTGTCACCCCAGTAGACTAGAGGTTCCATGGGGTAGGAAGTGTGTCTGTGATGTTCACCATGTGTCTGGATCTCTGGCACCTTAGAGCGTCTGGCACATAGTTGGTGCCCAATCAATATCTGTTACATGGATGAATGAATGTCTTTTCCATTTTTGAAGGTATGACCAATCTCTCATTCACTTGAGCAACCGGGAGTACCTACTGTATATGCAGAAAGAAGCAGCTAGGGTATATGGGGAGATGGTGGTGGAAAAGTAAACTGGGGGACTAAGGGCAGCTGACTGGGACTATAGAACAGGCTACAGAATAATTCATAAGGTGTCCGATACTCCAGACTCCCCAAAACTTATCAGCAAGTTTATCGGCAAGAAAAAGATGGTCAAAGGGAAACACGTTCAACTGTGGGAGGTCATGGGGATGGGGGCCCTTGGGCATGGCCCAACCTGCCTCTGAACCTCAGTCTACCTGCCTGGGGTTAGAAGGTGATGTCTGAGCACCCCTCCCCCCACCAGTTCTGACATAGTGGATTCAAGACCATTTCTGGCATTCCTGAGCAGGAAGGCTTTGTCCAGAGAGAAGCACACTGGAAGAAGAGAAGGGGCTGGCTCCACGCGGGGCTTTTGAAGAAACCCTACCTGAGCAGGAGGTGAGAATGTAGACGAGGGCGGCAATGCAGCTGCTGCTGATGAAGGCCAGGAGCATGTCATTGTTGAAGGTTCTGCGAACCTCGTAATCAAAGAGGTCCGTCCCCCCATACAGAACCTGCACTTTGCTGAAGGAGGGAGGACACAGAGAGAGGAAAGACGGAGTGGATCAGAGCTAGAGGAGGTCTGGGAGCCATCCACCTCACCAGTGTCTCTTTACCTTGGCTGTACATTAAGATCACCTGGGGGACTTCCAAAACTCCTGATGTCCAGGCCATACTCTAGACAAATGAAATCAGAATGTCTGGGGTGGGACTGAATTATCAGTGAGGTTGAGGCCACTGCTCTACACAAATAATAATCAATTATAGCCAAATTCTATGTCACCTTCCAATTCTCAATTATCCACAGCAAAATTCTAAACTCAAACCAGCTTCCAGATACTGTTTTACACCGCTAGTGTGCATTTAACGGCAGTTGTTCTTAATAAGAAAAACTTCACCAAGCCGGTCAAGTTGGGTTTTAAAATACAAACAGGAGTGAGATCTGCTTCTGGCCAAGATGGAGTAACAAGGTGAAATCTAGATTTACCTTCCCAGTGAAACTAGTGAAAACCATAAGAAAATACATGAGACATGAGATAACAAAGAATGGTGATCGCTGAGAGGTGAGAAGCAAAATGGACCCTATGCTTACCCTGACTTACTGGCTTGAGAGAGTTTCCAGGCTTCACTGCAGCCTAATATACGGGTTAGTGACTTCTCAAAAGAGGCTGAAAGTTTTCCAAACTTGATGAAAAGTATAAACCCATTGATTCAAAAGGCTCAAGCAATGGACCCCAAGCCCCCCAAAACCATGAATAAAACAACAACAATGCACATCATAATCAAATTGCTCAAAATCAGTGACCAAGATAAAATCTTAAAAGCAGCCTGAGGAAAAAGATGCATTACACACAGAGGAACAAAAATAAGGATAACAGCAGATTTCTCTTCAGAAACAATGCAAGTGAGAAGACGATGGAGCAAGGTCCTTTACCAACTGGGGAAAAAGTCAACCCAGAATTCTATAACCAGAGTTCTATATCTTGAAAAATATATTTCAAAAACAAAGGCAAAATAAAGACTTTTTCAGTATACAAAAGCTGAAAGGGGGCTTCCCCGGTGGCACAGTGGTTAAGAATCTGCCTGTCGATGCAGGGGACATAGGTTCGGGCCCTGGTCCTGGAAGATTCCACATGCTGTGGAGCAACTAAGCCCGTGCGCCACAACTACTGAGCCTGCACTCTAGAGCCCAGGAACCACAACTACTGAGCCTGCATGCCACAACTACTGAAGCCTGCACACCTAGAGCCTGTGCTCTGCAACAAGAGAAGCCACCGCAATGAGAAGCCTGCGCACCGCAACAAAGAATAGCCCTCACTTGCCACAACTAGACAAAGCCTGCACACAGCAATTAAGACCCAACGCAGCCAAAAATAAATAAATTTTTTAAAAAGCTGAAAGAATTCATCTCCAGTACACCTGCACTACAGGAGATGTTAAAGGAAGTCCTTCAGGCATAAGGAAAATGATTACAGATGGAAATATACATCTATACAAAGGAATAAAAAGGACTGGAAATGGTAACAACATGAATAAATGTACAAAATTTTCTTATTCTTATGTAAATCTTTTAAAAAGATAACTGACTGTTTAAACAGAAATAATAATAATGTGGCATGGGGTTTATAACATATATGAAAATAAAATATATGACAACAATAGCATAAAGGCCAGGAAGAAGGAAATGGTGGTATACTATTGTATACACTATACATGAAGTGGTTTAACATCATTTGAAGATACACTGATAATTTAAGGATGTATACTATAAACCTTAAAGCAACCACTAAACTAAATATCTAGAGCTAAAAAAACAACAAAGGAAATAAAATGTAATAATAAAAAATTCTCAGTCTAAAAGAAGGCAGAAGAGAGGAAAAAGGGAACTGAGAATATATGGGACAAAGAGAATAAAATAAAATAGTCTTAGGTCTAACCATATTAACAATGCATTAACTGTAAATGGTCTAAACACCCCAATTAAAAGGCAGAGACAGTCAGATTAGATTTTAAAAAATCAAGACCCAGCTGCCTACAAGAAACTCACTTTAAATATAGACACAAATGGTTAAAAACAAAAGTGCAGAAAAAAATATACCACGCTGACATGAATCAAAAGAAAGCTGGAGTGGTTACATTAATAACAAATGAAATCAATTTCAGAGCAAAGAATATTACTAGGGATAAAGAAAGTAATTTAAAAATGATAAAGGGCTCAGTTCATTAAAAGAATACAACAATACTACATGCTTTGGACCTAACAACAGAGCTTTAAAATGCATGAAGCAAAAACTGATAGAAATAAAAAAAGAAATAGACAAACCTGCAATTATAGTTGAACATTTCAAAACCCCTTTTCTCAATGATTGCTAGAACAATTAGACAGAAGATCAGTAAGGATACAGAAGACTTGAACAACATAATCAACCAACTTGACTTAATTGACATTTATAGAATACCCCACCGAACAACAGCAAAATATACATTCTTTTCAAGTGCACAGGGAACATTTAGCAAGACAGACCATACTCTGGACCATAAAACAAAACTCAATAAATTTAGAATAACCTAAGTCATACAAAGCATGTTCTCTGACCATGATAGAATTAAATTCAAAATAAGCAACAAAACACTATCTGGGAAATTCATAAATATTTGGAGACTAACACATTT
Source organism: Aethalodelphis obliquidens (assembly GCF_003676395.1). NCBI lineage: Eukaryota > Metazoa > Chordata > Mammalia > Artiodactyla > Delphinidae > Aethalodelphis > Aethalodelphis obliquidens. Next base: position 44,036,206 of record NW_020837953.1, read on the forward strand.
TTAAATAATACAAGGGTCAAAGAAGAGATCAAAAGGGAAAATTGAAAGTATTCTGAATTGAATGAAAATGAAAGCATATGTCAAAAAGTGTGAGATGAGCTAAAACAATGCTCAAAGGTAATTCTATAGCAATAAACACCCATATTAGAAAAGGAGAAAGCTTTCAAATCAATGACCTCAGCTTCTACTGCAAGAAAGAAGAACAAGAGGAAATTATATATAAAGTAGGTGTAAGAAAGGAAATAATGAAGATCAGAGCATAAATATATAAATAAACAAACAGAAAGATACTAAAGAAAAATCAATGAAACCAAAAGCTAGTTCTTTGAGAAGATCAATGAGATTGATAAACTTCTAGCCAGACTGATCACGAAAAAAGGAGATAAAACACACATGAAAGAAGGGACATCACTACAGTTTTTATAAATATTCAAAGATAATAAGGGAATATTATGAATCACTTTGACATTTTAATGAAATATACTACCAAAGCTTGTGCAAGAATATAGAAATAACTTTAATAGCCCTATATGTACACTTAAGAATTGAATTTGTAGTTAAAACCTTCCCATAAAGGAAACTCCAGATCCAGACAGTTTCATTGGTGAATTCTATCAAACGTTTAAGGAAGAATAATACCAGTTCTATACAAACTCTCCAGACAGCTGAAGAGAGGAGAATACTTTCCACCTCATTCTATAAAACATTTTGATACCAAAATCAAACAGAGATATTACAAGAAAACTACAGCCTAGTATCCGTCATGAACATATACCAATGAACAAAGAATACAAATAGAATCTAACACTATATAAAAAGGATGATAGATCATGACCAAGGGGGATTTACCCTAAGAATGCAAGGATGGCTTAAAATTAAAAACTCAATCAACGTAATTCACCATATTAAACTAAAAGAGAAATACTGTATGAACTCTCTCTAGATGCAGAAAAAACATTTGAGAAAACTGAATATTCCTTACTGATTAAAAAAAAAAAGACACCAGCAAATTAGGAATAGAAGGGAACTTCCTTAACCTGACAAAGGACATGTACAAAAAACCTACATAATCCGGTCAGGGATAATACAGGGTTCTCCATTCTCATCACTTATTCAACATTGTACTGGATGTTCTAGCCAGTGCATTCAGGCAAGAGAAAGAAATAAAAGGCATCCAAATTGGAAAGCAGGAAGTAAAACTGTCTTTATTAGCAAAAGACATAATTAACTATGTAGAACATCAAGTGTAATCTACCAAAAATCTTCTAGAACTTATAAGGGAGCTTAGCAAGGTTGCAGGACCCAAAGTCAATTATATTTCTATATGCTAGCAACTAACAATTGTCAAATGAAATTTTTTAAAAAATACCATTTACAATAGCATAAGAATATGAAATAGGGATAAATCTGACAAAAGACATCATATACACCACATTCATGAGTCATAAGACTAATATTGTTAAGATGTCAGTTCCCCTCAAACTGACCTGTGTATTTGACACAATCATAATCAAGATCCCAGCAGACTTTTATTTGGAGAAATGGACAAGCTGATTCTAAAATTCATAGGGAAATGCAAAGGACCTAGAATAACTAAAACAACTTTGAAAAAGAACAACAAAGCTGGAAGACTAACACTTGGACAAGACATGGTATAAAGCCACCATAATCAAGACAGTGTAATACTGGTGTGCAAATAAAAAACAGATCAATGGAACAGAGCAGAGCATCCGGACAAAAGATTTTTGTCCAAGATGCAAAGGCAATTCAGTGAAGAAAGAATGATCTTTTCAACAAATGATGCTAGAACAACTGGATAGTCATATAAAAATAATAAATAAATATCGGCATGTTACAATATATACAAAGTGTTTATAGTGTATGCCTTGCATATATACAAAGATTAATTAAAAATGGAATATCACAGATCTAAATGTAAAACCAGTTTTAAAGTGATCAAAAGATCTAAATAGTCACCAATGAAGATAAATGGATGTCAAATAAGCATGTGAACATCACTGGTAATTAGGGAAATTCAAATTCAAGCTGCAATGAGATATCACCACACACCTAGTAGAATGGCTAAAATTTTTTACACTGACCATACCAAGTGTTAGAGAGGTTGTGGAGGAACTGGAGTTCTTATACACTGGGTGGGAATGCAAAATGGTACAACCAATCTGGAAAACAACTTGACAGTTTCTTAAAAAGTTAAACACACACCTACCATATGATCTAGTCATCTCACTCCTAGGTATTTATCTAAGACATATGAAAGCACTTGTTCACACAAAGGCTTGTTCATAGCAGCTCTATCTGCAATAGCCAAACCTGGAAACAACCCAAATACCCATAAACAGCTGAGCGGATGAACAAAAGGTGGCATCTCCACACAATGGATACTACTCAGCATTTACAAAGAATAAACCATCTACACATGCAACAACATGGATACAATTCAAAATAACTAGGCTGAGTGAAAGAGAGCAATCAAAAGTGTGCATACTATATGATACCATGTATATAAAACTCTAGAAAATGAAAATGAATATACAGTGATAAAAAACAGAAAGTGGTCCTGGGGTGGCAGTGGCAAGGCAAGGTGAGGCAGGATGGAGTGATTATCAAGGGGACGTGAATAAACTTCTGGGGGTGACGGGTCTCTTCATTATCTTGATTGTGGTGAAGGTTTCATGGTGTATACATGGGTCAAAACTAATCAAATTGTAAACTTTAAGTATACGCAACTGGTTGTATATCAATTATACCTCAATAAAGCTGTTTAAAAAAACCAAACAGGACATTTAAAAACCAACTAGAAAAGATCTTTGGATTATCTACTTTGTTGAACTAAATGGATTAATTGATCTTTCATTAGAGTAGAAAACTGAAAGTTCAATCAATTGTTTATTCATTCATTCATTTGTATAGCTTTTATAGAATGCCTTCTAGGTTCCAGGTCCTGTCTTAGTTACTGGCTATAAAAAGACATGGGCCCAAACTTTTACTCTCAAGTATAAAGGAATAGCTCATGCAAGAACAATATTCTTGCCTAGAACTACTAAAAAGTCAGATAAAATTGAGAAATCATCTGTTTAATGACATTAGAGACTTCCTGAAGCAATGAGAACTAGAGGGCTAAGACTCCAGAAAGCAAAGAACCTACAAAAGGTAAGCTTCCCTTCTACAGCTGCATTTACCCTAGAGGTATTTGCTGATTCTGAACACAGGCATGAGGGTAAAAATCTAGGCGGGGAGTCAGAAAAACTAGCAGAGCTTTGGGCAGAGACTTGCAGACCAGCATAGCATAAAGCCAGTTTCTTCCTCAGCACTTCTGCCAAATAATGGGGCTGTGTGGAGTATGAGGCTACAAAGCTAAGCAGAAAGGCTCTGAAAAACCAGAGCAGAGATATTTTTAGCAGTTTCAAGAGACAAAGATTAGGGTCTGAAACCTGTCAGGGGAAGGGGCTCTGCAGAATACTCCAGGCTCTCAGTTGAACATCTTAGAGAACCAAGGGCAAACTAGAGGTAGGCTGAGAATTTTCAGTATTGTAAACCTGCCTCGACTTTGTGTAACTGCTGACTATTTAACGTGATCAGTCACAACTCCATCTGCCTAGTGGAGGGAAGGATAAACTTTCTCTGGAAGAAATAACATCATCTGGACCTCTATGTTTTTATAGATAATGTTCATCACTCAGTAAAAATTACCAGGCATACTCACAGGCAGGACTACATGACCAAAAACCAAGTGAAAGAACAGACCAAAGAAACAAATCCACAAGTTATCCATAATAACCTAATAACTTAATATGCTTAAGATGCTTATGGTGTGTATAAGGGGCTCAGAACAGTGTGTGGCACAGGGTAAGCACTCAATAAATGTTAGCTCTGATTATTACAGTAGTTGCTCAATAAAGGAACGAGGGTATTTCAGTCAGATTCATTCCTCCTGTGCCAGGGGATGACTTGTCAGGGCAGAGGACCAAGAGGCACTGGAGTTACTGCCCTGCAGGACTGACAGATGAGCTATCCAATGGTCTTTCCTGGTGGCAAGAGGCCCAGTTGTATTCTCAGACACACATCCCAAGGGCTGGAGGATGATCAAAGCACCCACTGCCCAAAAGCTCTTTCATATCTCTCAGTTCGTCTCCTCCTAATGACTGCAGAAAGGTAGCAGGAGTCATCATCCCCGTTTTACCAGTATCAGAGGCCCAGAGAAGCGAAGTGACTTGCCCACTATCTCCCTGGATAGTAGAAGCAGAGAGGACCTCCTTATGCCCTGGTCAATACTCTTTCCACAAAGCCTTCTAGCACCACCTCAGGAGAAAATCAATACCAAAGACCTCGAGGGCAGAAGTTCCTCCAAAGCTGTCGTGTTCACTAAACCATCAGCACTGATCAGGAAAAGCGTCCTTTCACCTGTCAGAGTGATGATGAGGATGTATCTGGCTCTGCCCCTGATCTGAAAAGAAAGATCTCCTAGGGAAAAGGTTGCAGGTAAGGGGATCTGGGGTTTATGAGAAAAGAACCACCTGGAAACCAATTCCCTATGCTAATACAGCCCTTTCCTGGTACAAACAAGGACAGGCCAGGCACACACCGGGTGCAGCTGGACTGCCTACCTAGTGGACTGCTTGGCCAGCATGGCCACATAGGTGACCACAAAGCTCTGAAACTTAGCCCGCTGCTCCTCCCAGCGATCGTCCACCGAGTAGTAGTTGGGCAGGGGTGCTCCAAAGAGGATCTCGCTGCGCAGGAGGGAGCTCTTGAGGTTTTCTGCAGAGAGGCCTTCGTCCACATACCAGTAGAACTCCGGGTGAGTCATGGCCAGCTCTAGGGAGCCTGCAGGGGCAGAGGTCAAGGGGTCCAAGGAGCTCAGTGGGTCAGCTCCCAACAACCCTCCATCAGGGTCATCCTGCCTTCCTCAACACCTCACACCCTTTCTGAGGAAATGGAAAACTGTCCCAGCTTGGGCTACCTCCAACTGTCTCTAACAGAACGGATGGTTTAGAGAAATCACAGCTGTCCAAGGGGAGCAGCCCCCCAGATATGCTCAGGCGGCTCCCACTAAGTTTACACCTTCATTTCAGCTTGAACCTCACCTGATTCAAAGGTTCAGTCTCTGCAGTCCTGTAACTCCTTCCCATCCCAGTCCCACCTCCACCTGCTTAGAACCCCGCCCATGTGCCCCTTAAAAGGCAAACCCAAGCCCCGCCTCCACAGCCAACCTCTGGCCCCTCCCCATCCTTTCTCAAGTCCCATCCCTAACATACTTCAAACTAATGCACCTTGATCTTCCTGCAACCCCAGCCTCTCTCCAGGTGCCCAGTTCTCTGTAACCACACCCCACCTTCCCTCTAACCAACCTCACGCCCAAGCCCCACCCCAAGCCTAACTCTGGCCACAGCATAACTCCCAGTCTCCCTCAATCCAGGTGTGCACACAAACCTTCCTTAACTCCCTCAGATCCCATCTTACACCCAACCCCAGCTCCCTGCCCTTCCTCAATGATGGCCCCCAGGCCTGCCCAGCACTCAGCTCCAGCCTGACTCCACCTCACAGCCAACTCCGACCCCACCTCACAGCCAACTCCGACCCCATCCTCCGACCAGTCTGTAAAGTACTGAGTCAAGAATCAAGCCTTCCCTTAACCTCCAAGCCCCGCTCCCAGCCTCAGTAACCACCCCCTTCCCTTACAAGCCCCACCTACCCTCAGCCTCCACCCCTTACAAGCCCCGCCTCCAGCCTCCTTCAGACCTGGTCCCTACAGGCCCCACCCCACCCACACCCAGGGCTGCTCACCCCGGATGTCGGCCAGGTCCTGGCCCATGCCATCATAGTAAATCTTGCCACCCCTCTCAGTGGGAAAGAAGTAGGTCATGAGCGAGCTGGGCGGGGAGCAGTAAGAGTAGGAGCCGAGCGGCAGGTCTTTCAGCACTTCATGGGGCTTCCAGCAGAACTCCCGGAAGCCTGGGTGGTCCATGATCTTGCGCTCAATCTCGTGGATTGTGACCAGCCTCTCACTCGTGAAAATGTTGCGCTCTGCGTCGCCACGCGCCAGGAAAATGAGCTCGATGCGCCAGTGCGCGTGCGTCTGGGTGTTGGCGCTCACATAGGAGCGTGAGTAGTCCCAACGCGAGGCGCCGCGGCGGGCACGGCTCTGATTGGCCGCAGCCGCCGTGGGGGGAGGGGCGCTGGGTCGGCGCCGCCCATTCTTGTCCAGTCCCTGGTTCACCTGGGCTTCACTCTGGTTGGCTGCCAGGCTCCCCAGGGGTGGAGTCGCTCGCCGAAGACGCCCGCTCCGATTGGCTGCTGGCTTCTGAGCGGTGGAGGTGTCCCACAGTCCTGGGCCAAGCTGCAGCGTGGCAGGAACCTGGTACGGGGCCCGGGTGGCCGGCCGTGAGCGATTGCCTGGATGTAGCTGCTGCAACTGCTCTGTGATGAGGCGTTGGAGCGTCTCAGAAGTGAAGTCGGCCAGGTCGCGCCGGTTGCGCCCCCAGGACCCAAACTGGGATTTGAGCGCCAGCGCGAGGGCGTCGAAACGCTGGGAGGCCTCATGGTTGCGGATCTCAAAGGCATTGTACGAGATGTCAATGTCCAGCGGCGGGTAGTAGAGGAACATGAACGCTGAAAGAGCCATGGGGATGCTGCAGCCGAGGAAGAGCACCAGCCCCGCACAGCACGGATTGGTGAAGGCCCAGCCCAGTGTATTCCAAAAGCCTGACGCTGGGGGCCGGGAGGGCAAGGTCCAGTGCCGCCAGCAACACTGCCCCCCTGCCCCAGCTTGGGGCCCCAGCTTCTGGGCCCTCCTAAAGGCCTCACCCGTTGCTTCCTCCTCCTCTTCCTGCGCCTCCTCTAGCCACACATCCTGCAGCAAGGGGTCATCCTCCGGGTCCATAGCCTACAGGAGAGGGAGAGGGTCAGCAGGCTGCAGAGAAGGAGAGGATGGTGCCCTGTAGCTGCAGTCGCCCACCCTGAGCGTTAACACTGCCCACTCATAACCAAGACAAATACTACAATGGAATTGCATCAAGCAGGCACTTAACTGAATTCAACCACATGTGTACAAAACAGAAAGAAAAATCCTATTATTTGCCCATCACATCTCCCAACTAGATCAGGGCTTTCAAGGTCACAGAAAAAGGAGAATCACAGCCCAGTTGCAAACAGAAGAGAAATTCCTCCCCGTGTAAGGGATATTCGAGGGGAATTTTGACGATGTATGATTTGCCAATTTTTGCTGCATCCTCTGATTTTAGAACTCAAAGCCAATGTGAGGTGTGACTTTGCTGCAATCACTTTTATTTAACGAGCAACTGTAAAGGCATCCAAAAGTATCAGGGTAGAAGGGAAAGAGCATGCTCTTCGGAGTCAGACCCTAGTTTGCATCCTGAACCTCAGTCTCCATCTGTAAAACAGAGGTGGCCATTCCTGCCTCACATGGCTGTGGGGCGTGTCAGGGTGGAAGCACTTTCAGTCTGTGTAGTATATTATCACTTAAGCAGATTTCTTTGCTCCTCTCTGGGGACTGTAATGTGCTCAGCCAGTGCCCATGCGGCTCTTCCAGGGCTAGATGCCTGTCATAGTTCTGCTCAAGAACTCTCAATAGCTCCCCACCCCCTCTTTGGGACACTGCAGCTGTGGCCACTGTTTGTCGGGCTCAGACCACTTAATATGCAGCTCCAGGGACGTCAAACCTTTAGGCACAGACAGGGGCCGGGCATCTGTCTCCCCAAGACGTGGGCACAAGCAGCAGGAGGGCCTGGCAGGAGAGGGCAGCCTGAGGACTCCAGCAGGGTGGTCCAAAGGCAAGAGGCCTTCCGGCATCCCCGGGCATGGCCTGTCCCCTTGTCCTGCTTGCCCTCTGTTTGGACAGAGAGAGACTCATTATCCAGTTAGAGGCCAGGCAGTGAGAAGGGGAAGCTAATTATGCCAGCGCTGGCTAATTAATGCTGTCTTTCCTATTAACATTCTCTAGAATGCTCCATTTCAATTAGACTGTCTGTCCGGGAAGAGAGGGGGCTCCCCTCAGCCCAAAGAAAGTGAAGGAGAGAGCGCAAGGAGAAGGAGGAAAACAGAGACTGAGAGACAGGACTTGGGAGAGATGCGAGACAGAGAAAGATGAAAACTGGAGAGGGACAGGAGAGTGGAGTCAGGGGACAGAAGAGGAGGGGGGGGTGCCGAGGGTGGGTGGGAGAGGAAGACTTGAAAGGGAGAGAGGCCTGGAAGGGGTGGGAACCGCTTCTGTAATATTCGAGATTCCTACGGATGCAAACATTTAACTTCCCATTTCTGAGGCCCTAACACAAGCCTGCCGAGGGGACGCTACCTGCACTGAGGCCCAATTTGCTTCAGCAAAAACTTGTGCGAGTGAACCAGAGGCAGCTCAGACTCACCCCATCTCCAAAGGGCAAACCCAGGTCTGCATGTGGAGGTGGGGGATTGGGGGAACCTCCACCCCATTCCCAGCCGCTGAAGGAGGAAGCTGATGGTAATACGGTGGAAAGGGACAGGGGCCAATTTTGCATTTTTTTTCTGGGGACTAAGTTCATCCACTGGCCGCCAGCCTCAGCCTGCCTTGCCCAGGGCACAGTTTACAATGTGTTGATGTGTGAGTGGGTCTAAGACCAGGATTCCGAGTCATGTCAGCACTCCCTAGGTGATCCCTCTATCCCACTGCTACTCCGTCAGGAATGCTACTCCCTTCCCCAGATGTCCAAGTTTAAAACATCTTTCAAGGCCTTGCTCAAGTGTCACCTCTGCCAAGAAGCCTTCCCAGATCTGAACACCCCGCACCCCCCACCCCCAAGCTACTTGTCTAAGCTTCTCACCACACTTTGCGGGACAGGGAGGGAGAGGCAGTGTAGCAGATTGTTAAGAGCCATGGTTTTGGAGGCAGACAGACTTGGGTGCAAATCCCAGCTGTATGACTTAGGGCAGACAGTGTAGCATTTCTGAGCCTCAGTTTTTCCATCTGCAAAACGGGGCTAACAGTACTCACCATCGAGGTTGCTAGATGTTATACAGAGCAGGCTGACCACAGTGCCTGGTAGGTATAAGTGCTTAGGAAATGACAGCTACTATTCTTTAACACTGCTTCTCCCCAAAGGCTGTGAACTCCTAAAACACCCACAGGGCCCATTGTATTTGCCAAAGATGGCCACAATATCTCCCACCTCACATGTTCTTCTCATGTTGTGACTTTAAGACTTCTCCCATCAAGAAGTAATGTCTGCATTCCTTGCCTTGAATCTGGGTGGGCTGTGGCCACAGCAGAGTGATGCTCTGTGACTTCTGAGGCTAGCTAAAAGGGAGATGCCGCTTCCACCTGGCTGTCTCGGGACACTCATCCTTGAACCCCGCCACCATGCTGTGAGGAAGCCCAAATTAGCCCCTGCAGAGAGACCACATGTGGGAGCTCCTGCTGACAACCTGGCTGCCAGCCAGCATCAACCACCAGGCATATGAATGAAAATGCCTCCAGTGATTCTGGGCCCCCTGCCATCAAGTTTCCCCCAGCCTTCTAGTCTTCCCAGCTGAGGACCAGGCGTGGAGTCGAGCTAAGCCACCCTCTCCTGTGCCTGCCCTATCCTAACCCACAGAATCCACGAACATAATATATCAGCTGTCACACATCACTAAGTGTTGGGATAGTTTGCTCCATAGCAACAGTAACTGGACAGTTGCAGTGCAGCCCTGTCGCATATGTATGACTCTGTGCCCTGCAGGCTGTACTTGCTAGATTTAAGTGACCCATTCTGCCTCCCAGTGAGAGCCCCACAGCTCGGTGGACATGAGCTCCAAGGGAGCAGGGACTTGGCTGTCATGTTCCCTGCTGTGTTCCTGTGGCCTAAAATACTCTGGGGAGGGACGTTAGTGCCTAGCAGATATTTGTTAAATGAAGGAAGGAAAGGGAATCTCTGAAGAGGCTGGGTTTGATATTAGGTAGAACTTTCCCCTGGACAGAGGACAGTCAGACACCAAACAGTGTAAGCATAGGGCAGAGAGTATGGTTTCTGCCTGGGGTGGGAAGGATCTTGGAGAGGATGAGATGGAAGAGGAGGAAGTGGACCTCATGAGTTTTCTAGCACGCCCCTCCCCGCCTCCACCACCATGCCCGCCTTCTCAGTCTACCCCTGAAAAGGAAAGTTGCCAGGTGGGAAATGACACATGGCTCCAGACCCAGCTCAGCTTCCAGCTGTCTGTGTGGCCCTGGGCATGTCCCATCCCTTCCTGGTACCCTGTCTCTGCCATCTGGCAGTGGGATGGTGAAAGCCCAGGTCCCTCCAGCTTTGACACCTCCAGACTCTCTGAGAAGCCCTAGTCTGCAGGCCAAGGGGAGGGTGGGTGCAATCTGAGAAATTCCACCACACCAAGGGAGGCCCGGCTGGCAGCTGGGGTCTGACACCAATGCCTCAGCTGGCAACCCTGTCCTCAGCAGCCCCTCCCAGGATGGGCAGCAAATCGCAAATGTGTTTGCCTTTCTCAAATTATGGGAATTGATTAGCTTAGTGAAGAGCTCCAGCTGCACCATGCTGGAGCTCTTCACTAAGCTGATGGTGCCTTCAATATCTCTCATTGACTCAGACAAAGAGCCCAAAATAGGGCTGTGATCACGGGGGGCTGTCACCCGGCCCTCGTGATCTCCCCTTAGGGTGCCCCTGCTCAGTGACCGACAGGTTTGCTCTCTCCCTCCATCTCCATCTGTCTCTGAAACACACACACACACACTCAGAGACAGTCAAAACTCTGGGCCTCCCGGGGGCCCATGAACCAAGGTGGACACACATCCTTGGAACATGGTTTCCCTCCTCTTGAGAAAAGCAAATGAGACAGCAGCCTACAAGGGAAGAGCAGACCCTGAGGAGCCTCAGAAGAAAGAACCTGGCCCAATTTCAAGGGCCAGGCTTGGGGCGACCCAAGGCCACATTTGCAGCATTATCCCAATTTTATAACAGAAAAAAAAATCTACATATATATGCATTAAAAAACCCCATTAATAGGGCTTCCCTGGTGGCGCAGTGGTTGAGAGTCCGCCTGCCGACGCAGTGGACGTTGGTTCGTGCCCCAGTCCAGGAGGATCCCACATGCCACGAAGCGGCTGGGCCCGTGAGCCATGGCCGCTGGGCCTGCGCGTCCGGAGCCTGTGCTCCGCAATGGGAGAGGCCGCGGCAGCGAGAGGCCCGCGTACCGCAAAAAACAAACAAAAAACCCCATCGATAGTGGTTATCTCTCTGTCTGGGAGGATTATGGGTGATTTTTATTTTCTTCTTTACACTTGTCTATTTCCAATTTTTCTACAATGATCAAGTACAGCTGGACTTTTAGAATCAGAAACAAACGTTATTTAAAAATAGAACATGTGTATACGTGTGTAGAAGGGATTTTGTTAACAGCCTTCAACTCTTTGAGGAGTTACTATAACAGGCATGGGAGGGTGGAGGGTTCTGTCCTCCAAGGAGAGGCAACATGGAAGAGTTGCAGCAAGAGAGAACCTGGTTAGAAAGCAGAAGGACCTGGGGAGAGCGGGAGGTGGCAAATGCCCAATGAGTGAGTGAGTGTGGGATCTTCTATTCCCCTGAGATGGACAGAGGAGTCTTTAAAATGACCAGGAAGTAGATCCTGTCTTATCAGACTCAGAAGGGCCATCAGAGCACACCTGATCCCACTCCTTCATTTCACCGCTTAGAAACTAAGCCCAGCAAAGGGTCTTACCCAAGGTCATGTTTCAATGGCAGAGCCGGGACACGTGGCTCAAAGGAGTGCTCTATCTGCTCCGGCACCAGATTCTGGAGGCCGTTTTTGGCAGCCCTAGGGAATAACCAGGCCTGGGGAAGATGACATGGGGACCCAAAGAGCCAACATAGGGAAGCTATTTTTAAAGTCGAGGAAAGAGGCATTCTTCAAGTCACAAGCCAGATGGACTTCCCCATCCAGACAGAACAGGGCTTTGGCGGGAGGCGGTATTGTCTCAGACACCCTCAGCCCCTCACGGGGCTCTGCTCCTCTCCAGAAGGCCTCCAAGGGATGTGGCCCCATGCCTGAGCTGCCTGTATCCCTGTTTACAACTTCCCTCCTTCTGACGAAGGGTGACAGAACCCTTCCTTCTTCATTTCCCCATCCCAGCCAGACTATTAAAATGTAATAAAAGGATCACATTAGCCTTGCAGATTCGGCTTGAAGCATGTATATGTATATATAATTTAATGGTAATTAGGAGCTAATCAGCGTTTTCTTCCCGTCTAGGGGTATTTTGCCTCCCTGGTTCAGCTCTCGTTCTTGGAAACATCTTGGGGTCTTTGATTTTCCTACTCTTGGGCTGAGAGATTTGGGCAGAAATTCAAAATGAGATATTTTGAGTCAAACAGCTCCATTTCCTCCCGATGTGCTGCAGTGGGGACATTGTGCCCTTCTCCACTCTCTGGTTATGGATCTAGCCCTCTGGTGAATTTAGCTCATCAGAGGTGCAGAAGAGAGGAAAGGAAAGACGTAGGGCTTGGTCCCTACTAGGCGTCACTGTCCTAAATCCTAATACCCCATCTTCTAAGAGTCTGCCAGCCTCCATATGCCCCAGCTATGTGCCTGCTATCCAGAATTCCAAATTCTTCTTGGATACCTGAGTACTCCATCTCAGGCCAGGAGGATGCAGATACATTGGAGACATGGTGATAAAACTGGGTCAAGGGGCTTCCCTGGTGGCGCAGTGGTTGAGAGTCCGCCTGCTGATGCAGGGGACACAGGTTCGTGCCCCGGTCCGGGAAGATCCCACATGCCGCGGAGCGGCTGGGCCCGTGAGCCATGGCCGCTGAGTCTGCATGTCCGGAGCCTGTGCTCCGCAACGGGAGAGGCCACAACAGTGAGAGGCCCGCGTACCGCAAAAAACAAAACAAAACAAAACTGGGTCAAAATCACACAGATGGGATGAAGCCGGAAACCCAAGTAGCTCAATGCAGAAACTGACACCCAGGAAGAGAATCATAACATAATAATTAGCTGTGCACCTACCATGTGCAAGCACCTTCCCTCATATATCAGCCCTGCAAGGGAGGCTTTATAAGCATCCCCATCTTACAGAGTAATAAACAATCAGAGAGGTTAAGGGACTCTCTTGTGGTCACACAGCTAACAAGGCATGGAACTAGCGTTTGAACCTCAGGTCTACGAAGCCCGAAGCCTATGTTCTTTTCACCATTCCAAGCAGCCTTTGAGTTCCTTGAGAGCTGAGATGTAAATACTCGCTGAGGAAACCCACTGCCCTTTAGCAAGCCTGTAGCATCCCCGTAAGACCTGAAAGCACGCAGGTCTCAGCAATTCTGCTTTTAGTAGGTGACAGGCAGCGCAGGGCATGATGCAGAGGAAGTCTCCACCAGCCTCGGATGCTTGGCCTTCCCTTCAAGGAAAGCATGGATGTGACGGTTAACAGTCAGCTTGACTGGCCCATGGGATGGCAGACATTTGCCCAAACATGATTCTGGATGTGCAGACTGAGCAAAGCAGACGGCCTTCCCTAGTGTGGGTGGGCCTCATCCAATCAGTTGAAGACCTGAATGGAACAAAAAGGCTGAGGAAGAGGGAACGCTTGCTGACTGCCTGAGCTGGAACATTGGTCTTTTCCAATCTTCAGACTCAGACTGAAACATTGGCTCTTCCTGGGTCTCGAGTCTGCTGGCTTTCAGACAGGAACTTACATAATCAGCTCTCCTGAATCTCAGGCCTTTGGACACGGACTAGAGCTACACCATTAGCTCTCCTGGGTCCCAGCTTGACAGCTGCAGATGTCGGGATGCCTCAACTATTCTCAATCTCTCTCTCTCTCTCTCTCTCTTCTCTACCTAATCAACATCCTATTGGTTCTGTTTCTCTGGAGGACCCCCACTAATATAATTTCCCCAGAGGGAAAGTGGGGGTGAACCAGGGAGCCCCATCCCAGCAGCTGGATCCTAGGATCCTCCTGGACTCTTCTCTCAAGAAGCCCCAAGTCCTATCCAGAATCTCAGATGAAAATGGCAACAGAGACAGGGAATGCCCTTCAAATCCACAGAGGAAGGTGGCTTTCTGAGCCTTTTCCCCAACAAGAAGACCCTAAATCTATCACCCCCATCCTCCCTGCCCCAGCCCTGAAGAAATCTGGCTTCACAGCCGCAGCTGAAGCAAACACCTGCACCTACTCCCCATTAGACCTCCTGCCCCCTAAGAAATACCATTCTGTCGGCTAAATCTGCCAACAGGAGGCAGGAAGAGGGATGTACACGACCACTTCTCCCGCCAGAGAAAGTCTGGGCTTATTTATTGGGAGTCCAGGTCGGGTGGGAGAGGGAAGGGATCTGGGAGAGGGGCTCTGTGGTGAGCCCATCCAGGCGCCTCATTTCTCAGAGAAGGGCAGGCTGCGGAGACGGATCACAGGAAGGACGGTTGGCCTCCCCAGGTTGACAGCCGGCCAGGAAACTGTGGGCACTGACTCGGAAGCCCAACAGCTCGATATATATCAGGCAAACCAGCTTTGATCTCATCAATATATCACCCGGGGAAACATCCCAGCCAGCACCAGAGGAACCCAACATTAATGGTCACAACGGCCTAAGCGTCCCCCTTTCTGTGTGTTCTCTCTCTGGTGGGCTCAGTGGAACAGAACTGGTCCCCAAACACTAAGAGGGAGGTCAGGTATTAAGAGCACCAGGGCCTGATTTTGGGGGGAAGGGGAGAGACAGCCCTGGGTTCAAACCCTGGCTCTGCCACTAACTGGGTACCTTGGGCAAGTCTCAGTTTCCTGATCTGAAAAATGGGGTGGTGACACCCTGCTAGCTGAGTCACAGCAGCTAGTATGGTCATGATGAGCTTCAAAGATGGGAAGAGCCCCAAACCTGGCCCCTGCTCGTGGCCAGGTCTACCAGTTGGCTGGAGCTGACTTTTCTATTCTCTGCTACATCGGCCCTTACACTTTAATATGGATCAGTCACCAGGTGCACTTGTTAAAAGGCAAACTCCTGGGCCAGACACTAGATCCCATCAATCAGATGCTCAGGGGATGCGGCCCAGGAATCTATTTACACCACCTCCCCAGGTGATTCCTTTGCAGGTACTCCAGGACTATTCTGTGAAAGACCCTGCTGCCCTGGCCACCCTCCCCTATTCCCAGTGGCTTCCTCCAGCAGGTGACCTTGCCTTTGGCCTTCCCCTTGCTGGGGCTCACACCAGCCTTTCCTCAGGCTTGTCCTACCCCCGGCTCTAGGGATGGACTCAGGCTCCTGGATTTCTGGCCAGGGCTCACTCCTCCAAGCACCCCTTCCTTCAGGCATGGGGAGGGGAGAAATGATGCCATTTGGGCCAGGAATAGTACTTTATGTCCAGAGAAAGGACACACACAGGCCATCCAGATCTGCCACCCAGCTCTTTCTGGTGGGACAGGCAGCAAAAGAAAATAGAAGGCCCTACGGAAGGGGCTTCCCATCCACCGAGCACTGCTGTGTGCCGTCACTGGTGCTTTACTTGTTTACGCCTTGTCTGATCCAGCCTCAGCTCTACAAGGCAGCAGGAGTGGGGCTGGGATCTGAGCCTCTACAGGCCTGAATCAGAGCCCATCCTTTTAGCCACTGTGCTCCACTGCCCAAGGGAATTCCACTCACTGACCCACTCTTGTCCCCTCCCTCCCCACCTTGTTCCGCCTGCACAACTCAGGCCTCACAGCCCAGACCCATCAGCCCTGCCCACCAAGCAGTCTTGCATTTCTGAGAAAAAGTCAATAAAAGCTTAATAGGGGACTTCCCTGGTGGCGCAGTGGTTAAGAATCCGCCTGCCAATGCAGGGGACATGGGTTCGAGCCCTGGTCCGGGAAGATCCCACGTGCCACGGAGCAACTAAGCCTGTGCACCACAACTACTGAGCCTGCGCTCTAGAGCACAAGCCACAACTACTGAACCCGCGTGCCGCACCTGCTGAAGCCCGTGTGCCTAGAGCCCGTGCTCCGCAACAAGAGAAGCCACCGCAATGAGAAGCCCGTGCACCACAATGAAGAGTAGCCTCCACTCGCCGCAACTAGAGAAAGCCCGCGCGCAGCAATGAAGACCCAACACAGCCAAAAGTAAATAAATTAATATTAAAGAAAAAGCTTAATAAACCCAGCGATACTTACAGAGCCTGTGAAATTCAGCCAGGGCCCCAGACACCCCTCGCCCAAAGGATCAGAAGGTTCCTGAAAATCCTCACTGCATACCTTGGTCAACCTGTCCAGGCCACCCCTTCCCACCACCTCTCCCCCACCCCCAGTCCCAAGTCCTGGCTGCTGCCTGGAATTCGTGGGAGCAGGAGGGCCCACGGGGCCCAGCAGCCGGTCAGCTCCCCAGCCCCCAGGCTGCTGGATTAATAAAAAATAAAAAGATCCCCACAAAATACAACCAATGACAATGGCCATAAAAGCCAAATGGGATTCCTTCCTGGCTGACGAGCTCAGAGCCCTTCTCTCTCCCTGAGACCCAATTAACAAATATGTAAAACAACTCCCCTTGCATCTCCTCTCCGGCCCCAGCCGGCTCCTCCTGCGAGCTCAAGACCAGGGGCGAGACAGGAGGCGTCAGTGGGGGAGGGTCCTGGGGCAGCAGCAGTGGCCCTGGAGGCTGGGAGTAGGGACCTGCCCTGCCACCAGCCTGCTGTGTTACCTAGAACAAGTCACTTAACATCTCTGGGTGGGTGGTTCCCCATCTGTCAGACCGTGGGTTGGGAGAGATGCTCTCTAAACTCTCCACCTCTGATTGTTAGCTGCTGCCCAAGAGGGGGAGGCAGAGGAAGGGGAGGGGTTCCCCTTCATCCCTATTCAGAAGCTAACATATAACTGGATGGGGGTGGGGACACCCAGGCTGAGTCCTGATGTATCATCAAGCCAAGAAGCAGGAACAGCCGAACAAAGTGTGCTGGCTGGGTGCCATCGGCTTCGCTGGGACACAGCAGGTGGTAACCTGCCAGTCCTTAGCTCTGAGGAAAGCTTTGGAGACCACTACCCCTCCTCTCCCCCCACGTACCCAGACCACATCTGTGGGTCTGGGGACGTTCCAAGACTCTTCTTGGCCCCATACCACAAAAGCAAAGCTCGAGGGCTAATTGGAAGCTGAAAGATAGAAAGCAGACACGCAAAGCGCTCAGACACACCGACGGGCCACCACGACTGGTTTGGGATGGAGCTGTAGAAAGGGGCTGTATCCCCACCCTCACTGCCCAGAAAGAAAATGAGAAGGCTTAGGACAGATCTCCCCTTCTGAGAACCTGGGGCTCCCCCAGCCCCTGCTGCCTGGGCTCGTGGAAGGCCAAGGAGGCCAGCCCCAGATGGAAGCAGCTCAGCAAGGAGACGTTGGCGACTGCTGGGGCTCTCGTGTCCCTAAGCCATAGCCTTGATCCTATCCTTGATCCTCTCATCCTGAGGGATTGAATGATGCTTCATCTCTGTAGCAACTTACAGCTTGGAGGTGATTTTCATATAGGTTTTCTAGTCTTAGGAATTATTTCCAATTTGCAAGCAAGAAAACTGAGGCTAAAAGAAGTAAAGGGATTTATTGGAACCTGACTTCTGATGAGCTCAGTACTCGTCTCATTATACTAGGTTTTATTTGAGTCTCACGTGTTGGAAAACTCTCACTAGAGTCTGCCTTCCCAATCCCCACTGGTGTGTGCACATGTTGCCCCCCATCCCCCCGCCCAGCCTCTGCCCCCAGGAGTCATTCTGGCCACAGGCACAACCCTGGCTCCTGGGAAGGGAGGAGAGAAAAAGCACCAGGTGGTGACATCCAACTTCATCATCTTGGTTGGCCGGGTGGAAACGCACCTTCCGTGCCTGCATGGGGAAGTGCTTCCTGGCTACCCTGCTGATTGGCAGTGCAGGTGCATATAGTTGGGAGGGAGGGGTCAGTCCAGGAGTTGCACTCAGAGCCCTTCCACAGCCGGGGCCAGCAGAGAGGCCCCTGGCAGGGTGGGGAGTCTGACCCTGGCCCTCAGCCCACCCTCCATGATGGCGTAGCTGCCTACAGAGACAGAAACAGAGGGCTGGAGCTCAGCTGCCGGAGCAGAGGGTCCAAGATGAAGATCAGACCCCAAGTAGCACCCCTCCCCAACTCTGCTGCCTTTCCCATGAAATGCTTGGGAGATTCAAGGCCCCAGGAACTCAGAACTGTTGCTCCTGGCCCTGCTTCAGAGGCCAGGAGAGACCCAGTGAAGCCGCCTGGGCTCCAGAATGTCGGGCCCCTTCTGTCCCACCCCCACGCTGCTCTGTGATGCAGTGTTCTCCCACGCTGCTCTGTGATGCAGTGTTCCCCCACGCTGCTCTGTGATGCAGTGTTCTCCAAGGCCTCATAGGAGCTTCCCTCAAATCCTCCCACAATGATAGGGCTCAGTCTCCTATTTGCTCATGACCTTGGGCTAGTCTTTCTTCCTTCCTGGGCCTCAGTTTGCCCTTCCGTAAAATGGGAGGGCTGGACTCAATGAGATTTCAGGTATTTCCTAGTTCTGTCATTTGGAGTCCTCAAAAAGCCAGGACACAGAAGTGTGATGACAGAGAAGATGGGGTGGCTTAGGCCTAGGGAAGCAGCTGGGAAGGTGAAGAGGGTTGCAGATTTTTCAGGGTGTTGGGGCTGCAGCCTCCATCAGCTTTGCAGTCTCCTGGGTTCCAATCCCTGCCACAGCCAGGAGCCAGAGGAGCCCGGTGACCAGAGCGCCCTGCACAACGGGGTGGGGATGGGATATGCAGTGAGAGGGCAAGGTTCAAGGATTCAGACTCTGTCTCCCTGACTCTGAGCTGAAGGGTGTTCCAGCGGACAAGAACAGAATCCTTTGCTTTGTCAGTACTTGGTGTCAGTGGTGGCCAAACCCAGGCCCTGGCTGTCAAAGTCTCTCGGCCCCATTCACCAATTCTACGTTTATGCATTCATTCACTCATTCACTCATTCATTCATCGTCTTCATTCATTCCCTTGTTGGTGCTTGCTATATAAAATAAGGACTTTCTGTTAAATCATCATTATCTTAACTTTGTGGTGTCTTGAGCTCCTTTCCTCCGTAAGGCTCCATGAACCTTCACATCCCAGATCTATTCTCATGAGCATTAATGCCCAAGAGTGCCTCTTGGCTGACTCGTCCCTGTTTATCACGAATTTCTGGCTCTGTTACTCTGGGATCATCCACTCAAAGCCTCTGGAAGACCAGGTCACCAAGTCAGGAACCCTTGCAGGGAACATGCAGCAGCTACTAACCTACAAGGCTCTTCGCCAGCCAGCCTCTTCCCAGCTTCTCCGGTTGGAGAAGGGAAGAGGGTTACTTTTCTTCTGGCTGCTGAAAGATCAAAGCCTGATTTCTCTCTGGCTTAGCTGAATGTCTCCCAGGCCTGGGTTGCAGAGAGGAACCAAACCCAGCATCCTGCCTTTGTGAAGTCACAAGATGATATTATAAAACCAGCAAATAATATTTCAAACAGAAAGTTCTCACATACAATCGTGTCCAGAGGTATGCAAGTCCCAGCTGTGTCTACATGGGATGAAAAGGGGAAACTTCTGGATGAAGCCAGAAAAGCCCTGCCAGATGTTGCCCACATCTGGATATCCAAAAAGTGATCTGTTCGGTGGGTTGGTAGTCAAGGAGCCAATGGTCAATCCACGTCACCCTGTCAACCAGGACGCAGACCGAGCCCATATGTACAAATTACTCAGACTACTGAAGGATCCAAAGGGTCGTTTGACTTCAATCATACTCATCTGTAAGGACCCAAATCAAGTTGATATAAAGGCCAAAGCACGAGCCACAGTCATCACATGGTGGTCATGACCGTGCACTGAGGCCAGCTTGCCTGGGTTTGGGTCCTGTCTCCGCGGCTTACTGGCAAGCTGTTCAGTCTGTGTTTCACATTTCTCATCCTTAAAATGGAACAATAGTGGTAACTCTCTCACAGAGCAGGTATGAAGATGCAATAAGATAATACCTATAAAGCCCTAAGCCCAGTGCCTAGCAGGTAGTAAACAGTCAAAATACGTTGGCCACTATGATAATCATCGTTATCATTGGGGTGATCACCAGCAGACACTCTCGACTAAGAACACGAGAAATCCTCCAGGACAGTGCAAAGGCCAATACAGTGGGAAGGGGGGTGGGGGTGAAACACATACTCCTCCCCAAACACCCCAGGAACTCCAGTTTGCCACAGCTGTTCCAACTCCGACCCCATTTAAGTTGCCTTCCTCCGAGACAAGATCGCCACATTCTCCTTCATGACAGGAGTGGCTTCCAGCGGGCAGTCACGTCTCCTCTACTAACAAGGTTTGGCAAAGGATGCACCGTCCAGGTGCTAGTATGTGTGTTGGATGCCTCAAGCAGATGGCTGGGCGGAAATGAGCCTTCCCTACCGTACCCCCTCTCCCACCAAGACATCAAGCTGGGGAGGGCACCCGAGTGTACTGCAGTACCACCCACAGGAAATTCCCTTCTCACTGTGAAATGACCACTGGCCTGGATCATGTTTTCCTGCCCCAGAGGGCACCTGGGTCCCTCTTCTACTTCTGGTGGGGGACCTGGGTGAGCTATTACTTACCATCCATCACCTCTGGTCCAGGTAGGCGGTGCTGGGGCAGGGATGGGAGACTCTGGTGAGCTCTACAAGGACAGAGACTGAGGCTTTCCCACTTCTGCATGTCTGGCGCACAGTGGGGCTGCTTAGGCAGACACTCGTGGAATGAGGGATTAAGGAGAAGGCTTTTTCTGGTAGAGGAGATTTAAGCCTCTGGACACTGTATTCCAGGACAGCATTCCCTAGTTCCAGGGAATGCCCCCTATAAGAGACCCGGATGGTACCTGCTGGTATCAAAATCCAAGCCAGTCCTTCCCACTGTCACCACTACTTCCTCATTCCCAGTGGTCAAGTTCAAATCTTCCACCCAACGGCCCTTTCCGAACTGCCCAGATTCCCAGTCTAGTTCCCTCAGAGGGAGGAGCAAAGAGAAAGCAGGACGCCAGGACTAAGGGCATCTCTGGGAGTCCCACATGCCTAGCGGGTTCTTTCCCTTGAGTTCAGGGAGAAACATACCCAGACCCTACGCTTCGCTAACGTCCCCCAGGGGCTGGTCCCAGGACCCTGCGCTGGGCTTCTTCCTTCCAGGTTTTGGCAGAGGGTCAGCCTCTGCTGGCACCGACGCCAGCAAGTGTGACGAGGCCTAAAGTTGGGATATAAATAGGCTGCTGCTGCCCATGAGCTCCTCCGTCCCCTTGGCTTTGGTTCCAAACCTTCTCCCTCCTCACCCCCAGAGTAAACCTGCTAGCAGGGGCTCTGCGGGGCTCCACATGCCTCTTTCCTAGCTGTGTGGCCTTGGGCAAGTGAGTCGACCTCTCGAGCCTGGGTCCTTCAATTGCAAAGTGGAATAAGTACACACTTACCTTGCAGGGTCATTGTGGGGATTACATCAATTAGCCCACGTCAAGCTTCTAGCACTGTGCCTGGACCATGGTAAATGTTCTGTATCTGTTAGTGCTGTTGTTCACAGTGACAAACGGGGGGGACCTGGGCAGGTCAGCAGGGTCAGTCTTGATATCAGGGGGGATGCGGAAGAGAGGGCTTGGCAGTGAAAACCAGCTGCATCTCACCTCTGTGCTTGGAAGGGAAGTGTTAGGTTTACTGCCTGCACCCATTCAATCCCCTTCACCGGGGCCATGTGGACACTTCCCACATACTCAAGGAGGCCAGCCTGGCCACATGGCACGCCAGCCTGGGATTCTGAGATTCAGGCTCTGCCACCAACATGCTGTGTGATGCTGGGCAACTCACTTGCCCTCTCTGAAGTAACTTCCGCATCTGCAGAGGCCTCTCGCAGCCCTAACCTCTTATGGAGTTAAATTGTTTTTCATAGTCCAGGCTTCACAGCGGGACTCCCGTCTGAGCCCACCCCCCCAGGCAGACAGGTCTGGGCTCTCATGGTTGAGGACACAGCCCAAGATGCAGAGGTAAGACACCCAGTTCCAGCCCCAGCCTGCAAGCCTGGAGTACTGATCCTGGGATGGCCAGAGCTAAAGTCCGCCCTTTCCCCCTGGCCCAGCCGGCGGATGAATTTACATT
The DNA here is from genome assembly GCF_003676395.1 of Aethalodelphis obliquidens. Taxonomy (NCBI): domain Eukaryota; kingdom Metazoa; phylum Chordata; class Mammalia; order Artiodactyla; family Delphinidae; genus Aethalodelphis; species Aethalodelphis obliquidens. Next base: position 44,058,280 of record NW_020837953.1, read on the forward strand.
CTTTTGAAAACCATCACATAAGTGGGTTTCTTGAAAAAAAAAATGTATTGAATAAATGAATGAATGAATGGCAGAAACAATGCAGAGTACTGGGTGAAATAGGGGCTCTTGCTTCATTCAGATGAAAATCTGACCCCAACTTGGCCCCTTCTAGCTGTGTGGCCTTGGGCAGACCTCTTGACTTCTCCAAACCTTGGTTTCCCCTCATATTAAATGGGGATAACCATCCACATGCCATGAGATGGTTGCGAGGTTAAGTGACCCCTTCCATTTACACGTGTAAATGCTTGGTACCTGGCACATAGTAGGTGCTCAACAAATGACAGCTGTTATTATCAGGATTGTAATTACAAGCCTGCTGCCCCCATTGTAAGGCAGAGGAACCAAGGCCATCAGCCTTGCTTGGTGCCCATTTCCAAAGAGCTCTGACTGCCAGAGACACATTATCTCAGTCCTCCCACCTGTGTACCTTCCAGCTGGTGAGGAACAGAGCGCCGTCTGGTCTCCCAGGGCCAGGCAGGGAGTGAGCTCACGGGGGAGGCTCTGCCACCTTCCCTGGACCAGTCCTGGCAGCATACTTGCTTCCGGCCTTAGTCGAGCAGCTGGAGCGTGAGCAACGCTGTCTTGCCCGTGAAATGCAACTTTTGGAAAACATGCATATTTGTGAGTTGGTGCGTGTTTCTATTTCGGGCCAACCCTGCCCTCTTATTTTCCCTGGGCTTTGCATCTGGAACCCAGCTTGCAAGGGTGTTCTGACAGACTTTGACACTGCTCCAGGCTTCTCTGGCTGGAGACGTGCTCAGGTTTGGGAAGGGTGGGCAAGAGAAGGAAGATTTCAGATGACAAGCCCTCTTCCTTGGCTAAGAGTGACAGATGATCAGACACCCCTGCCTCACTGTCCAAGCTCTCGGTTTCTCCAAGTATAGGTGGGGGAAGAATATAAGAGGTTCGGGGGGGGAGCAGTTTCAACGAGGGGGAAGGGAACCAAAGAGGCAAATCACTGAGTTTCAAGCATCATAATGCTCACATCATGATCAATACCAATAACGTCATTATCAACCACTGCTGCCGCCACCACCACCCTTCGGGGGGCACTTTTTTTTTTTTGCGGTACGCGGGCCTCTCACTGTAGTGGCCTCTCCTATTGCGGAGCACAGGCTCCAGACGCGCAGGCTCAGTGGCCATGGCTCACGCACCCAGCCGCTCCGCGGCACGTGGGATCTTCCCGGACCGGGGCACGAACCCGCGTCCCCTGCATCGGCAGGCGGACTCTCAACCACTGCGCCACCAGGGAAGCCCTGGGGCACCTATTGTTATGACTGAGAGCGGGCTGGCTGATTACCCTCAGGGAAAGCACCTCATCTTTCAGCATCTCGCTTCGCTCATCGGTAGAGGTGATTTTCGCAGTACCCAGCTCGTGGGGTTGTGAGAAGTGGTTGCTTAGCCAAACGGTAGCGATGAGTGTCTTCCCACCCGGCTGCAGATCCTGGCCAGCTGCCCGTGGACAGCCTACTTGGTAGAGCCTTCGGGACTTGGCGCTGACTGCCAAGCCTCTACCCACCAGGCATGGTCTCTAAGGCTGCTCTCAGCCAGCCCTTCTCTGTGGCCATTTGCAACCAGCCCAGAGTCTGCCTTAACGGGGGAAGGGACTCAGACAATTCCATCCGCCTTTGAATGACCAGGTGAGTGGAAGGGGAAATGAGGAGGCGAGGGAAACATGTCTAAACTATCAGAGAAAAGGGCTTAAACCATAATTCCAAGATTCCGAGGGTCAGGGGATCCAGGTGTTAGTCCTGACCCTCCCACTCATTCATTCATTCACCAAGCTGCCACCAGCACAACCAGTGGTTCAGGCAGAGGATATGCTGACAGCAGCATCAATGCCCCAGTGGAGGTGGTGCTTCAGTGGCGTGACCTCAAGAAAATTACTCGACATCTCTGGTCCTACAAAGGAAATCATCTGAACATCCATTGCTCAGGGGACAGGATGCCTTCACCGGTGGTGGGTGCTCTGAGGAAGGGGAAAGGTACCATAAACTCTGGGGTTAGAATCACAATTTTCAATCCCACCCACACTCAGGAGAAAGGAGACTCGGGAGAAAGCCAGTGTCCCACATTATTAGGGCCAAACTGGGACCCTTGAAGGTCACCTCAACCAGCCCTGTCCTTGTACAGATGGGGAAGCCTAAGGCTCAGAGAAGGGAATTTGCCCATGGACACACTGGGAGCCTGTGGCCACGCTGAATCTAGGATCTGCCTCGCCGCTCCCCACTTCCACTCCAGCGTTCCTTCCACTACGTCACTCTGTGACTATTCCTGTCTCAGCTCAGTTTCTGGATTTTAAGGGGCTTGCTGTGATTCCACAACTGAGGAATCCTGGCCCCTTGGAGAGACTGTGAGGGATCTGTGTCATCTGGCCCTGGAGATTTTCCCGGGGAGGGGGCAGAAGCTCCCCATGGGGAGGAAGGTCAGACTTCCAAAGAGAGACGTATGGGGGCGTGGATTCTGCTGGGGGAATGAAGTCAGCTCCCCCTAAGGGTCAGCTGTGGCCACATTGGAGCAAAGACCGACTGGATCAGACCCCGGCTGCAGGAAAGTTGGGGAGAGAGTGAAGGCAGCTGGGAAAGAAGAATTGGGAAAGACAAAAGGTGTGTGTGTGTGTGTGTGTGTGTGTGTGTGTGTGTGTGTGTGTGTG
>NW_020837953.1:44060984-44096389 GCF_003676395.1 Aethalodelphis obliquidens
GTGTGTGTGTGTGTGTGTGTGTGTGTGTGTGTGTGTGTGTGTGTGTGTGTGTGTGTGTGTGTGTGTGTGTGTGTGTGAGATAAACATGGGGGAGGGAACCGAGCAGGGAAACAGAGAGACAGAAAGTGCGAGCAAAGACTATGCAGAGAGACGGATGTGGACCTTGGCTGCAGGAGCTTTGTCTGAAGTAAGAAAGGGGAGCAGGCATGAGGGTGGTGAGCTGAGAAAAATGGTCTCTGAGCCCAATACCAAGATTCTGTAAGGCTGGGGTTCTGTTTGCCGCTTCCACTGGGCCAGGCTACTCCTTCCATTTGGCACATACCCTGGTTCCTGACCAAGTCTGCACTGGGGTGGGGGGAGGGTTTTCTTTGTGACCCGCTGCATCCCTCAAAGGGTGTGTGTGCATGGGGGGGGGGTGCTGAGGCTGAGGGAGGGAGCCTGAGCAGCTCTGTGAGTCACTGGGCATCTCTGTGAGCACCCGGAGGTGAGCTCTGAAGTCTGAGGCTCAGTCAGGTGTCCAGAGACAGCAGGACCCGAGGGAAGATATTGCTCGGCTTGCTGGTGCTTGTGGGAAGATCTGTGTTTGTTCACGTGCGTGTGGATCGTCCCTCCATGTGCCGATTGTGGAGTGTGGGTGGATGTATATCGCGTGAGTGGACTATGAATCTGTGGGGATTGTTTGCGGGTCTGTGGTTTGCGGGTAGACCCGTGTCAGTGTGTGCAGGGACTGTGGGTCTGTGTGCTCTTGGGCCCGTGGGCACGTGCGCGGGGGTTGTGAGTCTCCAAGGCCGCCTCCAGGTGCTGTCCGCGGAACTGACCCCGGGCGTGGACGGGCGGGCACCTGCGCCCAGTCTCAAGAGGAACCTGGGGCCAACTGTGGAGCAAAGAGGGGCCGAGGAAAGGACGCCTCCTAGGAGGTGCCTTCCTAGCCCAGCTGCGGGCCCCCCAGGGAGTTTGGAAAAGTTCTCCCAGTGGCGGGGTTGCTCCCAGGAGTCGGCGCCACTCGCGCCGAGAATCTTCCCCACACCCTCAGCGCCACCACTGCTGGCTGCCCACCCCATCTCCACACTCACTAGCGTTCTCAGCAGGGCCCGGAGACCCTCTAGTGCTCAGCTTCCAGAGCCTACCCAGTCTGCCCCAGAGCTCCCGCGCGCCCGGTTGGACCGGTTGCCAGGTTAATTGGGCCCCAGCACTCCGGGAAGGTCCAGTCGAGAGCATGAGTGCGCTAAGGTAGAAAGTGGATGGAGAGGAGGTCATTATCTTTTCCAGTCCCCTCCCTGAGCTCCAGCTGGGGTGAGAGACTGATCCCGGGCGGCTTCAGACTGATGCTCAACTTTTCCGGAATCAGTCATCCATCCGCAGGGACTAGCAGGGGACTAGAGATCGGAAGCCTCGCCGTTTGTGGGCATCAAACAGGCTGGTGCAGACCCAGGCTGCTCGGGCCCCGCGGGGAGCTGGTGAGGAGGGAGCTCGGCCGCGGGGGGCTATAGCTCTGGGCTCTGCGCCCCACCAGCCGGCTTTCCCGGAGGGTCCGAGGCCCGCATCCCGGGCTGGCTGGACAGCGGGAGAACTTCACATACAGAGCCGCGCAGGCCGGGGTGGGGGCGGCGCGGAGGGCTTGCCCCCCTCCTCCGAGCAATGCATCCCCCTGCCCCGACCCGGATGGCGCCCACCGGCCGTCGCACTCACCTCGGCTGGCCAAGCTGAGCTGGCTGAGCCGCGGGCGCGGGAGGGAGGCGCGCCGTAGGGGGCCGAGGGCTGCGGCCACCCTGCCGTGCGGACTTGTCCCCTCGCGGGAGTCGCAGGGAGAAGCTCTTCGGAGCTGCAGGAGTCCGGCGTTCCCCGCTCCGCTCCAGAGCGCACAAACCGCGCTCAGCCAGCTGTGTGTCTCGCTCCCCAGCGCGCACCGGGAGCTCGCTGCGCCGCCGCCGCCTTTTATTCGCCGCCCGCCTTTGTTTGGGTCCGGGCTCCTACCACGGGGCGTGGGGGTGTGCAGGGCAGGCTCTGGGGCCACACCGCCCCCCAGACCCTGGCGCCGCCGGCCTCCGCGCCGCCCGGCTTTGAGTCAGTAGCCGGCGAAGGCTGGCACTCCGCCGCTCCCTGCTGTCTCCAAAGCCCGCCGCCAGGCGCCACGGTGGCCGCCGCACCCCCTGCGAGAGCCGCGCTGTGGTATAGTCGGGCTCGCAAAGCCTGCGGGCGGGGACTGCGAGGGGCGCAGCGACCCCTGTGGGTCAGTCCCCGCCTCTGCAAACGGCCCTGACAGGGTCCCCTGCCCCGCCCCCCCCTTTCCTAGATTCCCACCTCTCTCCTAGCCGCGCTTCTCTCCCCGTCCGCCCGGCCTTGGCAGGTCACCAGCCTCCTGGACACTGGAGGGCATCCTCAGGTCTCCTCCGGAGGGAGCTGCCAAGCCCAGGTTCCTGGCGCCGTCCCTTCCTCCCATCTCCATTCATCTCTCTGGCACCAGAGCCCAGAGCCATGCCAGCGCCTGGGACCGGGCATCCCTCCAGCCTTAGTACACGCTCTGCCTATATCCCTGGTTCGCGGGCCACAAGGAGAAGGGGCCAGGGAGCCAAGGCTATTATTGCCTGGCTCATTTCTCTCCATCAGGAGAGAAAGACTCAGAGGACATTAGCATTGGTGTCACCCAGGGAGAGCCAAGGGGGATGCCTTGAAAGAGGACCGGTTGCCAGCCCCCAGCAGCCGGATGGAGGGGTTTTACTTATAGAAGCCAGAACGAAGGGAGGCCATTGCTACTGTTGTGTGAGGGGTGAGCCAGGAGTTTACGATACATCCTCAGTGTGTGCTGAGAGCAGAACAGAGGAAATAGAGAGGGGGTCGAAATGCAACCCCTGTCTCTAGGAAGTTCCCAGCTTACAGGGCAGATAGAAACACGGTTGAATTCTAAAATGAAACACCAGGCCCCATACCCACACACGGATGCTCAATCCATGCCGCAGCCTTTCTTTTTAAAAGAGGAAAACTGGGGCTTCCCTGGTGGCGCAGTGGTTGAGAGTCCGTCTGCCGATACAGGGGACATGGGTTCGTGCCCCAGTCCGGGAAGATCCCACATGCCGCGGAGCAGCTAGGCCCGTGAGCCATGGCCGCTGAGCCTGCGCGTCCGGAGCCTGTGCTCTGCAACGGGAGGGGCCACAACAGTGAGAGACCCGCGTACCGCAAAAAAAAAAAAAAAAAAAAAAAAGAGGAAAACTGAGTTGGGAGCACCTCTAACATGGAAGGGCTGAGTGGAGCTTCTGTTTGCTCCTCACCTTCCATCCCTGCTCTGTCTCTCTGGTGTGCAGCCCCTGGGGGCTGTTCCCAGTGGCTGGCTGCCAACCGGACACATGGACGTTTATGATTCTGGATGCCCTGAGAGCTCATCTATGCAGAAGCGAATGGCCCGAGCCGGTGTCCCTACCCTGGCACTCACTCTCTATGTACTCAAGATCGTCATGGGAACGACTGCCAGCCTGGCCAAATCTATCAGGGTCCCATCTGGCCTCGAAGACATTAGGGTTTAGGACAGCTCCTGTGTGAAGGGTGCCTCCCTGAGCTGTGAGCGGAGAGAGAGACAGGAGACCTTTCCTGAGAAGTGGAGAGCACGGGTGTGACTGCCCCCAGATCAGAGGCCAAATCTGACACATGCGCACGGAGGAACAGACTCGGCACGGCCCTGCAAACGTCTAGTCTCTCTTGCCACATCCCAGAGGGAGGGCAGAGAACGTGGCACCATGGGAGAGGGTGGGAGGAAGGAGAACCAGGAGAAGATCTGTTTATAAGGGAGACACAAAAGCGTGTTCCCAAGCCCAGCTGAGAGCAAAGGGTTTTCTCTGCGGGCGAATGGCTGACGCTTTTCCATTGGCTGCTTCCAGGAGCCTCCTCAAAGCTCTCCAGGGCTCATTCACTGTTCCTCCCAGTTGGACAAATCCACAGGGAGCGATATTGATGGGCTCCGTGTGTCCCCCTCAGCCCATGCCTGGGGACACAGCCCTCACTTCCCTGGGAACTATTTTTAGTGGATTTGGGTCCTAGCTTCATGCTGTCTAGCAGGTCATAGCTGTGGCCCCTCGGCCACACCCTCCTTGGAGTCCTCCCTGGCCTCCTGGGACCTCCAGAGGATCTCCAGGCGGGGCTGGGTTTGGTCAGCCCTTGATGTGGGATCTTCTGGGAACAGAAGGTCCAGAGGCAGAGGCCCGATGGAGTAAAGGAGGAGGTGGGAGTGTGGTACCCAGGAACACTGGAAGCATGCAATTTTCTCAGGCCATCAGCGGGGTTTTAAAAATGCAAATGGAACTAGGCCTTTGAAATATGCCTGCCATAAAGTGGAACTGGTGGTGGCAGCGGAAGCTGGCGCCGGTGTGGAAAGTCACAAGAATCCCCCTCCTAAAGCCTCATCCTCGGACTCCCGCCTGCCCTCTACTCCACGTTTTGCCTGCAGGAGAGAATGCCTGTTTACAGGGGCCTGGGAATGCTGGACTCAGAGATCCCTGCCCAAGCTCCGGGCCCCTCCCTGAAGCCTTCTTTCCCTCCAGGTGTTAATTAAAGATGACTCGGATAGTCAAAGGATCCACCCAACTGCAGGGCTGCCGAGAATGAGATTCTACGTTCCCCGGGCCCCCACTCCAGTGATGTCTGTTGGAAGTTCTTCCAGGGTCTGATTTAAATGCCTCTTGGTGCCGATAAGCTGCTTCCCCTGTTCTCTGTCTTCACGACTAATTGAAAGGCCTTCTTCTGTAAGAAGTTGGAGCTATAAAGGGCTGCTTTGTCCTTAGCTCTTATCCCTTTATTTCTATTTTCTCTCCAACCATGTCTGAAGCAGAGCCTCTGAGCCCAGCATCTGATTCCACTACTCCCAGTAAAGTCGTATTTCTGTTCCATTCCTTAGCAGCTATGTGACCATGGGAAAGCTCTAAATAAATATTAGCTGCTGCTTTTGCTTCTCCTTCTCCCCCTCCCCCTTCTTCTTCTTGCCTGTTGGGCAAGAGTGACCTACAGGTGACCATAATACCTCTCACTTCTTTGCCCCCCCTGGCGAGGGGGACTGTGTGCAGATCAAGTCCTCCCACTAAATGTTTAAGCAGCTAAGGGAAAGAGTATATGGTGACGGATGGGGTGTTCATTTTTAACAGTGCAGTAGATTAAGCAATTTCTCCATTATCCCCCCCCCATCAAGGAATAGAGTAACTATATTTATAGGTGTTTCCTTCTTCAGTCTGCTAACACACTGAGTTTGGTCCCAACACAAAGAGATTAGAGGTTTCCCTCTAATCTCACCTTCTCCAGGATGCCCAGAGGCAAGTGAACTGGGGTGTGCTGTAAAGAGTTCTAGATTTAGGAAACTGAGTTTGATTTTTCTACGTGTTGTTTATTAACTGTATGACCTTGGGCAAGTCACTTCATTTCTCTGAGACTCAGTTTCCTCAACTGCAAAATGGGAGTAATAATGAACTCTGCCTATAATACTCCTGCAATTATCTTTTCAGCTGAGTTGGAGCATGGATTTATAGGTAACAGTTAGGTAATTAGTCATATATATAGTTATATATAGTCGGAGAGCCATATGCTAGATAGAATGAACAATCCCTGTTTCCATGACTTTCAAGGTCGATTGCTCATCATGTGATATAATGGACGCAAAAGAGCTCAGGAAACTTGCCCAAGTTCATGGTGAATGAATTTCTGACTCCAGGTCGTGTAGCAGGTCAGTGGAATAGTTTGGGTTGGACCCAGGCCTCCTTCAGTCTCGAGCTTCTCCCAAGACAGCGTCTTTCCTCTCCCCAGCCCCGTTCTCCCTGAAGTTCTGTTCAGGAGGTGAGTGTGAGTTTATGTGGGTAAGAGGATAGAGGGGCCAATAATTCAAGAGAAGAAAAAGAGGTCTGGGGAAAGGTGATGGGGCCAGGCTGGGGTGGGGATGCTGCAGACAGGGCCTGGGGGAGGCTGGGCAGGTGGCAGCCCTTCACTCCTGCCTCTCCAGAATTTCGCAAGCAGCAGGCTTTGCACTCCTTTCCCAGCCTTGCCTGCCTCCTCCAAGGAAGCAGGCAACTTATGCCAGAGTGAATACGATCCAAGTTATTAGCTGCCTGCAACAATTAGCCCCAGCGCCTGGGCCGGCTGACACCTCGGCTTGGAAAGAGGGAGCCAATTACAGCATCATCAGTGTTCACGCTGCCACATAATCCTCTCCCAACACGCCGTCCCCTCATTCCCCATCCAGGTTTCTAGAGGGCTTTGCCCTGACTTCAACCTCTGGAGAAGACCAAATAGAGGCCTTCAAGAGTGAAAGTCAATGAGGGGTTAGACCCCAAGGGGCATTGCACACAGCGGGGCTAAGGCACTAGCAGGGAAGAGCAGGACCCTGCCGCAGATGTGGACAGTGCGGCACTAGCCAGAGACTGTCTCGTTGTGAGGGAGAAAGTATAACCTCCAGGTTGTGGGTTTTAAGCAGATTCCGTGCGGGTTTATTGTTAGAACTGGCTTGAAAGGGAGAGGTCAGAAATACCCAAAAAGTTCTCGTTTAAATCCCAGCTCAGTCACGTACTAGCTCTGTGGCTTTGGGAAAATTCTTTCATGTCTCTGAGCTCGTTTCCTTACGTATAAACCTGCCACAGCGGCCACACCTCCCCAGGGAGGGAGATACTGCACAGTAGCACATAGTAGCACAGCTAGTGGCACAGAGTGAGCTGGAAATAAGTGGCAGCTATTGTGTTCTATATGGAAGGAGCCCTGGAAGGAGAGTCTATGCTTCCTGCGAGTCCCCTGTCCCTGGGCAGGGGAGTGAAAGTGTGCGGCAATGGGGAATGAGGTAGCTGGGGAGTTAGGAGACCCGGATGCTGGCCCCAGGTTTGCTACAACTTACAGTGTGGTCTCGGTGCCCTTTCCACTCTGGCCTCTTGTTCCAACCTGACAAATGAGGGCATGAGACTAGATGAGCTCTAGAGCCCCTGTAACTATGATCTTCCAAGAGAGTGTGGGTAGAGGGAATGAGTGTAGGGTGGGTAGGAAGCTGTGGGGAGTATGGAATCCCCAATTCTTCAAGAGGGTGAATGGCAGCAATGGTAAATGTGATGGAACTGCCAAAAGAACATGAAACCAGTTACACAGTTAAGCCTAGAGTCTGCTGGTTCTGCATCAGTAAAAGAAACCACATCCCTTCGATCAAGACAGGGAAAAAAAGATCACCGCCTGGTGCAGAGCTCCTGGGAGAGGCTGAGTAGAAGTCCCCAGTGCAGTTCTTGTCTTTGGGGGTGTTTAGAACAGCTAGTGGCTGACGACATCTTCCAAACACCTGAGCCGTAGCTGAGGCAAGGGCAAAGGGATGAGGACATTTTGGCCCCTTGGAGGCGGTGTGATGCTCAGGGTGAGCAGTGCTGAGGCTCCGGAATAACTCAGTTACACCTGATGGAGGTTTCTGAGCACCCAGTGGGGCTGTGCGAGCATTAGAGGGTGGGGTCATGTATAGGCAGGTGCGCCAGGAATACCTAAGGCTCCGGATGCTCCCGCCTGTGTGTGAGCTCTTTCATGACTCGGCATGGAATGCCAGCCCCATCTTCCCACCCTTTCCTGCCCTTTTATCCCTCTGGCCTCGGCTTCCTGGCACAGGCTGGTGAGCAGCTCCCCCTGCCCCTACCAGCCTGGCTGGGGCCAGCTTTAACACTGACCATCAGGCTCTACCTGGGCCTCTGCAGTGGCAGCAAGAAAGAGCTTTTCTGGCATTTTCCCAGTCAGGAATCTGTGCAGCTCTGATGGGCTGCCCCAGTGCCAGCTCCTATTCTAGCGCCTCCAGTGTGGGCAGGGCAAGGAACATTCCATGCCAGAGAACTCTGTGGCCAGGGTCCTTGAGCTGGAATGAAGGGCTGGTAGACAGGTCATCAGTGCCCAGGCAATTAAAATACATTTTGGGGAGCTTCCCTGGTGGCGCAGTGGTTGAGAGTCCGCCTGCCGATGCAGGGGACACGGGTTCGTGCCCCGGTCCGGGAAGATCCCACGTGCCGCGGAGCGGCTGGGACCGTGAGCCATGGCCGCTGAGCCTGCGTGTCCGGAGCCTGTGCTCCGCAACAGGAGGGGCCACAACACTGAGAGGCCTGCGTACTGCAAAAATAAATAAATAAATAAATAAATACATTTTGGGCACCAAGGGATTCTGCTAACAACATCACCACCAATAATAATGAATGGCTACCATTTATTGAGTACCAGGCCTTGTATGTGCATCACTTCATTTAAACTCACCCCATGAGGTGAGCCCTTTTATCATCCTCATTTCCAGGTGAGGAAATTGAGGCCCAGAGAATAAGCTCCTTTAGGTCACACAGCAGGTAAGTACTGAAGACTCAACCCTAGGCCGTTTGATTCCATAGCTCAAGTTCTTTACCACATTCTTATTCTCATCTTACAAATGGAAAACTTGAGAGTTGGGGAGGATAAGGGACTTGGTTAAGGTCGCAGAAAGAGGCAGCCATGGAGAGGATTCGAACTAAGATACTACATTTATCTGCTCTACTCTACTGCTCCCCGATGAACTTGGTCCCTGTTAAGATACCACTCTCAGAGACCCCTACTGTGGCACTTAGGTCTTATCCTAGGTCTAAAACACAACAAAACTCACCTCCCTATTCATCCTTAGGGAGGTCACTGCCTCTCTCTGTGAGCCCCAATCTACCAAAAAAAAAAAAAAAAAAAATCCTAAGACAGAGCTTACATTCCAATCTGCGAATTGTTCTGTCTGATGAGATTCTCCCACACAAACTAGAAGGGCTATCCGGCAAAATGGCAAGACAGTTCCCAGGACCCAGGAGGGCAGGGTTATACCTATACCTTCCAGGACAAGATGTGGGGGCCAAGGTCTCTGGTTGTGGACATGTCATGGGATTGGCATCCCTTGATACGAAATGCCACGTCATCTCCTAGCTTCTCCTTTACCACTGGGGAGACTGAGGTCCAGTGCAGTGATCACAGTGGTGTGGTTGCCTCCTGACAGAACTGTCCTCTTGGCCACCCCTCCAAGGCCTCTGTGTCCTTCACAACACCGCTGGGTCCTCATTTTGCAGCTGGGCACGTCTGGGGACAGCTGTTCTTGCTGGCATCCAGGGCCGCATCTGACAGATGTGGCAGAAGGATGCAGGGGGAATGCGTGAGTGGTCTTAATGGCCACTTGGGGAGTAGACCGGGCCAGGCTGGCATGGCTGGGTGTGTCTGGGGATGCAGACTGATGGCATGTTCCCTTACTCCCCCCTCCTCCTTTTCCTCCCTGTTTTCTTTCCTATCTCTCCCCCAGCACGCCCAAACTCCCCACCTTTCCTCCTTTACATGTCTTCCTTCCCTTGATAATGGCCACAGTAAACATATATCGAGCACTTACTGTGTGACAAGCCCATACCAAGTGTTTTACATGCACCATATTCTTTCATCTTCATGATAGCCCTTGGAGAGTGATTATTTCCCTTTTGAGGAAAATATGACTCAGAGAGGTTGGAGTCTGTAAGGCCCAGCTGGCTTTTGACCCCACATTCTCCTGTCCTTCTGCTCTGCTGGGGACAGTAGCACCTCATCACACGTAGGGCAAGCAGGCCAGATGCAGTGCAACCCGTCGATTGATTGGCATTGACTGGATTGACTGGCAAATGCTTTTTTCCTTTAAAACTCTAAGCTGATTTCATCTCCCTCCCTGAATTGTGACGTTCTCTGTACCTTCTCATGCTTCTATTCCCAATGTGTATTTGGGCAGCCCAGGGTCAGCCTATGAAGGTCCTGAATCTAGGCCCTGCCCTCTACTGGGCCTGGTACGGGAGGGCTGGGGAAGCCGGGAGAGCTCGCGGGGCTCCCAGGAAGCCCTGATGACACCTGCGACTCCCTGCAGGAGAGTCTGCTGCTCCATGGCCCCACGCCTCCCCACTGCCTGCACGACACAGTCCTGTCGTGCCCTGAATATGAACTCAAGGCCCTCTCTCCTCAGTGGCCTCTCTCCAACCTGCTCGACTGGCCGTCCAATCCTCCCCCGCAGCAGCCCTGACTCGGTCCTAGCTGAAGAGTTAGCCCCTCATCACTCAAGCACACCAGGCTCCTTTGTGTCTCTCAGCTTTGACTCACATCCCTCCCTCTGCCTGAAACATCACTCATACTCAATGCCAAACTCATCCCTTCCATGATGAGGCCACTCCCAAACCGACCCTCACCCTTTCCCCCAAAGAGTCTTCAACGCTCTCTCTTCTTTGCTCCTAGAACAATTTCACACATCTATTTCTGCATTTGTCACAGTCTGACTTGTTTTCTATATAGAGTGTTGTGTGAGCATGCACGGAGTGCAAGGTTGCGTGAAGACTCCGCAGGGGAGCCGCTTCCCAGGCTGAGGCTGGGGGCAGGCGGGGGCAGATCATGAGAAGCAGCAGAACCTGGAGTTCCGGGACCATCTCTACCGGGACCTGGATGCTGAGCTCAGAAGTCAGAGTCAGACATTCTTCTGCTCATTTTAGAGATGGGACAATTGAGGCTCACTGAAGGAAGGGATGACTTTCCCATGATCACATGGCACTTTGTGGGATAGTACCATATGACCTAACGGTAGACCCCAGGGTCCCAAAGTCCGGTGGGGTCCCCAAAGTCCCAGTTGTAGGGCTGGGCTGTGGTGCACACTCTCTCTCTGTCACCCAGAGCCTCTCCTTGCTACCTTTATCAGTCAGCTATTCCCACAATAATGCTGCAAAACAAACCACTTCAAAGTCTCAGTGGCATTTAACATTAACACTTCTATGTTGCTCACAGGTCTAGACGCGGCTGCAGAGCTCTGCTTCGGGTTGTGAGCCCACTCACGTCTGCTCCGTGTGTCATGTTGGGGGCCGTGGCTATCCCGGTTAAGTTCCTTTTCTGGCCATGGCAGGAGTGCAAGCGGGCAAGCACAACCACGTAAACACATCTCAAGCCTCTTCTCTCATTATATCTGCTGCCATCCCATTGGCCAGAGCAAGTCACCTGGTCAAGCCCAAGGTCAAGTGGTGAGGAAGTAGACTCATGTAGCCTTGGCAAGGGTGTGAATGTGAAATACTACTCCGGGAGAGTGAAGAATTGAGGCCAATGATTCAGTCCTCTGTGCTGTGCTTGTGCCTCTACCTTTCCTCTTACAGATTCAAATTGATAACCAACTGCCCCCCAAAGCCACGAGACAGGCCCCCCAGCTTCCTTCCTGACAGCCACTAATCACAGAGCCTTCAGCTCACTCTCCACCTTCCCCATCAGAAACTTAGCCATGCGATTTTCAAAATAACAGCAGAGAAGAGATGTAAAGAGAACACTCAGTCTCCACGAGTTGAACGTAAAAGAATAAAGAGGCATGTGGTTTGTTGAACCTGGAAGAGTGGAGTTATCTCCACCCTCACCTTCCAGCCCCACCCATTGTCCCAAATCTGAAAGGTGAGCTTTAGGGATCCCTCAACGCTTTGAGTCAAGTTCTCATAGGATCTCTAATCTACATAGCCTCACAACCTCTTTTAATTTTTGCCTTCCTGCATCTGTTCACCACGCTTTTGATAGCTACCCACCAGTTTCCAACAGAGAACGACCATTCCCGTTCAGCCCATGTGATTTCGGTGAGGGCAACGCACACGTGGCCCAGGCCTAGGCCAGAGCATCCCATCACCCCGTGGCTACAGGGATTGATTCAGGGACAGACTCACAGCAAATTAAGGCCAATGAGAATTCAGTCCTGGGCTTTTTATCAAACTGCTGGGCTTGATATGAGGAGTTAGAGGAAGCCAGAAAGAGACTGCTTTTCATGCAGGACTTGGAACGTAGAGGATATAGGCTTTGTGTTACCAACAACCACAATGCCACCATGTCAATTCCAAGAATAAAATGTGCCAACATCACCATGAACTGAGGGACAGAGACAGACTTGACTTGAGCTCCTGGATCAAGCTATGCCTGAAGTCCTAAACTGCTTTGGGGTTTTTCAGCTATGAGACCAGGTGGAACAGTTTTTCTGTCACTTACAACTGAAAGCGTCCAAGTAAACTTGGACTCCTTTAATCATAAAATACTGGACATCTAGAGCCAAGGATGCTTCGAATCATCAGTTTGTCGAATCCCAGGGAGTTGAAGTCCTTAGACTTTAAGCATGACTTAGAGGAACATGGAGAGGGTCCCGGAGCTATGGGTGTGGAGAAGGGGAGGAACCAAGGTATCTTTAGGCAACCCCACTGATGCCAGCACATTTGTCCTGTACCAGGAGCTCCTGCAGCACCAGACGCTAGACTATAGATTGGCCAGGGTGGGCTGGGTGGAATGAGATGCATAATCCCAGCTTCCTGGTCTCAGCAATGACATCAACTTATAGCCTTTCATGTTTGTGCTCCTACAAGGCACTCTCTCAGCCCTTCATTCAAGGAGAAGATGCGGTCTGAGCTGACCTGGGGCGATAAGAGCAGTGTTGCTAGGAGAGGCTGCCGCAGACAAGGGACTGGAGAGCACAAGGGAGGCACAGAGGGAGAGGTAGACAGTGAGGACGCCCCTTGGAAGGGTTGCGTTTGGCTGGCAGAGAAGCCTGCCCCAGACTGGACTCCTCTGTGCCAGGGGCCTGGCCCCAGTGTGCCAGCCTCCAGCGTGGCATCAATGCCCACTCTTGCTGGCTAACCTTTCTGAGCAGATATTTCAGGAAGGGAAATGAAGGCTCACACTCCACTCTGGCTTCCTTACCTGCTGAGACAATTTTCAAAAGTGCCAACGGCTGACCTGGCTCCTGGGCTATATCCCTCTGCCAGGGCTGAAGCTGCCACTGGCCCAGCTCACAGGGCCTCCTGCCTGGCCACAGCTCCTGGATCCAGCTTCACTTCCCGTCTGGCCACTGTTCCTTGAGAGCAAATGGCTCTTTTGCTCTGAATGAAGTTTCCTGGGTGTAACAGACCTGGGTTCTAGTTTCACTCTCTCCAGCGACTTGCTTCTTGTGTATCTTGACATCGGTTTAGCCACCTGTAACCTGGAGGCCTCCCCACTAATGATGAGTCTCGCTACACTCTTATGAAACAGGCCTTACCACTCCCGTTCTACAGGCAGAAAACCGAGGTCTGAGAGGTCCTGACTTCACTCATTCAGCAGCACCATTTACCAAATGGATGAGCAGTCTACTTGCCAGGCACTATACTAGACTCTGAGGACACTAAGGTGACTGAAATAAGGTCCTGACCCATAAGCTGCTCAGTTAGGGTGAGGGAAAGACTTGCTCAAGGTCAGAGAGCGAACTGTCATCCCCTTTGCACACAGTAGGTGCTCAATCAATGCATGAATTGGCTGAAATACCGTGTGGGCAACTGACAAGGAGGAATCATGGGCAAAAAGGCAGTAGGATACAAAGGATGCAAGAGGAGAAAGGGAGATGTCCATTTCCAGCCTCGAGGCTGGGTTTGCAAACAAAAAATCTATCATATCTGATGCTGTTTGCTAAAGATCAGAATGGAAATGAGGGGCGGCGAATGGTGTGCTTCGCTCCCACCTGACAAAGCAGCATGGGGTCTGCAGGGGCTGCACTTGGCAATGAGCTCTGGAGTGGTCCCCAGTTCCCCCCAGTCAGGGCTGCAGAGAGGATGGAAACAGTTCATTCAGCGTGGCATGCTGGTAACGCTGGGAACAGGAAGGGAGAATGCAGACATGAGAATGAACGCTTAACTGCCTAGTTAAAATATCCCGAAATGTGCCCAGCCTCACAGATGATAAGAGCAGGTTCTTCCTCTCCTCTGGACCTTGTTTCTCAAAGCGTGGTCCATGCAGCAGCAGCAGCAACACCTGGGCATGTATTAAAAATGCAGACTCTCAGTCCTATCCTGGACCTACTGAACGCGAAGCTGCATTTTCAGCAAGGTCCCCGACTCTCTCCCAAGGCTGGCCGCGTGTTAGAATCACCAGAGGAGGTCTAGAAAACCCTGATGCCTGCATATACCCTGGGGATTCTGACTTAATTGGTCTGAGCTGTGGCCTGGGCAGCAGGACTTTACTGAGATATAACTGACATCTAACATTGTGTAAGTTTAAGGTGTACAATGTGTCGATTTGATACACTTATACCCTGCAAAGTGACGACCACGTGCAGCCCTCCCAGGTGGTCAGGGTTGGCACCAAAATTAATCTCTCTTTGCGACCCCAGATGCTCCCTGATCTCTGAGAATGCCTCCACCTCTGTTAATGGCAAGTGTGGGCCTCAGACCTTGGAACTGGTGCTTTTTCTGTCCTCCCCCTTCTCCTCCGCCGGCTCTAAGAAAGCTGTGGAAGCTGGTGCCTCCGCGTGGGTCAGAAGGCGGGTGTTGGAAGGCAGGTGACCCGCCCCCAGCTTCATGCCCTGTCACACCTCCACGCTTTGCAGAGTCCTTTGCCACATCTCACGCACTCTTCTTTGCCTCCTCTTCTTCTGGACTTATCTTATGCAGCCATCAAGGCCCAGGTCAAATGTCACCTCCTCAGTGACACCCCCCCCCCCCCCCCGCCCCACGTCTCCAGGTAGGGACAACTGAGCTTCCTGGAAGATGGGTGCACTTCCCACCTGCATTACGCCTCTGCATTACAATCTGTCTCCCTCCGTGGACTGCGGCTCCTGGAAATCAGGGAGCATCAGGATCCCTAGCATGCAGCCCTGAGCTTGGGAAGGAGAGCTGCTCAAGACAAATGCGACTGAACGAGGCACCCAGATTCCCAGTGTCGGGGGCAGGGCGTCCGCACGGGTCCAGTGCGCTCCCAGTCAGTGTCTTCTGTGCCTCATTCTAACCGCATATCGGCCGACTTCCCATCTGCCAATCCTCTGTCACTCAGAGTCGAGCACTGGCACGGTGCTGAGAGGTGCACTGCCCAGCCCGTCCGGCCTGGCTCCTTCCCGGGAAAGTGGGAGGCAGGGAACGAGGCCACAGAGACATCCCCGCGTCTCCAGCAAGGAGCTAACGGGCAGGTTAGTGAGGCGCTGGCTGCAGTCAGATTATTCACCCCAGAGCGCTGGGGAAGTAGGCACCAGGACTGCAGTCACGCCCACACATCAAGGCCAGTTCCAAGGAGGTGGAGAAGCTGCCCTCTCTCTGCTCACCTGCACACCTCCCATCGCTGGGCTCAGTCCGTCTGGGAGGGAGGAGGGGCGAGGTCCATTCAGCCCACACTTACTGAGCACCTACTGTGTGTTCAGCCATGGGAGAGATGCACCGGGGCAGGGCAGTGAAGAGGAGATGCAGCCCCTGCTCTTAAAGAGGGATGAGAAGGGGAAAGACACGGGCATGTACTGAACATGGCCGTATAGCGAGTCTTGTGTGAGGGCGACGTGCATTGAGCGTCCACTGCATACCAAGCCCTGTGTGGGGATTTAACCTTACAACGGTCCTTGCAGGCAGCTTCCAGACCTGGGTTTGCATTCCTGTGCCTCCCTGCCCTACAGGGATCCAGCTTTTCCTCTTCCAAGGCCCAGCTCAAATGCCATCTCCCAGGGGAACGCTATGGACATGCTGTCTACTATGAAGAGCCTTTCCCGCTCTGTCGGCCAGAACTCTTGGTTCTTTCCTCTGCCTGGGGTTATTGACAGCAGGCTGCTGTGTGTTCAGCCCTTCCCGGGGGCCAGAAATGATGCCCAGTACTGCCGTGCATCCTCTCTCAGTCCTCACCACCCAGCTACCATGTAAGTACTGCTGTTACCCATTGTACAGCCAAGGAAACTGAGGTCCTGAGAGGCTAAGGGACTTGCCCAGCACGGCACAGCCAGCAAGTGACAGAGCCAGAGCCTGACCCTAAGCCCAGCTGTTTCCAAGGCCACTGGATGAATGACCCAGGCCAATTCCTGGGCCCCTGTGCATGGCTGTACCCGAGGACATCCACTGGCCATTTTAATAAGAGTAAACTGAAGCCTTTGTCCTAATGTGGCTGCCCCTCACCCCACTCCCCACCTGGCATGCAGACACCTCTCCCCTGAAGCTCATGGAGACTCAGGATGTCGTATTTCCAAACTGAGAAACAGCCTCACATTTCTGGGGGAGAAAAGACCAATCTGGAGAAGTTGGGCATTCCCCTCCTCCCACCCCCCGGGGAATTTGCATATTGCTGTTTCCCATGATGCTCTCCCTCCCACCTCACAAAATAATTGCTGAGCAGATTGCATTGGAAGGAGAATTCCTGAATTATGGAGTCATGATTCTAAATGGCTGTTTATCTATGTTTTGCTTCATTTCTTAAAAAAAAAATTGTTAAAATTTAAGTAAGTGAGTTAAATGCAAAGGCAATGGAAGCTGCACCCGTCACCCCGTGGAGGATGGTGTCGGGCATCACGGGAGGAAGAGACCGCGGGAGGCGGTAATGGCCGCCGTCGGCTGCCTGCTGGCTTTCTGGGCCTGCTCCCTACTTGTCTGTCACAGCCTCCCTCATTGTCTTCCCCACTGCACACCTGAGGAAACGAGAGCCCAGAGAGCTCAAGTGACTGGGCCAGGGTCACACAGCTGATATGAGGTAGTGCTGGGCTTGAAACACCTGTCAGTCTGACCCCAAAGCCAAGCTTTCCTCCCTCCCATGGTGAGCTGGGGCGTTTTTCAGCTGCCTCTCTCTGAGCCTCACTGGTGGGTCGCTCTGGTGTGATGGAGAAGGACAGAGAGGCCCAGCTGGTTAGGAACCACGCCTGAGATGCCAGGCTCTGCCTGCTGTGAAGTGGGCAGGGCTCTGTAAGAACCAGGTGGGGAGGTGCAGGAGGAATCACTGCCCTGACCTGACCCAGGGAGCTCACAATCTCAGGGATAAGACGAAGGGCCCCAGCCTGGTGATGTGGGAGAATACTACCTCCTCAGTCCAGGGACACATCACAAACCGATGCTCCTGGGTGTCTCCTTGGACCCGGAAGTACGTGCTTCCCTCCCTGCTGCTCATCTGCGTGGCCCTTCAGGGAAGGGTAGGGTCCTCCCTCATGCTGCCAGAGTCAAATCTCCACCTCTGCAGTTTTTTAATAATCATCAGACCTTGGACAAGTTGCTTAACCACTCTGAGCTCAGTTTGTTCATCTGTAAAATGGGGATAACAATAGCACCTACCTCGTAGGGTCATTGCGGGGGTAAACTGGGCTAATACAAATAAAGGGCTCAGGACAGTGTCTGGCATTAGGACCTCATAAGTGCTCAGTAAATGCCGGTGGGTAGGATTCTTCATGCAGTAATTCACTGGGCATGCATGTGCTGGGGACGCAGAGGGGAGATGCAGACGCTGCCGACTCAGAGCCTATAAGCTAAGGGCCTGAGGAGGAGTGGCAGATGGGTAAAGACCACCCTGTGGGCCGTGAGCTGCAGTGCAGGTAAGCACAGGGCATTAAGGGAGCCTAGAGGCAGAGGGTCAGTGAGGGCTCCCTGGAGAGGTCACAGCTAATCTTGATGGATGAAGAGGCATTCACCAACTGGCTGGTATTGGGGTGTCAGGTGGGCAGCTAAACACGAGGCAGGCACCCAGGCAGAGGAATGACACATAGAGAGGTGTGGCCCATCTAGGGACTGGCAAGTGACCCAGGATGGCCGAGGTCAGGTGTGTGAGTGGCTGTGATGAGAGACAGATACAGAGGGGGAGGCAGGGACCAGACCTCGGGGAGCCCTGGGAGCTGTTATGGGTGGAATCATGTCCCCCCCAAAAGATATGTTGAAGTCCTGGGATTTCCCTGGTGGTCCAGTGGTTAGGACTCCACGCTTTCACTGCAGGGGACACGGGTTCGACCCCTGGTCAGGGAACCAGGATCCCGCATGTCACGTGGATACGTTCAAGTCCTAACACCCAGTCCCTGTGAATGTGACCTTAGTTGGATACGGGATCGTTGCCAATGTAATTAATTAAGATGAGGGCGTATTGGAGTAGGGTGGGCCCTCTAATGGGTACTCTAATGCGACTGGTGTCTTCATAAGAAGAGAAGAGAGACACGGGGAGGAGAATGCCGTGTGCAGACACAGACCCATGAGAGGAAAGGCCAGATGCGGTCAGAGGCCTGTGATGCAGCCTCAGATGCAAAGGATCGCTGGCCACCCCCGAAGGCAGCAAGCAAGCAGCTTTCCCCGGAGCATCCGGAGAGGGCGAGGCCCCGCGGACACCTCGCTAGTGGGCTTCTGGCTTCCAGGGCTGCGAGAGCATCTGGTGTTATAAGCCCCAGCTGATGATCCTTCATTACAGCAGCCACAGGAAGTAACCCAGGAGCCATCTACTTACAGCTCTCAGGGTGGAGAGGGTTAACCCCCAAGAGCCCGGCCGCAGCCACTTCTCTGTGTCCCCCTTGCTGCCTGGTGCTCAGCAGCGCTGCACAGAGACCTGGCGCCCTGCGCCTGCTTGTTGCGCCTCCATCACCTCTGCCTGCGCCCCCAGTGCCACTTCCCGTCGGGACCTCACTGCTGTGCCCGAGACCGGCCATGGCGGCAGCCACAGCAGCTCATCATGAGATCTACAGCCGGCCTTGGGCAGGGTGACAGGGCCCTGCTGGGCTGGCGTGAATCATGTTTATCGCAAAGAGGAAACAAAGCTGCTGGAGGGGGGAGATGGGCAGGCGGGAGTGAGGTCTGGGGGCAGGGGCCGAGCGGAGTGAGAGGCGCTGCCCACAGAAAGACCCATTAATTTCCTGATGTTTGCTCCAGGCCCGGGACCAAACAGCCCAGCGCTCTGTTGAGGTTTATCTGTGCGCCTCAGCTGTGAAGCGTGATGTGTGCCAGCTTCTTGGGTGCTTCAGAGATTTGCCAGGCCCGGGATGGGCGCCCATAGAAGCTTCCAGCCCCTCCATTACCCCAGCAAAGGCCTGGCTTTCAACGCTGTCCACAGGTGAAACTGCGCTACATTCTACCTGATAATGAGGTGTCTGTGGGACCAGGAGCCGCTCAGGCCTGAGTCACCCCCAGCCCAGACCGGCCTGGCCTGAGAAGCCAGAGAGGGAGGCATGGAGGTGCCAGAAGAGACGGAGGAGATGGCAAAGGCAGAGGGTCAGCACCAAGGAGACGTAAGGGAGCCAGAGTTCTTGAGCACCAGTGTGTGTACCCAGACGCATGTTCAGAGGTTTTCCTCCATCATAACAGCAGTGCGTTAGTTTCCTGTTGCTGCTGTAACAGATCAACACAAACTGGGGCGGCATAAGGCAACAGAAATTCATTCTGTTACCATTCCAGAGGCTAGAAGTCCAAAATCAAGGTGTTGGCAGAACTGGGTCCTGCTGGAGGCTCTGGGGGGAGAGTCTGCTCCATGCTTCTCTCCTGGCTTCTCGAGACGGCCGGCAATCCTCAGTGTTCCTTGGCCTATAGAGGCCTTGCTCCCCAAATGGCCCCATTTACTCAAATGGGGAGAAGAGAAGGGAGGGACGGGCTCAGGGCAGGGGCAGGCAGGAGGACAAGGGCTTGGCAGTGGACTTCAGAGGCAGGATCTGAGAAGAGGACCCAAGGACCCCTACCCCCCCATGGCATCAGCCATTTGGCTTCCCAGCTGCACCCTCCAGGCCCCGCCAGCACCGCCAGCCCTGCGTCCTGTCCATCCCACGTCCCCCTTCAGACATGTGGCCATTTGCAGGGAGCCTGTTTAACTCATTCTCCGGGACTCACCTTGGTCACTCCTCTTGTATGAGGACAGCCTGACCTCTCCCCTTCCCCCCGACCCCCGCTTCATACAGGACTCTATACACCTCCTTTCACTGGCCAACCTCCAGGACACGAGCCCCTGCAAAGCAGCACTGGACTTGTATTTCTGATCCTCAGGCCCAGCACGGGAAACATTTCTCAATGAATGAAATAAGTCAATGAATGCATGTGTGGGAAAGGGGGCAAATGACAGTCACCAGCCCCCCCCCCCCCCCCCCCCCCCCCCGGCAGCCCCAGCATGAGGCCCCCACCCTCCCTCTGGCCACTCTTGCTTCCCCTTTCCGCCAGCCCACACCCTACAGGGGAGGGAGCCCCGCAGCCACTCTCCCCATCACCCCCGGGGCAGAGAGACCCTGGTCCAGAACGCGAGCTCCAACAGGCACCAAGAGTGGCCGGGACCCTGCCGTATGCATCCCATCTCTTCTTGCAGCCTCAGGGGTGGGAAGCTCTGATAGGTGGGGGGAAGAGGGAGGAGCCATGTATCTGGTTGGTCACGGGGAGATGTGGTCCTTACCTGGGGAAGGGGTAGATTCTCCCCACCCCAGATTCGCCGGTGTCCTCACCCACTGGGCAGGCTCTCCATCTTCCAGGGTCCCTGATATTTAAGGAAATTAAAGTCAGGTCTGGATGCTAAATATTTGTCTAAGCTAAATAGAAAATGGTACCAGAGAAGAAGGCCTTCAATTTTATGAGCAAATAAATCATATGAGAGAGAGTGGGCTGGTGAGAGGGAGGCAGGGCAGGGCACTCAATTATCTAGGACAGAAAGGGTCTCCCAAAGTCTGGGGCTCTGTCCACATCCCCCTTCTTTCAAAGTGTGCTTCTTCACCTGGCGCTATGGGCCACGGCTGCGTCTTGCTCTCCTTGCCTAGACTCACAGCATGCGATTCCAAGCTACCCCTCCCCGGATGGTTTGGGGAGGGAGAGTTTGGCCTCTGGGTTCAACTGGACCCAAGTCTGAATCCCAGATCCACTACCAACCAGCTGTGTGGCTTAGCAAGTCTCAACTTCCCTGAGGCTCAGTTTTCTCATCTGTATAATGGGGGCAAGCTAGCAACGATTTCATCAAGTTGTTGTCAGCATGAAGTAAGTTGCCGAATGTAAAATGCTCAGCCTGGTGCGTGGTCCATGAGGATTTGCCTGTGGTCGGCAGAATAATGGCCTCCAAAGATGTCCACGTTCGAATCCTCAGAACCTGTGAATATGGCACCTCATGTGGCAAGAGGGTGTCAAGTCTGCTGATGAAATTAAGCTGCTGATCAGTTGCCCTTGAGACGTGGAGATTAAGCTGGATTATCCATGTGGGCCCAAGGTAATCAGAAGCGTCCTTAGAAGTGGACGAGGGAGGCAGGAGAGTCAATGTCAAGGTGATGCCATGTGAGGAAGATTCGACCAGCCACTGCTGACTTTGAACCTGGAAGGAGACTGCAAGCCAAGGAATGCAGGCAGCCTCCGGAAGCTGGAAAATGCACAGAGGTGGCTTCTGCCCTCGAGCCTCCGGGATGGAGCACAGCCCAGCCAACACCTTGATTTTAGCCCTTGAGGCCCATTTCAGACTTCTGACCTCCAGAACTGCAGGATAATAAACTTGTATTGTTTTATGCCGCTAAGCTGTGGTGATCTGTTACAGCAGGAATAAGAACCCAACACAGGGCCCACTGAACAATCAATACCATCGCCACTTAGCAGTCACCCAAGGAAAATATGTTGATTCAATGAATAAAAAGACCCCTGGCCTGGGCATCAGGAGTCTTAGATCCTGGCTCCATTCTGCCCCTAACTAGCTATACTACCTCATTGAGGTGACGCCCTCTGCTCTCCTGACTCAGTTTCCTTATCCGCAAACAGAAGGATTTGGGTTACAGATGATCTTCAAGGTCCCTGCCTCGCAATTCCCAACATTTTCTTGTTGTAACTGTCCCCTGAAAGGTTCTTGTGTCCCCACCCCCCACGCCCCTCCTTTCTACCTGCAGTCTGCTCCCTGCTCCCAGGCAGGGTCCAGGCTGGGCCAGCGGCCCCTGGAGGAGATAGTTAATAAAGGCGGGCAGAGGGGAATCAATGTGCTCCGACATCCCTGACAGACTGGCGAGAGCGACAGATTTAATATCCTGCAGTTTCCCTTCCCCAGCCTGGGGGCTGGAATTGATTAAATAAATTAAAGCCCGGCAGCCCAGGACGCTCTGGGTAAGGTCATCTGGTCCTCCCGCTGTCACTGTCCAGCTACACGGCTCATCCTGCCCTGGGGCTCACACCATCCGGTGGTCCTGGGTCACCAGCAAAGGATGGAGTCCTGCAAAGTGCGGGCATGTCATCCTCTGCTCGGACCACCCAGGCATGCACAGGCACCCTGGTTCAGGTGGGAAGTGAGGGATGGGATGGGGGGGTGGGGGAGGAGAGAGAGAACATCAGAGGCAGATGTGGACTGGTACCCTTCTGAGAGCCGAGTACAGGGGTTGCAGGAGTGAGCTAGATGGGCAGGGCGGCTGCTGCATGCAGGTTTGGGCTGGGTATGTACCCAGGCTGGATGGAACAGGGGGAGCCCTCGGCAGAGGCCTGGCAGAGATGGGAAGGGACTTGCCCAAGGGAGCATGTGGTCAGACGGGGCTGAGTCCACATTCTTCACTCCCGGCCTGCAGAGCCCCCTCCCAGGGCCCGATGTCAGCCTGCGTTGACCTCCGCAGCCTCTGCTTCTTTTCCAGTTCTTCCCCTGACTGCTCAGGGAAGGCAGGCTCACCTGAACAGCCTCCTGAGCCTGGAGGATTAGGGGGTAACTCAAGTGTTAGCAATGACCGTGCAACGCATCCTCAGGCTCAGCTAGAATGATTGGCTGTCTGGGGATGGTTGGTCCGTGTGCCAGACCCCGTGGGGTAAGAGCTACCTGTAAGGCCACGGAGCTTGGCGGTGGGGGGAGGAAGAGCTGCCTCCCCTCCCCTCCCACTCCCCGCATCCTCTGCTTTGAGTCTCTGGGCCCTTTATGATGCGTGGAGGCATCGTTTGGTCAGTTTCCTTCCCACAGTGTTGAGTCTGAACCACCCAGTTGAGTCAAATGCAGACCCCACTTCACAGATGTGGAAACTGAGACCAGAAAAGGAAGCGCCTTACTCAAGGTCACGGTTGCAGCCTGGACTGGAGCCCGGGATGCCTGGCTGTCTCCCGTATCAAACTTGTTCCACATCAGAGGAAGCACAGAAGGGGCTAGAGGCTAGCCAGGGGCTGGGACAGGGCAGGGGTGATGGTAGCGCAGGGGCAGGCTGGGGATAGGACAATGAATTTGGTTCTGGACTCAAGAACAGGATCTGAGAAACGGGACACAGGGACCCCCACCCTCCTTCTGTGCTCTGCCAAAGATGTCACCAGCTTCCTTTAGACCACGCTGACCAGGCAGTGCCCTGGCGAATGGAACAAGCTCTGGAGTCAGATTAACCAGGGTTCAAGTCCCAGCTTCCCCACTGACCGTGGGCCCTCGGACAAGCCAGCAGCTTCTCAGAGACTCAAGTTTCCCTCTCTGTCAAATGGTGCTGATCAGGGCACCAGATCCATGAGAAGTGACATCTGAACTCAGGTTTGCCCAGCGCCTGTCCGAGCCTGCGACTCCCCGCCACGTTCAGGGAAGAGCCCCCACACAGGCCAAGCACACAGCAAGTGCGCAGGAAGGGTCAGTCACGTACCAATCTGGGGGTAAGGATGACACACCCTCCCCTCAGCTATTTTCTGAGTTTCAGTTCAATTCATGAATTCATTCAACAGAGTCTGGGATGTTAGCGGAGCCACCCATTCACAGCCCAACCCTTCTCTTTTTCATAAGACATTTGATCAACACCCTCCTAAACAAACAGTCCCCAACCGCCGAGATCTCCAAGGAAGGAGCTTGCGGCTAAGCGTTTGGGTCGCCTGCCCAGAGCTTGCCTCCTTCCTTCACGCCACACGGCAGCTGCTCTGCCCAGGGACGCAGGCCACGGTCTGTCTCTCTGCCTTGAACCAGACCTTTGGTCTCTCGAGACCTCAGTTTTCTCTCTCCTGCAGTTGACGTGGGATGAGCGGAAGTGAGAGGCAAGCCAGGTGCCTGGGGGAGTCCTGAGCACAAGGTCCACACCCTGCCGTCAACCAGTCTGCCAGCTCCGTCCAGCTCCTGACCAAGGCTCACCGGGCACCACCTCTCTCGCAATTAATTCCTGCTCCCATTCAAATCCCTCCTGGGGAATGTTGAGCCGGTGCCCTGTGAATGGATGGATCCTGGAAAGGAGGGCAGATTGGAGCCCGCAAAAAGCAGGGCAGGGGGCCTGGGGGTGCAGCCCGGAAGACCAGTGGAGGGCACCTAAGGAGGGTGAGGGGTCCCCGTGTCCCATTTCTCAGATCCTGCCCTTGAGTCGAGAGCCAAATTCCTCCTCCTCCCAGCCCACCCTTGCCCTGCCATCACCCTTATCCAGTTCCAGCCCCTACCTAGCTCTTGCCCTCTGTACTTCCTTTTTCTCCAAATGCACCTCAAAAAACAGCCCTCCAGGTGCTGGAACCACCCACCGTCTCAGGTAAGGACAACAATGATGACAGTGATCGTAATAGCCTCCGCCTCGCGCTCCCGCTCCCGTGACGAACAGGCACGAGGCTCCGTGCTTTGCACGCTCATCTCCTTTCTCACAAGTCCCTAAGTGGTGGGTGTGAGTGTACTGCCAGTTTACAGGGAGGAAACAGGCCCAGACAGGAGCAGGGACTCTGAGGCAGAGCTGGGGACTCGCACCCAGGCCCCCTGGCTCCAGAGCTGGCCCCTCGGGAGCCGCGCCCCGGCATCTCCAGCTCTCGCCCCCTCCCCCCTCCAGGTGATGAGTCTTTGTCATCTTCCTGCCACCACGCCCCCTTCCCACCCCCCAGCCCAGGCCCAGGCGCTTGGCGTCTCGGGCGGGAGGTGCCGTGACTCTGCCCCATTACCCCCTCCTCGCTCTCCCCACGCAGTCACAGCTCAGCAGCGTCTGGGCCTGGTGGAGTGGAAGCCACCTGGCCTGGGGGATGGGGGCGGGAGCCCAGACCCTGCTCAGTGTCATCGCCACAGGGCCGGGCCACCCAGGACGGATGGCTCCACTCCCGGAGCCATAGATGCCCCGCCCATACAGAGGGGCAAACTCACACCCCGGCAGCACCTGGTCTGCAGGAAGGGCACCCGTTTCTATTTCACTCTGTTTCAGGTCCGTGTGCGCTGGTGGCGGCGTCGCCCAGTCCTGAGGAGCCGCTGGAAGGCTAGAAACGGAGCTGGAAGGCGGAGGGCCTCGCTTCCTCTGTCGTAGGGGGCGGGGCACAGGCGGGGCTCGCACTCAGCCCGAGGCTCAGAAGGATGAAGCCTGGCGGGGCCGGCTGCAGCAGGTGGCTCAGGCCCGTTCCTTCTTCTCAGAGCGCCCCCCGAGGGCTGCCGCCAGCCTCCACGTGCAAGGCCCTCTCATCCAGCCCTCCCGAGGATGCTCTGCCAGCCAAGCTGCCTGGATCCTCCTCTTTGCATTGATGAGGCACAGAGATGGCGCTGGTCTCTCCCAACTCACACAGCAAGTGTTGCATGAGCTGGGACCGTTAGTCCTGTTCCAAACCCGTTGCTCCAACGCCGACCTCTACCTCCACGGCCTAGGCGGGCTGTGCCGAGCATGGCCGGTGTGGGCAGAAGAGACATCTCTGTGGCATAACTAATGTTTTGGGTAATAAATTTTATAATACAGGTATGTGATTTTTAAAAAGTCAAGTGGTATGAAAGAGAATAGACAGTGAAGAGTAAGCTTCTCCTCAACCATAGCCCTGCTTCCCTCCTTTTTCCTTCTCTTTTTTTCATGGTAAGCTATCTGTAAACACAAAATTTACCATTTCAACCATTTATAAGTGTACAGTTTGGTGGCATTAAGTACATTCACATTGTTGGACAGCCGTCACCACCACTGTCTCCAGACCTTTTTCATCTTCCCAAGCTGCAGCCCTGTCCCCACTGAACACTAACTCCCCATTGTCCCCCTCCACAGGCCCCGGAACCCACCTTTTCTACTTTCTTTTTTAAAATTTCATTTCATTTCATTTGTTTTATCTTTGGCTGCGCTGGATCTTTGTTGCTGCACGCAGGCTTTCTGTAGTTGTGGTGAGCGGGGGCTACTCTTCATTGCGGTACGCGGGCTTCTCATTGCAGTGGCTTCTCTTGTCGCGGAGCAGGGGCTCCAGGCACGCAGGCTCAGTAGTTGTGGCACGCAGGCTCAGTAGTTGTGGCACATGGGCTCAGTTTGTGGCACATGGGCTTCGTTGCTCCGCGGCATGTGGGATCTTCCTGGATCAGGGATCGAACCTGTGTCCCCTGCACTGGCAGGCGGATTCTTAACCACTGCACCACCAGGGAAGCCCCACCATTCTACTTTCTGTCTCCATGAATTTGATTCCTCTAGGAGCCTCCGATAAGTGGGATCACACAGTATTTGTCCTTCCGTGACACCGCCTCACTTCTTAGGGCGCCCACGCTTCCCAGCTCTTCGTGTATCCATCCCTCAGTCCGTCAGCAGGAGATCTTGGCAGTGATTCCCCGCCTGCACATCAGCACTGCCTCACAGCGTCTTGAACTTCACTTTGATGCTATGTGGCTGAGCCACCTTTTATCCGACCAGCCCCGTTTATGGGCGTGGCGTGATTTCCAGTCTCTCTGACATGCTGCCCTTTGGACACACGGTGAATCTCTCTGCAGGGTGAATTTCTTGGACTGGAACTGCTGGATCAAAGGATTTGTGCGTTTTAAATCCTGAGAGATGCCTCTAGTCACCCTCCAAAGAGGTGGCTTGGCCCACGGTGGATGCTGCTTTGAGGGCAGGTACGTGCCACCTTTCGGGGAGGGCATGTCGGCTGAGGGGCTGAGCCAGACTCAGTTTCTCCAGGGTCTCCTGTAGTTTCTCCACGGCTGTGAGAGGAGCAGGTGGTGACTCCCCAGCTGCTGTCCTCCTTGCTGGAATGGATGCCCCTGGAAGATCTTACTCTTGCCCCTGAGCCAGAAAACCAGGCCTGGGAGAGGCTCAGCCCCTTCTCTAGTTAGTCCCCCGGGGTTACTCAGTCTCCGCCACCCCCGGCCTACAGCCTGGGCCTCTTCCTCCCCCTCCCGGGAAGGTCTCGGCAAAGTTACAGCCCCATTCGTTCCTTGAGTAGATTCAACCAAAGGTATTTATCTTGGGCCTTTCTTTCCCCCAAATGAACTGAGAAAACTCACAGCCTAGCATCGTCTGGGGCAAGCTGGGAGCAGGGAGGCAAAGAGAGACCACCAGGGCAATGTGGGGAGCAGCTGTGGGCTCAGGCCTGGGTGGGTGGATCCTGTGCTGTGATGGGGCACAAGGACCAACAGGAGAAGGGCCCCAATCCATTTGCTCTGCTCCCTGTAAAGTGTCCTCAGCAGAGCACGTGGTCCCCAAGGGAGAAACCACTAGCATTAAAATAAGATTAACAGGGACCGCCCATCCAGCCCTCCCTGCGTATATTCTCTTTCCCGCAAGCCCCATCCCAAAAATGATCCCATTTTACAGAGGGGGAAACTAAGTCTAGCAAGGTTAAGTGACTGACCACAATCACCTAGCAGTTGGGCCGAGAGGTCAAAGGTCAGAGACTGTTGTGACCTTCCCAGAGTGTGGGCCATATGTGCCCCCGTCCTCACGGGGGAAGGTTTAGGAGCAAACTCCCTAGTTATGGGGATAGTCAGGAGGACACAAGGAGCCATTTGCCCCCCTCCTAGGCTTCTCCGATGGCCCACATGACCAGTGGGCATCCACTCAGGTCCATGGGCCCCCCCACTCCCACCATATACCTCAGTCCCATAAGCCAAAGTTCCCAAGGATCTGCCTAGCTCCTCTTCCCTGGCTCCAATCCTGCAGCCTTACAGGATTCATTGCTGACAATAATTAGGTCTCACAAGGATAAAACTTAAACAAGTCCAAAGCCTTCAGGGATGGTATTAGCACACTAATTCTGTTTGCGGTTTAAGTATTAATGTCAGAGTGTAATTACTACCCCTGCTGTCGAAGGCAGCAGTTTGGAAACAGTTTCAGTCCAGCAAATGGGATCCATCCGTCCTGGATGTCAACATGCATAGGGGTGAGTTTGGCATTCTGGAGAGTTCTGAAACATTTAGAACTCAGGGCATTGGGAATAATAGCTACAAATCGACAGCCTTTGAGCCAAATCTGGCCTGCAAGCCTCTTTTAAAAAGTTGGCCTGCATCGTGTTTAAACAAAAAGAAGGGGACTTCCTTGGCAGTCCAGTGGTTAAGACTTCACCTTCCAACGCAGGGGACGCAAGTTTGATCTCTGGTCAGGGAGCTAAGATCCCACATGCCTCAGGGACAGAAAACCAAAGCATAAAACAGAAGCAATAGTGTAACAAATTCAGTAAAAACTTTAAAAATCATCCATATCAAACAATCTTTAAAAAAAAAAAAAAGAAGAACCCAGCTTTATAATTCTTCTTGAACAGTGGAGAAACATGGCTGTGTGGGACCACAATCCCACATGGTAACAGTGGGCTGGGCTGAGTGATGTGGTCCCCTGGAGACAGGCATTCATCTCCAGTTAACCACAGTCCCCACCGTGCTCTATTATGTCACGCCCATTTGCTTCACCTGTCTGAGCACTGTAGGCATTGAGTTTGCGGCTCTTGGGTTAGAATTTGGAAAGTGTAGGGATGAAGAGGGTTGGAACTGCAGAGCTAAGAGGAAGCAGAAGTCCAGAAGGGGGCTAGCTCTTGATCGAGGAGAAGGGAGATGCCTGGGTAAGGGGTAGCTCCTACCTTCCCCTGTCCTGCCCACAGACCGACCTCCTAGGTGGGGAAGACCCAACGCATCATGTTTTAGCTAACTCCAAAAGCACACTTGTTCCAGAAATGAAGCCTTAGCACCAGAGACTGCTGTGAGAGAGGGTGGGGGAGTCTTGGGTCTTGCTGGACACTTTCATGAGTAATTTGGTCCTTGACTAGCCACCACTACCATCATCCCCAAACCCTCCCCATGTCCAGCTAGGAGGGAGAGCCGGGAGCCGTGGCCCCTGGATGGGGCAGCTGCTGGGTGACCTTGGGCAGCTCCTGGGTCCTTCTGAACTTCAGCTCATCTGGACAAATGCTCTAGCTCGGCTCCGTGGCCCCAAACTCCACCCAGGACCGAGGCAGCCACGGTGAGGTAGCTCAGATTGGGGGGAGGGTCACTCAGTGCTCTTCTGAGAAAGGGACCCTGTGGTGTCTTGCACGGTGTGCCACCTATAGTGGGGGCTTAACTAGAGTGCAATAGAGAAAAGCTGTGGACTTGGAGCGGGAAAACAAGCAAAGCCGCTTCTCCTCTTACCAGCGTATGAGCTCGGGCAAGTCGTGTAACCTTTCTGAACTGGTTTTCCTCTTCTGCACATGAGAGGAATGATGCCGACTTCACAGGGATGATGGAAGGAAGAAATTAAGCCCCAGGCCCAGCATATTCCGCACCATACAGATGCTCAGTAAAGGCTGGACAGGACCTGTTGAAATGAATTTAGAAGAATAGAGGTGTTGCGTGAAACTGAGAACCGCTGAGGAGGGGAGGAGAGGGCTGAGGCTGCAGTGGGGATGGAGGTGGAGCCGGAGTAAGAGGGGGGCCAC
Organism: Aethalodelphis obliquidens; assembly: GCF_003676395.1. Taxonomy (NCBI): domain Eukaryota; kingdom Metazoa; phylum Chordata; class Mammalia; order Artiodactyla; family Delphinidae; genus Aethalodelphis; species Aethalodelphis obliquidens. The sequence continues at coordinate 44,090,162 of NW_020837953.1, forward strand.
GGAGGGGCAGCAAGACAGGAGGACAGCAGCAGAGGGGCCCCGGGAGCAGGGCTGGGCTGCGTTCCCTGTATGAGCCTGAAGGAATCAAGTTCACATCAAGACACCTGCTCATGCTGACCTGTACAAAAAGGAGAGTTTAGGGCTTCCCTGGTGGCGCAGTGGTTGAGAGTCCGCCTGCCGATGCAGGGGACATGGGTTCGTGCCCCGGTCCGGGAGGATCCCACATGCCGCGGAGCGGCTGGGCCCGTGAGCCATGGCCGCTGAGCCTGCGCGTCCGGAGCCTGTGCTCCGCAATGGGAGAGGCCACAACAGTGAGAGGCCCACGTACTGCAAAAATAAAAGGAGAATTTACTCTACAGTCTGAAAGGTGCCTCCTGGTAGCCAAGGGCAGGAGGGGTGGGGGGTGGAGACTGAACGAAAGGACTCGAGGGGCTGCCCCTGTGTCTTTCTCTGTGTATATATCAACCTGTCTCTCTTTGTCCCTTTCGCTGTCCTTCACAGCTTTCTTTCAGTCTCCGTGTCTCTGTCTGTCTTTGTTCCTGTCTTGTTTCCTCTCTGTGTGTCCCTCTCTCTCTGCTCCCCGGCCTCTCTCTGCCGACAGCACTCTGTCTTCCTCCCTCTCTTTTTTTCCTTCTCTCTGGCTGTCTGTCTTGCGCTCTCCTGGCTTGCAGCGCCAGCTCTCGGGAGCCTCTCTGCAGGTCTGCTTGGTCCTTCTGCTCTGCAGACCAGCTCTCCCTTTGTCCCACGGAGGCCACATCACATCCAGTGCAAGTGTCTGCCGGTCAGAGACTGAGCACGATCGGCCGGGGCCCAACTCCAAACCTCTGCCAGGGGGCTGCTTGGGGCCCGGTCTGGACCATCACCCATACCCTGGGTTTACCCCTCCCCCACCCCAGGTAGCTGGGCAGCGCAAGGATTTGCTCTCAAGTGTCAGTGCAGTTCTCAGAGAAGAGGGGCTGGGCTGGACCATTCCCAAGACACACCTACTCCAAGGCCTTGTGAGGCTGTGGTTGGGCGTCAAAGTTAGTACCCAGGGGAGGGGTTAGTACTGGCAGTGACCCTGACAGTTAGGGGTATACTAGGGCCAGAGGTCCAGCTATAACCACCTGAGCTAAAATAGGGATGAAGCACTCAGAGCTAGAAAGAGTGTAAGCTGCCCCCTCAGGTTACTCCAAGAGAGTAAGCGGGGCTCCTGGGGGCTCCTGGAGATCGACCAGGTACCTCTGTGCCCAGGCAGGATGGCAGAAGGGAAAGGATGGGTGGGAGCCAGACAGACGGCACAGGGTGCATTCTCTGGTATATAGCCGGTGCTCAGTGACTGTTTGCACGAATGAGTGGGTAAGAGCAAGAGAGAGTGGAAGATGTTAACAGAGCAGGGAGAGAGAGAGCCCAGAGCGGAGAGGCAGAGCCTAAGGTATCAGGAGCAGGAGAGAAAACAGACAGAGGAGCTGGTGCGGAGTCGAAGGGGAAAGGAGGGGAGGGGGCAGGGGCAAGGGGAGGGAGAGACTAATTCACTTCACTTCACCTCTGTTCATTTTGGACAAATAGAGCAGAAACTGCAGACCAAGGAAGGAGGAAACAGGGCATGAAATTGCACTGTGCCTTGTAATAGCTCTGCAAACCAGTGGCCAGGGGCTAAAAAGCCACTGGGTCAGCCCTGACCCTCCCGGGCGCTCCCGGGCGCTCTGGGGTGGGCAACCCAGGCCCCGCACTGCCCAGCTGGGCCCAGCGTAGGAGTGGGAGGTGAGGGGTGGCCACAGCGGCCGGGTTTCTGCCTGAGAAGCTCCTCTCAAGTTCCCCCATGTCCTGGGCCCTGAGTGACCCCAGGAGCCTCCAAGAAGCTGGGGAAGGGACGTCCATTAGACATCAGAGAAAATCCCTGAGAATTTAAGGGATTTGGAGAATTAATACAACCTGGATTTAGATGATCAAAAGCATTTCTGGAGGTGGCTGTATGGAAGCCGTTGGAAGCTTCTGGATGGATGTGGGCTGCAGGAAGCCTTCCTTTCCCTCTGCAGGAGCCTGGTGGGATGGAGGGCGGACGAGGGGATGGGCCAGTTGGGGACTCCAGAGGGCCACAAGATCTCCAGCTCTACAGCCCGTCCCCTGCCACCCTGCTTGGGCCAGCCTGCTGGGGCTGCGGCCATGAGCAGAAGCTTCAGACATGAGGGTTGAGAATAAATAACAAACGCCCTGCTGACAAGCTCTGGGGTGCCCAGCTTCCCACACGGGTCCCCCTCTGAGGCGGATGGAGGAGCGCACAAACGGCCTACTGGGCGCCCAGCTCCAGGCTCTGCCCACCCCGATCCCACTTATAACTCCCTGCAGGTTAAACTTTCTCCATCTCAGCTCAACCCCAGTGCTCCCCTGCCTAGTGGGTCCTATCGGCTTTGGAATAGATCACATCAACCTAAATGGTACGTGCCGCCATATACAGAGCGCTTGTTAAATCCAGACACTGGGCCAAGCCCTCGATGCGCCTTGGCCCAAGGTGACGTCAGCTCCTCACAGCAACCCACATATAACCGTCACCCCCTTTTAAAGAAGTCTGGCCATCTTCTCCAGAGTTTATGATTTTCACCCGGGCTGCTGGGTTGGGTAGCGGGTGGGTAAGTGCGTTCATGAGAGTGAAGTGGATTGAGCTATGGGTGAGGAGGCTGGGTGGTGAGTTGATGGACTTGAGGGTGGGTGAGCTGGTGGCTTGGAGGAGTCGGTTAGCTTGGTGGGTTGAGTGGTGTGTGGAGAGGTAGTTGGTGTTGGGTGGGGTGTTGCTGTGTTGGGTTGAATGGGTAGATAAGGGCTGACAGTTGGGTGGTTTGATAGGACGGATGGCAGACTGACTGACCCTAGAGCACAGCATGCATTTTCCAACCTCCAGATCTTGGCTTTGCCACTCTTGCCACCAAGAACTGCCTCCCTCCAGTCCCCGCTTCTCTTACTCCTCCTTCAAGGCTCAGCCCAGACTCAGTAGCATCTTCTCATGCCATCACGGCAAAAGGCGAGTTCATCTCTGTGGACAGTCTAGGATGCTTCTGTTGGGACCGCTCTCCTTACACCTCATCGTCTGCAGTCTCTGGTAACAGTGACTTCTACCTGCCTAATGGGACCAGAAGTTCTTTGAGGGCAGACACTATGCCATGTTCATCTCAGTATGAGCAATGGTACCTCCGCGGTACCAGCTGCCCTGGGAGCAGGGAGTAAATATCTGGCCAAGAGAAGGAAACTACCCAATGACTCTCAGCCATCTGCCCTGGACCCTTCAGAGGTCTATCCCTAAGACACAGCAGAGCCAGCGCTCTGGGGCCGCAGCTCATCGCAGACCCCTCCTCTGCAGGGCGTCGTCAGCTATGTGGCTCCCAGACACAGAAAATGAGGTTTGGATGGCGTGAGGATGCCCACGCTGCAAGACTGCACAGGTCTGCTCCCGGCTGGGACATATGAGGGGCAGAGACCAGCTGCCCCAGGGGCTGGTTCAAGAAGCTTCTAGCAGCCCCTGAGGCCTGAAAGAGCCAGAGGCTGTGGTGGGCTGGTCTAGGCCAGAGTTTCTGGCAGGCTTTCACAGGATTAGCGTTTACCCTGTGGATCCCCCCTCCTCTGCTGGTGACGTTCAGGCCCGGCCCCTCCTCCACCTCGCCACTGGGCCCCTGCTGTTTGTTTGCCCTCTGTGGTGGTGAGGGAGGCATTGGAAGGAGAACCAGCCCCCCACCATCAAGGCAAATACTTTCTCTGCTAATTGGTATTTGCATGGCAAATCCCAGGCAAAGATGGGATCATTTGCATGTTCTGGGGGTAATGATATTTGATGTTGTCAACTTATTACCACCTTAATCACCACTCAATTTCCTGCTTTTCAAGCTCCCAATCACGCTACCACCCAAAATAACCACCTCTTCGAGACCCTGGCAGGGCCTCACTGGGAGGGAGCCATTCGGGGATCCCCCTGGCTGACCCTGCTCTGGGGCTCCCTCCGTCCTCCCGCTCTTCCTTCCCCTTCCTCCTATCTCCTCCCCTCCTCCTTCTCTCCCTCTCTCCTCTTCTTTCCCCTTCTCCTCTTTCTCTCTTTCCTCCCTTCCCCCTCCTTGTCACCCCCTCCTGCTCGAGGCCCCCCTCAATTTGCTGAATCCACTCATTCCCTGTAGGAAGCCAGACAGGAGCGGGTCTCCATCGTGCAGACAGGAAAAGAAGCTCCCTTGCAACGGGGCGAGCATCTGATTAGGTTATTTATTTCCAGGAACAAGGGGGAGCCTCTCTCCAAGGGCACACCAGGACCCCACTCAGCCCCATTACCAAAAAAGAGAATTCTTTTTAAGGAATAACAAAGAACACCTTCTATTTAGTGCGCACTACCTGCACCAGGCCCTGTGCTCAGTGCTTCGCCTGGATTTCTCACTGGTCCCCGTTCCACTCGGAGGAAAGGCAGAGTCCTTACGAAGACCCCTGAGATGGCACGGGGTCTTCCCTCATCTCCCGTGACGCGCCCTCCCACTGCCTCTGTTACCCCCAATCTGACCCCCTCCACCTTCAGCCAACACCAAGTGTGCCCCTGCCGGCGCTGTGCTGGCTCTGGTCGGAATGCTCCTTCCCTGGACACCTGCTCGGCCCACTTTGCTCCATCCCCTTCTCCATGCAGCCTGCCCTGACCCCCGTCCCCCATTAATCCTGCAACCCGCTGCTCCATGGTGCATGGGACGTGTGCGTGTGTGCGCGCGCGTGTGAACACACACACACACACACACACACACACACCTTCCTCCACCCTCCGGGGGCTCTTTGTCCTGCCCTTCTTTCCCTTGTCCTTTAAATATACCACAGCATGAACTCGCCTGGTACGTGTGTTGTCTATCTCCCACCCCGAGAAGGAGGCAGGAAGTATATTAGGCGCTCCCTGAATATTTATTGTCTCCATAAAGGAATCTTCATAATAACCTTAGGAGGTAAGCCCTGTCATTATCTTCACTTTACTGACAAGGAAACTGAGGCAGAAGGAAAGACGTCCAGTATCCCGCCCAGGGCCACACAGGCGTTAGGTGAGATGCCGGGATCTGACCCCAGATCTGCGCTCTGACACGGTCTGATGCTGCCCAGGAATGACCAGCCTGGGTCTCACCCTGTTTGGCTGGAGTTGATGCAGAGCTGCACTGCCAGATGTGCTGAAGCAATCTCTGTTAGTGGTGTGGGTGTGGGACCAGGCCCGGGCGCAAACCCACACTTACCTCCTGATGCTGAGCGAGTCTGAGCCTTACGCATGCTCAACTTGCCTTAGTCTATTCATCCACGAAATGGCCTGCCTCCTAGAGCTGGGCCAGGATCCAGTGAGCTAATGCTTCTAGCCACGCAGCACCTCTGTGTGCCAAGTGTTCAGTAAATGGCCGTTTGTCTAATAAATATTCCCAGTGTTTCAAAGGTGGCAGGGCCGCCCTGCCAGGCTATCTGCTGGGTGGACCAGGGTAGATCAAATGTAGTGATTGGGGCGCCCATGGGACTATGGGCCAGGCCCACCGATTCAGAGGGTCCCAACACCAGGGTGAAGGCCCCGGCTGTGTCCCTGTCCTTGGTGAGGCGTGGCCCAGGTAGTCTGCTCCTGATACCCTGAAGTTCCCATGTTTGCACAGCATGTAGTTCTTATTATAAATTCGGTTGGCATTACGATGCTCCCACATTCTGTCATGCTTCCCTGGATGGAAGAGAAAGAGAAATTGGACATAACCCTGGGACACACCCATGGAAGGGGTCGTGCATGGAGGCCGCCACAGCCTTGGGGGGCTCGAGGCGGGGCCAAAGGAGGAGAGGGCTGGCCACACACATCTCTCCCCTTCTCAAGCCCAACAGGCGGGAGGAAAAGGGGCTCACTTCCCGCAGTCTCAGGAGGGTTCATATACATCCGACCACCAAGCTCACATGGGATCTTTGAGAGCTCAGGAAATCGGGGTGGGGTGCGGGCCTCCGTGCATGTGCAGATGAGCAGACAGGCCCATCGCTGGGGACTGGAAAGCTCCCACAGAAGACAGCCGCCCCTACTCGCGTCCCGTGTGGCCCCGTTGGAGATGAGCCTGCAGTCAGACCCTGGGCCACAGGACCCTTCTGTTCTACCGACCACAGCTGTGAAGAGGATGGGGCGGGGCCGGGGGGGGGAATGTCTGCCAGATGCTTCTTCCCCAGCCTCCTCCCAGAGACAGCACCACACACACACACACACACACACACACACACACACACACACACACACAC
>NW_020837953.1:44096399-44117535 GCF_003676395.1 Aethalodelphis obliquidens
CACACACACACACACACACACACACACACACACACACACACACACACGAGGAGCTACGGCCTCTAATCAACGTCACTGGGTAATCAATACCCTCATTTTTTGCCTCTAAATGACTGAGGAAGATAATCATTAAATACTCATGTAGTAATTCGACACATCGCGGCCTTTTAAACCATCTCAAGGAGGAGAGCGCGGGCTTGCACCTGGCCTTGATCACGCCTTACAGATTTCTCGAGCCGAATAACTGATCACCTTCACCTAGCGAGCAGCAGCGCGGTGGTAAAGGCAGCTCCGCGGAGAAGCAGGGAAACAGCCCTCGTGCCCGGAGGGTTTCCCGGGAAAGCACTTTGAAGGAAGGAGGTGTTGGGGGGAGTTGGGGGGACAAGCTCTGAACCGATGAATTAAACATTCGCTGAGCTCTTTCGAAGCCGCTGCTACCAAAGAGGGGAAACGCTTTAATTAATAAAGCACAGTCAGGGAGAGGGAGCTGTTTTTTGACGCCGCGCCCCGGGGCTCCAGAGGCAAGATAAACAAAGCAGAAGCCAGCTGCTTGGTGCCGATGCCAGGAGGGGCGACGCTCCTCTCCCGGGGTCTGGGCTGGGGCGGCTGCTCAGGTGTCTACCCCCTGCCCCCCGCAGAGGTGGAGAATGTCCTATCCTGGCTTAAGGCCAGCCTAGAGCTGAGGGCACCTGCCCCATGGGAGACCCTGGAGATGTGGCAGACAGAGCACTGAACTGGGAGTCCTGAGGCTGATACTCCATCAGCCTAAGTTGCTGCGTGACCTTGGGTAAGTCACTTTCTCTCTCTGGACCTAGGTTTTCTCATCCAGGGTTCTCAGACTGGGTTCTGGGGAACCACTAGGTTCTTGAAGGGTGTCTCAGGATTCCCTCTGGTGGTGAAGGTACAGGCAGGTGGGGTTCTGAGCTCCAAACCCAGCTTCAGCCAAAGCAGCTTTACTTTTGTCTGTTAATGTATAACAGGCTTTATGTAAGATGTCCTTTGAAGAAAGAACACTGCAGGTTAAAAAAAAAAAAGAAAACCATTGGCTTAGATGTTTTCTCCTATCTCTTCAGGAGCCTGGGCCTCAAAGCTAAATGATCCTTGTTGGCAGGCCAGCCAGCATCAGTCATGACCAAGCACTTAGCATGTGCCAGATACTGGGGGACTGTAAAGGAGAATAAGAAGGCCCTACCTCCTTTCAAGGGGGCTTCTAGTCTAATCCGGATGTGGCTGATATGTGGCACACATACCACTAGTCCTGCCATTAGGACCATGGCAGACATTACTAATCAATCACAGCTGTCACTCTCTCCTATAGAGGTCAAATGTGACTTCAAACTTTTTCTCAACCCAGTGCTCCAGGCAGCCCTGCCAATTAATTGGCCCTGGTATGTGAAATGAAACCTTTCCTGACCATCTCTGGTTGGTTCTAACAAACATAAATTTCCCAAGATGCAATGGACTGCCTCACTTGGGAGTAAGAATCCCAACCTTGTTCATTTGGTCAACAGATATTCACTGAGCACCTACTGTATGCCAGGCACAGTTTTAGGGAGACAGAAGTCCTAGTGGCTCTTATAGTAAGGAGAGAGATGGATGGTAAAGATATAAACAAGTTAAAAGGCAAGAATATCTCAGGTGGTGAAAAGTGATGCAGATGATTGAGCAGAATGATGGGTGAGAAAGGAACTGGCTGGCTACTTTAGCTTGGGTGGACAGGGTGGGTTTCTTTGAGGTGGTGACCTGTCAGAAGAAATCTGAATACTGGGAAGGAGGTGGTCATGCAAAGGTCTGGGGAAAGAGCATCCTTGGCAGAGGGAACAGCCAGTGCAAAGGCCCTGAGGCAGGGTGGAGACTGATGTGTTAGAGGAACAACAGAAGGCCCGACAGCTGGGGCCTAGGGAGGTGAAAGAGGTACAGAATGAAGTGGAAGAGGCAGGCGGGGCAGATCTCATGGGGTTTTGTGGACCATTGTCAGGAGTTTATCTGAGTCTAAGAGCAGTAGAAGCCATTGGAGGGGAGTGACAGGGTCTGATTTATGTTTTAGAAAGATCCTTCATCACCAGCTGGACAGTTCCCTGCTGGGGCCACGAAAGAAGGGTTGTTGTTTTTTATTTCTCTCTAGGAAAGTGTTGATATTGGTGAGCCCAGCATTATGATTCTGTATTCTTGCTGGTTCCTGGTCAAATATTGAAGAAGGCTGGACCCCTGTGTCTTTACACCTCTATTTCTGGCTACTTCCACCTGGGGAGCCTCCTCCTTTCACTTCAAAGTTTCTCCTGCTGCCCCCACTGTAGCGCCTGCTCTGAGCCCCATCCCAGCCGACCCTCCTAGGTCCTCCGTGCCCCACATCGTTTCCAACTCTCTCACTCATCAAAACTGACATTTCCTGTGTGCCACCTCCTTGATATCCAGCCGACTGATTACGCAGCTCATCTCTGCTGATGTCTAAGTGCGTGGATTTCAAGGGGTTAATGGGTTACCTGTCCCAGTCATTCGTAGGGTGGGGAGGGTCAGGAGAGGTCCAGAGACACCACCTTAACCTAAGGAAGTGACTCTAAGGGGAGAGGGGATTGGGAAGCAAATACAGCAAATCACAAATTACATCTCCAGTGGCTCAGTCTACACGTGGGACACATGGTAGGTCCCAAACCATCCCTCTCTGAACTTCAACACACACCACTGGGCATGCTCACTGGCTCCTTCCCACCCAAACCAGCCATGGACCCTAAGACTGATTACAAGAGTCCACACACACATTCACAGATTGCCTGCAGATTAAATAGATAAAGTATTTTGCCCGTCTACGCAAGACCGTTTTCAAGCGTATAAAGATGCTGTCTTGATTTGTTAAGGATAAATTCATGTGTGCGTGTTGGCAGGATTCATAGTTGCTTGTTGTCACATGGAATGCTCTCAACCAAAGAGGGGGAAAGCACAGCCGTCAGGTCAGACCCCGTGGACCAGATGGAGGTTGAAGCAAGAGGCTTCATAGAACGTGTTCATGATATACTGTTAGTTGCGGGGATGGGGGGAGAGAGCAGCTCACAGAAGGAAAGTGTACAGTAGGAGCCCCTGTGTGTAAACACTCAAGGAGAAAGGCCCAGAAAGTCATAGCACACGGTAAACAGTGACAGGATTCACAGGCTATTTTCATTTTTCCCTTTGTGCTCATCTTTTTTCTCAATATTCTACCAGAAAGATGTGTCACTCCAACCAAATTACATAAAAGGAGGGGGACCTCAAGGTGGAGGAGAGGGAACCACAGGGCATCAGTAGAGAATTTCACTCTCCCTCCCTCGTGTCCTGTTGAGGGCAGCAGGAGCGGGGTCCCTGGGCCTGCCTGGCCCTGGCCCCCTTGTCCAGGAGCTGGGTGGGAGGGGGTGGACACAAGGAGGGGTATGGCCCGGGCAGCAGGGGGACAGGAGGCCCTGAAGGAAGCTCTCCAGCCACCATGGGGACTTTGGGCATCTGGGCTCCCCTGCCCCTGTCTGCCCCACCATCAATCTCTCTTGCACCCAAACTGGCATCTTCGGGCGTAAAGGCTTTGGCTCAGATGAAGGAAAACAAACCCCTGTGTTCTATTCTCATCTGGAGAATGAAAGTCTATATAAAACAGCTTCTTATCGGCAGCTCCAGCTCTTTATACCTTCAAGGCCCTTTATTTCACTCTGCTGGGAAATTTCTCCCTACAATGACTGCCTTTGAGGAGCCTGCCAGGCTATAGTGGGTGGGAAGCTTCACATCCTGTCTGTGGGAGACACAGAGCCAGGCCCCCTTTGAGGGCAGGACAGATGATGGGCGATGATGGTGGGAGAGCCCCGGGTGACGTCCAGGCCCTGCTTGCCCAGAGGAAGACCGCCTGCTGCTTGCGAGCCAGCTGGGGACGGGAACTCTATGTGGGAGACAGAATCTGAGCCTGGGGGTGTTTGGGAGGAAAGCGTTACCAGGATGCACTGCCCAGCTGCTCCCCAGAGGGGCATGTGGTCCGGCTCTGGACCTCTGGGCCCAGTGCTTCAGGCGGCTGGGCCTGCCTCGGTCCTCCCCGGCACCAGTGCTGGATGGGGGCCTGGGTGGGGATGGAGGAAGTACCCTCGATGGGCAGCCGCAGGGAGCACCATTGTGCCGTCCCAGCCATTTGCTCTCTGCTCACTGGGGGCTGAAACAGGCCCCTCACACCTCCCTCCGTGAGCTGTAGGAGAGGATCCCTGGGGAGCAGATGCAGCCAGCAGTTGCAGGTGGCGGAGTGGGTGACAGATGACGTGGTGACGTGTGTGTTCCTGAGTGAGAGGTTGGACCCTTAGTGGATGACAGGCCCTTCAGTCTGCAGCTCCCAGCCCAGCGGTCATTAGCGGAGCATCCTCCCCTGTGCAGACGAGTTCCAAAGCTGCCAGGTGGGCCTCCCGGCAGGGGCGGTACTCACCAGCCAGCTGATGCAATGTGGACGGCAAGCTCCACGGTGGTGTGGGCAACTTGCCCTGGGGTCGACCAAGCCTGAGGGTCTGGGCTGCTCATTGGGCAGTCCCACGACCAATGGGGACATCAGCCAGTTCTCAGGGGGATTTGCTGCTGAGCCACATTGACAGAGTCCCTGTCGGCAACCCACTCCCCAACCTACACCTAGGGCAGAGGGCTTGCTGTGGACCCCAGACCCCTGCCCCGGGCACACTGGTTTTACAGGCTGAGGACTTGCATTCTGGGCCAATACTCCACCCTCCTGTTGATTGGCCCAATCGTGTAGTCTCAGGTCAGGGCAGAGATAAGCCATTCATTCACTTAGCAAGTCTCTGCTGAGAACCTGAAGGGGCTGAGCACGAGGACGCAGCGGAACAAGACAAGGCAGCTGCCCTCTTGGGTCACATCTCGTCGTTACCTGTGAAGACCCGGCTGCAGCTTCAGGGCCGGGCGATAGGAGGTGCCCCTGACACCACAGCTAAAGAAGATGAAAATCCTTCTCTGCACCCTCAGCCCACGTATCTTCTTCACAGTTGACCCCCTTCTCCCAGGGAGAGGGGAGCAGAGTAAACATCGGTGGAGAAGCCGCCCCTCCCCAGGTGGTGAGCTCCGAGGGCACGGGCAGGGTGGGGGGCATGCTCGTTCTGTCCCCCTGGCATCCCCAGCCCAGCCCAGTGCTTCGACCTTTCATTCATTTATCCCACAAACGGCTTTTGAGTGCCTACTGTGTGCTAGGGGCTATTTTAAACACTGGGGATAAATCAACACACATAACAGACAAAGTCCCTGTCCTCCCGGGGGCTCATTCTCCCAGGCAGAGAGAAACAAGCATCGAATAAATAAGTAAAATGATACATGTTTAAAGGCAATAAGTGCCCTGGAGAGAAATAAAACAGGAAAGAGGGCAGGGGTTGCAATAGGGCTTAAATAGAGCGGCCGGGGAAGTCCTCCCTGAAAGGGTGACATCCGAGCAGAGGCTGGAAAGAAATGAGGTAACCTCTGCCTTCCTACCTCCTGGGAGGTAGGAAGGCAGAGGTTACCTGAGGCAGGAATGTTTCGGGAACAGCATGCAGGCTGATGTGGTCAGAGAGAGCGAGTGAGCGAGGGGGAGATGGGGGGGAGGAGAGGGAAAGAATCTCTATCAGGGTGGAGTGGCTTCAATGGTGGCCCCTCGAAAAGATATGCCCGCATCCCAATCCCCAGAATGTGTGACTGTTACCTTATGTGGAAAAAGGGCCTTTGCATGTAGCCACATTAAGGATCTTGAGATGAGGAGATCCTCCTGGGTTATCTGGCTGGGCCCCAAATCCAGTGACAAGTGTCCTTGCATGAGACAGGCAGAGAGACAGAACAGGACAGGACACAGATACAGAGGAGAAGGCGATGTGAAGCTGGGGAGAGGGATGCAGCCGTAAGCCAAGGAGTGCCGGCAGCCACCAGGAGCCGGAAGAGGCAAGGAAGGACTCGCCCCTATGGAGAGTGTAGCCTTGCCAACACCTTGATTTTGGATGTCTGGGGTTCAGAATTCTGAAAGAATAAATTTCTGTTGTTTAAAGCCACCACATTTGTGATAATATATCACTGTAGCCACAGGAAACAAGAATGGAAGCCACAGTAAGGACACCAGATTCACTGTGAAACGGGAACCAATGTGAGGGCTCTGAACAGCAGGGAGATGTGAGCTGGTGTCTGCCTTACCAAACACAGATGATGGGAGGAAGGTTGGAAGGAGAGAGGAGGTTACGAGACCACAGCAATAATCCAGGAGGGCGGGACTTCCCTGGTGGTCCGGTGGCTACGACTCCGTGCTCCCAATGCAGGGGGCCGACGTTCAATATCTGATCAGGGAACTAGATCCCACATGCATGCCGCAACTAAGAAGTCTGTGTGTCACAACTAAAGATCTCATATGTGCAACTAAGGCCTGGCGCAGCCAAATAAATTAAATAAATAAATATTTTAAAAAAAAATCCAGGAGGGCACTTGGTAAATATGCATTGAGTGTTGAGGGTGGGGCATGGGGGGGACATAAAATGCCCCCAGGACCTGGTCCCTGCCCTCTCAGAGCTCACTGCCCAGGACAGAGCAGGGAGAGCGAACTACAGAGACAAGTCTCTTTGTGTGGAGGACTCACAAGTGGCCAAACTCTGACAAGAGGGGCGAACGAACAGCGTAATGATAGCATCTGACATTTACTGAACACTCACCACGAGCCGGGCTCTTCGCTAAGCACTTTTCATGGGTGGTCTCGTTTCATCCTCATATGACCTATAGAAGGTAGGTACTGTTATCCCCATTTTGCAGATGAAGAAACTGAGGCTTGCTCAAAATCATAGCGCTGGGGAGGCGCAGAGCTAGATTTTGAACCAGCTCTGTCTGGGGTCAAAGCTGAGATCCTCTTGTGTCTGGAGCAGCAGAGGGAGAGTGATGGGAACAGAGGGAAAGGAATTCAGCCAAGGCCACCCAGGAAATCGGAGGCAGAGGCAAGACTCAAACTCCGGACCTCCATGGTTCACAAAGCACAAGGTGAATAAAAGCATCATGGGTATATGATGTCTCGGAACAACAGACACCTGTCAGAGCAGCAGAACCCTGGGGAATTCAGAAGCAGGGGAACCGGCCAAGGGCGAGTGGAGGGGGTCCATGGGACTCAGCTCTTGAGGACACGTGGAAGAGGTGAGTCCTCCCGTCCAGCCCGCCCTGCCAGCTGACCACCAGGGTCCTTGGCTGGTGGCCTGAGCCATCTCTGCCTCCACCAGGCCCAGGACCCAGGCCAGGGAGTAGCTGGGGGGCCTTTGGATGAAGACCAGCCGCCAAACCAGAGCCGCCTGGTTCCTGGTGATTTACATGGGCTCCGCCTCCCACCCCCCCTCCTTCCTCTGGAGTAATATGATCATCGCGGCCTGAGCGAAATTAGCCGCATGCTGGCAGCTTATTTGTAATTGTTTCCAAATACTCAACCTAATCATCATGCAGTTCTAACTAGGAGGCGATGGCAGGACGGGAGAATTTGTGTCGGTGACACGAGGAATGAGGGATTTACACGTTCTCAGCAGCTGCTCCAGGACCCTGGGCCCCACCTTCTTGCCTGGTGTTTTGTCTCTTCTTGTCGCTGTTCCTAATAACTACATTAGGCCAGAGAGTAGAGCGGGGCGCTGACACCTTCCATAAAACAACCATGGAGATTAGGCCCTGGGGAGGTCCGGCTGATGGGCAGAAGAGAAATGAAACATGGCGTGGAAACGGGCTCTGAGTGCAGCCCCTGCATGTGGGAGCACACGCGGGTACCCAGCCCGGCCCTGCGGTGTCCACAGGCTGCCGGCATGGGAGGGCCCATCGATAGGGAACGTCGGGGGGGCAGGACAGGAAAATGAAGAGAGCAGGCACCTGTCCCTCACCTCCATCCCAGCTCACACACACGCACACACACACACAACCTCTCACACCTCCTAAGCCCATCTCCATTGCCAGCCTTGTGAGTAAACCATCCAATTAATGTCACATCGAACAGTGAATCTTAGTTTGGGGGGGTTAGACTCTTTTGAGAATCTGATAAAAAAAAATCATAGATTCTCTCCCTCCCAAAATGCACACACACACAATTTCAGGGGGGTCACAGCCCCCCGAAGCCTATCCAGCTCCCCGTGATGGACTTTGAATCCATGATGTGATGCAGTGGTAAAGAGCATGGGTTTGAGGGCCGTTCCCCTGGGTTGGAATGTTGATCCGTCACTGACTGACGATGAAGGATCTGAAGGCCAGTTCTGGAGCTTCTCCAGGCCTCAAGTAGCGTGTTTGTAAGTGGGGAGGGGGATGATAATATTAATACTTTTCTTGAAGATCTTGTTGATAGGCTAGGTGAGCCCATGTGCCTGAGTGCTTAGACAGGTCCAGACAAATAAAAATGCACAAGAAAGGTTGGGTGTTACCAAAACGAGCGGGAAGGACTCTAGAGAGAAACGTTTTAGTCCTAGTTCTGCCACTAACCTGTTGTGTGTGACCTCAGGCAAGTTACTGCCCCTCTCTGACCTTCAGTTTTTCCCTCCATCTAGGACCTTCTTTGATTCTCCAATTTATTGAAATCAGAGACCTAGGGCTATTGCTTCTGGGGATAAAGGGAACAAGCGACCTGGTCCCCACCCTCCAGGAGCCCCTGCTCTCTCTGGCTCATTGCCCAACCGTGTGGCAGGGACACCAGGAAGGAGAGCTGTGAGCTGGGTCAGTCAGGGAGGGCTTCCGGAGGAGGTGGGATTTAAAATGCAGGAAGAGTTTAAGTCAAGAGAGGCAGGGAGAGGCCATGGAAACAGGATCAGGACTGTGGGGGACAGGGATGGCGGGTGAGGGCAGGGGCAGGGAGGTCCTAACGCCCCTCCCAGCTCACACAGCCCTGCTTTCTGCCGAGGGTGAGTGTGGGAGAAGCGGGGTGGGCACGCCTTGCCGGGCACACAATAGGAGCTCAAAAAAATGCTTGCAGACACACCTGTGTTCCCAAGCCCCCAACCCTGCCTCCCCCTGGCTACTGGGCCAGGCTCTCCCCTCTCAGCCCCTCCCAAGCAGGAGGGAGCCAGTCAGTTGTGGGTATGAAGGGCTGAGCTGAGAGTTATGACTTAAAAGCCAGTTAAGGGGCTTCCCTGGTGGTGCAGTGGTTAAGAATCCGCCTGCCAATGCAGCGGACACGGGTTCGTGCCCTGGTCTGGGGGGATCCCACATGCCACAGAGCAACTGAGCCCGTGAGCCACAACTACTGAGCCCGTGTGCCACAACTACTGAGCCTGCGTGTCTGGAGCCTGTGCTCCGCAACGGGAGAGGCCGCGACAATGAGAGGCCCGCGCACTGCAATGAAGAGTGGCCCCCGCTCGCCACAACTGGAGAGAGCCTGCGCACAGCAACGAAGACCCAACACAGCCAAAAATAAATTAATTAATTAATTAATTTAAAAAAAAAGCCAGTTAAGAAAACTGGGGCTAATTTACTTAATTCTGTGTATACTCAGCATGAATGCTGGGGGGCGTGTGGGCCCAGGGGCCTGGGAGCCGAATGAAAAACCATTTATTCCACCCTGTCCCCAGCTGGGGCTTCTGGAAGCTGGGGCCTCAGGGACTGGATCCCCAAAGGCAAAAGGTCTGAGGTTGGGTCACAGCCCGCACACCAGGAATGGGGGCCAAATGCCGGGAAAAACCTTACCTTTGTTCCAGCTGGAGGGTAAATCTAGATGAGCCTCGAGTCACCCACACAGTGGCCAGGTGGGTGGGATTAGTCTCTTATGTGAGTTCCACCCTGGAGGCACAGAGCAGGGACGGTAGTAGATATAGGGCCTCGACCAAGTCTCAGAGCCTCAGTCTTCCCATCTCTGAAACGGAGATAAGTCACCATAAGGACCCGAAATCATGTTCGGAACCTGGCACGTAGTAGCTGTTATTCCTGCCTCTCGGGTGGCGAGTCTGGGGCAGTGAGCGATTTACTCTAAATCCCACTGGATGAGTGGCAGCAGGGAGGGTGATGGGAGATGAGGAGATTCCCGCTATTGAAGCCTCACAACAACCCGAAGAAGGCCTGGCCGTTCGGGTTATATTAGGGTCCTAACAGCCTCTTTTTGGAGTCCTCTCTCAATTCTTTATCTCAGCCCACGCAGTACTGTTTAGGAAAAACACATTAGTCTCAATCAAAGTGAGCTTGGGATACTTACAGTCTCCTGGCGGATCAACTTATAAAAAGCAGGAAGGTAAACTGACCCAAATGTATTCCCTGTTCCTGGGTGTGTGACCTCTGAACTGCAAGGACGAGGCTGTGAACTAGCCCTTTATTAGTAGTGACCAACTTGGGCTGGTTTTCCCGGGACTGAAAGACCCAGGCAAGCCAGGACAGTCAGTCAACTTCTTACAGACCACTGACTGTGGTCACCCAGTGGATGAATGACAAAAATACCTTTCTTATTCTGAGGTGAACAGGCACCTGTAACTTTGGCTGAAATTTCAGTGGCAGCGACACACAAGGCCTCAAAAGGTGACAGGTCTCAGACACCCCAGATGGACGAAGCAGTCTGCCTTCTGAAGGCCCCTGGGATCAGGGCTCTGACAAGTCCCCAGTCCTGACGGGGGGCCCTGGAGAGGAGCTGAAGACCACTAATTTCATGAAATGCACTCACATTTCGGAATTAGCACACCTTATTTTAGATACGTGCTTTTAAGTAGATGTATGGCACTAAACTAGTCAATTAAATATTATAAGTAGATCTTTAATCACTTTTTTCCAATGGCATAAGAAAATATAAATTCAAGTTGGCCCAACAAAATTTTTTAATGTTCTCCTCGAGAAAGTGGAGAATCCCCTTATATTCAGGGCCCATGTGCCGTCTAGGGATACTCTTCTACAACCCCACCCCACACCTGGGTGGCATGGACGCTGTGGTTAATTGGATCTATTCATGCTGGGTGGGAGAGGATATTCATTCACTCGTTCATTAAACAAATATATATCAAGCACTGGGTACCAGAGACTTGGGGTGCAGCAGTTTTTTTTAAAAAGCACCAAAGTCCCTGCTCTCATGAAGCTGATATTCCAGTGAGAGATACAATCAACCCACAAATCAACAAAATGTATGTTGGGTTAGCGATGAGTGCAAAGGAGAAAAAGTAGAGTGTACAAAAGGGATAGGAGTAATGGTGGGGGTGGACGTTTTAGGAGGCCAGGGAAGGCTTCACTGAAGAGGATCATTTAGTAAAATACTGAAGGAAGGGAGGGAACAAGACCTGTGGATTTCTGGGAACGAAAACAGCAGGCATTGGGAGCAGCAAGTGCAAAGGTCCTGGGGCAGGAACATACCTAGGCTGTTTGAGGAAAAGCAAGGAAGTCGGTCTGGAGCCATCAAGGGTCAAATGGGAGGAGATGAGGTCAGAGAGGAAAGGGGGGGTCCAGATCATGTGAAACCTCACAGGTCATAATAAAACTTTGGCTTTTATTCTGAGTGAGATGAGAAGCCATGGGAGGGGTTTTTAGAAGTCACATGGTTTGATTTATGTTTCAACAGGACACCCTCTGGTTGTTGGGTGGAGAATACAGTGAAGGGGGCAAGAGCAGAAGCAGAGAGACTGGTCAGGAAGCCACTGCAATAACCTAGGAGAAAGATGATGGGTGCTTGCAGGGTTGTAACCGTGGAGGTGGTAAGAAGGGACAAGATCCTGGATATATTTTGGAAGCAGGGCAGACAAGATTTGCTGATGGGCTGGATATGGAGGGTGAGGGATAGAGAGGAGTCAAGAGTGACTCCAAAACTTTTGGCCTAGGCAGCTTGAAGCATGCAGTTAACATCATCCAGGGTGGAGAGGAAGGAGATGGAGTAGGTTTGAGGGAAATATCAGAAGCTCAGTTTTGTGTGTGTTACACGTTTGAGTGTCTTTGAGCATCTGAGCGAAGATGTCATGTAGGCAGTCGGATATATAAGTCTGGAGTTCAGGGGACATATTGGGGCTGGAAATAGACATTTGGGGGAGGGGATTCTGGGGGAGAATGGATACATGGATATGTATGGTTGAGTTGCTTTGCTGTGCACCTGAAACTATCACAACATTGTTAATAGGCTATACTCCAATATAAAATAAAAAGTTTAAAAAAATAGACATTTGGGAATCATCAGCCTTTCCATGACATTTGATACTAGGAACTTGGATGAGAACATTTAGGGAGTGTGTGTAAATAGAGAGAAGTCTGAAGACCTAGTGCCGGGGCACTCAGGTCAGGCTGATGAGGGAGGACCAGCGAAAGGGACAGAGAGGGAGCAACCAGGGGTAAATAGGAGGAGAGCTGGGAGAGGAGGTATCCTGGAAGCCAAGAGAACAGGTTCAAGGAGGAGGGAACTGCTGGGGTCAAAGGCAGCAAATAGGACAGGTACAAAGAGGATTAAGAATTGACTATTGAATTTAGCAACGAGGAGGTCACTGGTGAGCGTAATGAGAGCAGTTCTGATGGAGTGACGGGGATGAGAGCCCGATGGGGTGGATTCAAGAGGCACTGAAGGGAAGGAAGTAGATACAGCAAGATAACTCTTTCAAGGGGTTTTACTATAAAGGGAAAGAGAAATAGGGAGGCAGGAAAGAGAAAGGTGTGGTGCAGGGAAGATTCTTCTCTTAAGATGGGAAAAATCATGACATGCTTTATGGTGTCGGGAATGACCCAATAGAGAGGGGAGATAGATGATGCAGGAGAGGGCGGGAGGAGAGAATCAGTGGAGCACTGATTGGGGAGAGAGGATGGGTCACCAGGGCTTTGGGTGGGTAGGAACTTTTCTCCAGGGATGCAGGGAACCCTGGGGCCGCTGGGCTTGGCCCCCTCAGCCTGTCTCCTGTTGTTCCTGAGCACCCAGCCCGATGCCCAATTTTCACTTGGTGGGTGAATGAATGGATACAAAGGGGCTCAAAGGACAAACATTTTGCAAGAATTTTTAAAAAGCAAGCTCTGGACTCAGATAAACCTAGGTTCAAACCCTTGCTCCACCATCCAGCTGGGTGACCTTGAGCAAGTTTCTCAACTTCTCCGAGCTTCAGTTTTCCTTTCTAAAATGAGAAGAATAATAGAACTTGCTTTATAGGCTTGTGGGAGGATTAAGAAGATAATCGTGCACACAGAATTCTGAGCGCAGTATCTGGGATGTGGGAAAGTGCTCCAGAGGGGTTAACTATACTCATTATAAGCAGTCCAATAATTCCCCCATCGGAGCTCATCCAGAGTTTAATAAAATCCAGCATGTAAACGAAAATGGATGTAGCTATGAAATCTCAACGCACACGCCCCACGATCACTCACAATTGCCCTGACGGTTTATGACCGTCAGGCTGCCAAAGTGATGAGCAGCCCTGGGGGCCATGCAGTTCCCAGATATAACGCCTCTGCTCTCCTCCCCTCAAGGAAGCACATGGGATGAGTGACAGCGAACTCATTAGAGAGATAACGTTAAATCTACTCCGTTTGATATTTCTTTAAAAGCAAATTACTCACAGGGGTTGGTACTTCAATGGTTGTTAGTGACACATTGCTTGCGCATACGCACAACCAAACTGCATCCCGAGGTGGCAAACAGACTGTGGTGCTAGTTAGGAAAAACAAAAGAAATCAAAAACCTGAGATGAGCTTGGGCAGTCAAGGAGGGCTTCCTGTAGGAGGCAGCTCCTCAGGTGACCCTTGAAGACAGGAAGGGTTTGGACAGCTAGAGAGGAAGGACCATGTGATTCTGTTTATTTCTTAGCAAATAGCTGAGCAGATGGATTTGATTGAATTTGTCCTGTTTTACCACCTGCTAAGCCAGCCAGAACCACCTTCCTCCTCCCCAGGGACCTAGCTGCTTCAGGGACCCACACTGCCAGCAGTTCCAGAGTTCTGACCTTCACCCTCCCCGAAACCATCACAGACTCTGTCACTGTCCCCTGCCCTATAGAGCCACTCAGAGGAAGGGGCTTGGGGCAGAGAGAGAATTCAATCAAGCCACAGCTACCACTTTGGAAACATTTAATAATTCAGCTCCAGCAACGGCTCAAAGCTCTCTCCACTTAACCCATGGAGTAACCACCAGAGGGAGGAAAAGGCACATGTGCAAGTTCTGGGCTGGCTCTGATGGGGGTGCTTTGCGTTACATTATCTCATTTAATGCTCACACGAACATCTTCCAGGAGGGTACTATTATTGCCATTTCACAGATAAGAATAATGAGGTCAGAGAGGTCAGGTGACTCGTTCAACGTCACACAGATAAAAAGAGGCAGAGCCAGCCAGAACTGAGCTCTGGCTCTGCCACACTTAATATCAAAGTCTAAGAGCTGGGGGAGGGAAGAGGCAGAGAGAGCCAAGGAGCCAACGACGCTGGAGGGAGCAGAGATTCTTTGTTCCTTTGCATAAGATGAACCAAAAGCAAGGTTCCACCTCCTTCCAGTGTGGGTTTCTGAACTGTAGAAGCTGTACAACCTAAACTGTATTTTCCAGACTCCCTTGCAGCTAGGGTTCTGGGGACAAATTAAGCTCTGCCCATCAAATGACTGATATTCAGACTGTGTGACCCACCAACAAACTACCCTTGTGGGGTCAGCTCCCCAGACTCCAGAAGCAGGGAGGGTCACACCTGTTTCCCAAGGGGCAGTTAACAGACCTGAGAAGACAGTTTCAGCCTGGCAGGTCTCGGGGAGTAAGGGGGAAAGCAAGGACATTTAGGCAGGACCAAGGGGAGGATGCTTGGTCAGAGACAGTGTGGTCTAGTGAAGATGACAAGCCCAGACTGTGTAGACAGACAACCTGGGCTTCAATCCTGACTCCCCCACCTGCTCCAGTGTGACCTTGGGTAAATTAATCGCTCCATGCTTCAGTATCCTCATCTGTAAAATGGGGATAATAGCACCTACTTTACAGTATCCTTAAAAGGATGGAATGAAATAATGGATGCAAAACAGAACACGGCCTGGCACAGGTAAGCACTTAACAAATTTGAGAAATTATCATCATCACATCACAACATCTGTTTGTTAAGCTCCAACCCTGAAAAGGGCATCACAGGCACATCGCATATCATCCATGTAACCTCCCTGCAAGGTAGGTGATGTCACGTCCCCTGTACAAAGTGAGGCTCCGAGCGGTACATCTGGCAAGTGGTGTGGGGATGGGAGAGGATCCCAGACTCCATGGGCCCATGTTGCCTCTCTATGGGCCACGTGGTGGTCTCAGCAAGTCTTGTGGTGGAGGGAAAGTTTCCTCAGGCACTGGAGGTCCCCTGGCCCCATCTCTGCCCAAGCCAGCAGCAAATGGGGACCCCTGTCCTCTCTGCCTCCCCACCCCACAAATCCCCAACTTGGAGTCCGGGCCTTGCCCCCAGCCACTGGGTGAGTGTGGGTGGGTTATTTCACTTCTCCCAAACCCGGTCCAGCCTCCCGCCAGTGCACTGAGCAGGCCCTGCCGTCTGGAGCCTCCTCAAGTCTGGGAGAGGGGGCCTGGCCCCCTCCTGAGAGGGAAGCCTGCACATGGCTAGGCCCCGCCCAGCAGACCTAAGGAGACCAATTACATTTGCATTTCCTTTGGACTTGAGACCGCTGCAGTGGGCCAACGACACGCCGACTGATTACCAGAAACGTATGTGTGGAAAAGGAATCATTCATTAGGCAGGAACTGCAGTTCCTGTTCATCTAACTCAGATATCCAAGCAGCTGTGGGCAGTTCCACCCTCATCCTCAGCCTGTTGGAGTTTGGGAATCTGCCAGGGCATCTTTTCTTGGGAATATGAGTCTCCAGGATGAGGCTGTGTCCCGGGTCTCACTCCCTTCTCAACCTCACTTTCTTCCTCTGTAAATGGGGATAATAGAACACACCTCATGGGACCAGCAAAGGTCACAAACAGTCAGTTAACAAACACTCAGTGAGCACCCACTCTGGGCAAGACGCTGTGTCTGAAGATATAGAAAGGAATAAGACACAGAACTGTAAGAAATTTGTGCTGTTTAATGCCACTTAATTTGTGGTATTTTGTTACAGCAGCAATAGGAACCTAATACAGGGCCAAATCGGAGATGTTAAACACAAAGTCTAGGGGCAGCTTGTGATATTTGCTGGGGTGCTATCCTGCATGAGGACCCTAGCCCTGCCTGTCCTGTAGAACCTTCTGCAATGATGGAAACGTTCTACATCTGTGTTGTCCATCATGCCCGCCATGGAGCATAATGGGACTTGAAATGGGGCTGATGCAGCTGAGGAGCGGAATTGTTCATTTTCTCTTATTTAATTAATTTAGACTTAAACAGCCACATATGGCTGGTGGCTACTGTCTTGGACAGTGAGACATTTCCATCACTACAGAAAGTTCTGTTAACAGTGCTGCCTAGAGACTTCAAACTACCGCTCAGGGGAGGAAAGTGGACCAGCAGGGGAGGGTCATGGGTCCTCATCCTTTGTTCACTTTGAAGAGCCCAGATCTCTGCAAAAAGGCTTCCCTTGGCTCCCTCCATGGGTCTGGCTGACTTCATGCAGACTGCCCTGTGTTCTCGCGGCCCCCGAAGACCCAGCTAGGGCCCCGCTCCCCTCTGCTGTGTATCTTTCAGTTGGTGTTAGTGGCTTTCATCAGATTTTCACCTTTTTATGACCCCCTCCCAACAGAAAGGTTAAGAAACACTCTGCTTTCTGGTGGACTTGAAGAGACCTCCTCTCTCTCTTCCCCTCCCTTCTCCCAGCCTCTTATAAATAGCTACCTTGTGTCCCACTAGGACCACCTTTCTCTTCCTTCCCTCTCCTCCTCCGTCCTCCTCCCCCTGGGCCTCACCCTCCACACCACACCCCCAGGAATCATCAGTTCTAAAGGAAAAAGCCAGGCATCTGATGTACTTCTTGGGGGAGACAAAGCAGGATGAGAAGGCAGAGCGTGTACAGACTGATCTCCAGAAGAGAGGAATTAGGCGAATTACAATTGATTTTCCACCGTTAATGAAGCATGAACCCATGTGATTGCATCTTGAAAAGATTTATAATTATTCATTGAATCTTGGAAGATAATTAAACTTCATTAAACGCAGACATGACAAGCCTGCAGAGCAAGCCGAGACCTCCGTGCAGGGTTCCAGATCGGAGCAGGCGATGCGAGGCTGGGACCCTGTAGGGGTGAAGGGTGGGAGGGCTGATGAGAAGGAGGAGGGAGAAGGGAGAGGAGGGGAGACCTCTGGGAAGATGTTTCTGCTGAAAATGGGGACACTCTGGGGTCTGCTGATTTTTCTCCCTCCCCTTCAGGGATCCCCTCCTGGGCACCCCTCCCCCACTCCCCAGCCTCCCCTGCCCCATCCCCTCCTTCTGGCAGAGGAGGAGTGCTGGGAATGGGGGCAGCACCTGCCACCCTGCTCAGGGACCCTACCGAGCCCAGGACCCTGGAGGGGTTTGGAGAAAGCATGACCTAGCAACAGGAGGAAGCGGGAAAGGGGGGAGGTGTCCTTCAAGATCTATGGGTGCCTCAGCAAAGGTGGGGTGGAGAGGACACACACGTGATGTGTGTGCATACGTGTGTGTGTGTGTGTGTGTGTGTGTGTGTGTGTGTGTGTGTGAGAGAGAGAGAGAGAGAGAGAGAGAGAGAGAGAACAAATTCATGCATCCTGGAAAACCATCTGGCAGGAGACACACCAAATTGCTATCAGTGGTTACCTCTGAGGGGGAGGAAAGGGGGTGGGATTTTCCTCTTTCCCCATATTATGTTTCCTTCGTGCTTAAATCACATAGTAGCATTTATTCATATATAATATATGTAATTTTTTTTAATTTAAATGCCTGTCATCAGAATCCATTCAGCAGGTATTTACGGTTGGAACCAGGCTCTTAGCTAAGTGCGCTGGGGACATGACTCAGGAAGCTGGGCCCTTCCTTAGGGTGCACACAGTGTGTGTGACATGCACACGCATAGCACAGGACGGGTCAGGCTGGCCATAAAGAATACGCCCCACCCCTATAAGACCAAAGAAGTCAGCCCCAGCTGGGAGGTGGCCCTGTTTCTGACTTCCTGGGGTGAGTACCCAGTCCCCCCAACCTTCATCTATTCCAGGCCATCACTCCCCATCCTTTGGGGACCCCCTCCTGAGGACATCCCCCATCCCTCCACCCAGCCTGACCCCTCTGCTGAGCTAAATGAGCTACCAGCTCCTTCCTCTTGCCCAGTGCACAGCCCTCCTCCCCCGGTATCACACTTCTTCCTGCCAAAATGACAGAAGGAAAGAATATTAATGAGGCTGCCTTCACCATATCCTTTTTATAGAGCTGCTTCTTGGCAGGAAGAATGTCCTTCTAAGGACTGCCTGGGAGGGAGTCATGCCCTATCACATATCTGGCCCAGATTTCATGGCAGGACCAGGAAGTCCCTGATGAGCCAGGTGGTTGAGGGGGGAGGCAAGGGGATGTCTTCAAGGCAGGAGGGTAGAAAGGTGGGGAACCACCCCTTAGCACAAAGGTTAAGGTCCAGTTCCTAATCCAGACAGCCTGATTTCCAAGTATGGCTCTACTCTCTTGCAATGATGTGACCTCAGGAAAGTTAATTAACCTCTCTGAGCCTCAGTTTTCCCCATCACTGGGTTAATAATACTGCCTCCCCTAGGGGGTTGTCAAGAGCAGTCAATGAAATGATACATGTAGAGTACTTGGCACAGTGCCTGGACAGCCAAGGAGCTCCATAAATGGCAAAATTATTTGTATAATTTGAATTATTTCTCCAAACACGATCCAATTACCTTTTCAAGGGCCTTTGCGTCACGGTGAGCTCCCAAGAGCAGGAAACGTGTCTTATTGATATCCATGTCCCCTTTGTCTAACCCAGGACTTGGCTGGGTGCTCAAGGAAATGTTTGTTGCATAAGTGAATGAATGAAGAATAAATAAAACTGGGTTGTATGGCTGACTTCTAATCTCAAGGAATCTTCCCCAAACAGGAAACTTAAAATTACTGGATGAATTATTTAAAATATTTTTAATGCACGGATGGATTTGTGGGAAAGTAAAGAAAACCTTGAGAGCTCAGAGAGGACAAGAAATGCAATTCCAGAGAAGCAAGTGAGCGTTTCCCTGGGGGCATCTGGTCAACCCCAAGCCTGCACATTGACACACTGTGTTAGGGGGACAGGAGAGAAAGTGTGAGCCTGAACAAGGCAAGGTGGGAATTCAATCTTTCCACCCCTGCACAAAGTGGGGTCTTCCCAACATGAACTAAGTAAAGCTTGCCTTGGCTCTGGTGAGGAGGGGCAAACACGGAGGAACAAATCTCTCTCTGTGAGAATTCTTACCCACAAGCTCATCCTAATTTGGGCTTGGGCCAGAGTTCATTCTACTCACGTGGCCTAAAAAAAACACAAGCAGAAAATTGACCCACCATTGGTAGTGGCACCTGGCAGCAGCATACGCAAATCTTCTCTGAACAAATACCTCTAAACCCAGGCCTCACAGAATTCCTACAGAAAAAAATCCTAAGAAATATGGGTGCACAATTTTTTAACAGGTCAAAACACGCAAGGAAGTAGGCCACTATTAGCAAGGGTCAGCAAAAACAGCTACAAGTCAGACCCGCAAGGACTGCAGATGTTGGAATAATCAGATATAGAATATAAAATAAATACATAAGTATGTTTAAAATGTAGAAGGGGGCTTCCCTGGTGGCTTAGTGGTTAAGAATCTGCCTGCCAATGCAGGGGACATGGGTTCGAGCCCTGGTCTGGAAAGATCCCACATGCCGCGGAGCAACTAAGCCTGTGCACCACAACTACTGAGCCTGCGCTCTAGAGCCCGCAAGCCACAACAACTGAAGCCCGCGTGCCTAGAGCCCGTGCTCCACAACAAGGGAAGCCATCGCAATGAGAAGCCCGTGCACTGCAACGAGGAGTAGCCCCTGCTCTCCGCAACTAGAAAAAGCCCGTGCGCAGCAACAAAGACCCAACACAGGCAAAAATTAATTAATTAATTTTTTTAAATGTAGAAGGAAATACCAAAAGTATGAAAACGGAAAATAAGATCATGAAAAACTACCAGGCTGATGTGAAAAAGAATCAAATAAAATCTCTAGAAATGAGAAGCATAATAATTGAAATTAGAGACTTGATTAATGAGTAAAACAGAAGATGAGACACAGCTGAAAAGAGAATTGGTAAACTGGAAAAAGGATAAGACTAACTTTCCCAGAAGGCAGCAGAGAGACAAAGAACTGGAAATAATTGTTAAAGAGATTAAGAAACATGAGGGGATAAAATGAGAAGATATAACATGTGTCTAATTAAAGTTCCAGAAGGAGATGTTAGAGAGAGAAGTGGGAAGTCAAATTCCGGGAGAAAATAGCTAAGAGTTTTCCAGAACTGTGAAAGATGCAAATCCTCAGATTCAGACAGCTCAGTGGACCCCAAGCAGCATAAATAGAGATCTCCACCTAACACACCTCAGGGAAACTGCAGAATATCATAGACTAAGAGAAACTTTAAAAGCAGCCTGAGATAAAAGAGATTACCCAAAAAAGGCACATCAAATAGACTGATGACAGGGTTCTCAAAGAAACTCTGGAAGCCAGAAGACAGTAGAGTAACACCTTCCAAAAGGAGAGAAGGTAACTGTCATCTGAGAATTCTATAACCTCTGAAACTATTTTTCAAGAATGAGAACAAAATAAGGACATTTTCAGACAAAAACCATCAGAGTTTACAACCAAGGGCCTCACTAAGGGAAGTTCTAAAGAACAAACTTCAGGAACAAAGGAAAAGGAGCCCAGCAGGAAGGTCTGAGATGCAAGAAAGAATAGTGGGCAAAAAAGAAATGGCAAACATCTGGGTAAATTTAAACAAACATTGACGACTTAAGATGTTTAATTTGTGGGGTTAAAAGAAACAAAAAAGAGAGACTCAAACTACAGGGCAACCAGAGTCAAAGCTTTTTAAGGTCTTGGAATTGTGTGGGAAGAGAGTGAAGATAGGAATTATAGATGACAATTATAACCTAAACACACGTGTTAAATTTTCTAGGGTAATTACAAGAGACTAGAAATAGCAATGTATTATAACTTCCAAATGAATAGGGAGAAAATGGAATGAGGGGGGAAAATACCTTCAATCAATTAAACTGAAAGAAGGAAGAAAGAAGAAGTAAGGGAGGGAAGGAAGGGGGGGGCGGACCATGACCATTAACAGAATAAGCACAGGGATTTACCATATCAGCCCG
>NW_020837953.1:44117635-44287214 GCF_003676395.1 Aethalodelphis obliquidens
CCCCCCCCCCCCCCCCCCCCCCCCGTGTGTAATTTATTTGATACTTACAATAACCCTGTGAGGTAGGTGATAGTAACATTCTTGTTTTGCAGAGGCGGGCACCCAAGGCCAAGGAACATGAAGCAACTTTCCAAGGTCATACAGCTGGGAAGTAGCAATGCAGGGATTTGAACCCAGACAGCATGGCTGCCCTGCCTCAGTCGTCATGGCTGGACACTGGGCCGGGCCTACAGTCATCCATGTACAGTGACTGGATTGTGGAAGTGGGCAGTACTGAGACGATCTTAATTAGATCCTGGATCTAAAACAATAAATAAAATAGCTATAAAGGACATTTTTGGGTGATTGGGGAAATTTGAATAGGGGCTCTATGTTAGATGATATTATTTTAACAATATTAAGTGTGCCTTGGTGTGATCATGGATGGATGGTTACGCAGGAGGGTGACCTTGTTCTTAGGAGACAGATGTGAAGTAGGTAGAGTGAAAGTGTCATGAGGTCGGCAACTTTCAAATATTTCCTGAAAAGAAGTATTAAAAAAACAATAGCGTAAATATGGCAAAATGTTAATAATAGGTAAATCCAGGTAAAGGATAAATGTTTGTTGTTATATCTGTTGTTTGTGTTAACATACCATCCCCAAACTTAAAGCAATAGCTACTTATGATTTCTTGTCAGCCCACGGGTCATTGACCAGGCAATTCCACGGACCCAGCTGGGCATGCTCAGGAGTCTGTCATCAGCTGTTGAGTGGGCTGTGGCCTGGCTGGTCGAGGGTTTGCACAGCTCAGCTCTCCTCCACAAGTCTCTCGTGTACTGCAGGCAGGCTGGCCCACGAGTGTCCTCATGGCGGTGGCAGGAGTCCAAGAGAGGAAGAGAAAAAGGAATACATGCTTCCAAGCCGCTGCTCACATCAGTGGTACTGCTGGCCCATTGATCAAAGAAAGACATGTGGCCAAGCCCAGAGTCAGCACCGGAAGACACTTCCAAAGAGGGTGAAGTGGGGAGGTAAGTGTCATTAATGCAATCAATTCACCACAACTGTATTAACTTCTTAATAAATTTAAAATCTTTCCAAATAAAAAGTTAGAGGGATGTATTAGGGTACTCTAGAGAAGCAGAATCTTTAGGAGATACACATATATCGAGAGAGACAGACAGACAGACAGAGACAGAGAGAGAGGTAGATTATAAGGAATTGGCTCTCATAAAAAAGAAAGAAAACCATGTGCAGCAACATGGATGGACCTAGAGATTGTCATACTAAGTGAAGTAAGTCAAAGACAAATATCATATGATATCACTTATATATGGAATCTAAAAAAAAATGATACAAATGAACTTATTTACGAAACAGAAACAGACTCACAGACATAGAAAACAGCCTTGTGGTTACCAAAGGGGAAAGGCAGGGGAGGGATAAACTAGGAGCTTGGGATTAACAGATACACACTACTGTGCATAAAATAGATAAACAACAAGGACCTACTGTAGAGCACAGGGAACTATATTCAATATCTTGAAATAACCTATAATGGAAAAGAATCTGAAATAGTATATAGCTGAATCACCTTTCTGCACACCTGAAACTAACACAACATTGTAAATCAACTAAACCTCAATTTTTTTAAAAAAACAGTTTAGAGGAAATAGCAAAGAAAAAAAATAAGGAATCGCCTCTCACGGTTAGAGAGGCTTGAAAGTCCCACGATCTGCAGTCAGGAAGCTGGAGACCCAGGAGAGCTACTAGTGTAGCTCCAGTCCAAAAGCCAGCAGGCTCAAGACTCAGGAAGAGCCAGTGCTTCAGTTCGAATCCAAAGGCAGGAAAGAACCAATGTCCCAACTCAAGGCAGTCAGGCAGAAGGGGTCCCCCTTACTTGCAGGAGGGTCAGTGGGTTTTGTTCTAGTCAGGCCCTCACCTGATTGGATGAGGTCCGCCACCTCGGGGAGAGCAATCTGCTTTACTCAGTCTTCCAATTCAAAGGTTAATTTCATCCAAAACACCCTCACAGTCACACCCAGAATCACGTTTAACCAAATACCTGGGCACCTCATGACCCAGTCAAGGTGACACATAAAATTAACCATCACAAGGGACGAAAGGCAAAACAGCCAATCCAATCACGTCACTCCTTTGCTCAGAATTTCCCTACATCCCCTGAAACGCATGTACAAGAATGTTCACTGCCGCTTTACATCATCATTAGGAATAAATTGTGATATATTCCTAATGTGGAACAATAAATAGTGATAAAAAAGAATGAACTGCCACATACAATAACATGGATGAATCTTACTGATGAGTGAAAGAAGGGAAAACTCAAAAGCGTGCCTGCTGTATGTCTCCAATTAAATGACGTTCAAGAAGAGAGGAAATGCATCTGCAGTGGTTCTCTTGGGAAGCATTTATGAGGAAACTTCCTGGAGCCTAAAACGTTCTCCATCTTGATCTGGGTGGTAATCACATGGACATGTTCATATGAAAAAATTTATTAAATTGTACACTTAAGACTTGAGCGCTTTATAAGTTATATCTCAAAAAATGTAAACACACACACACAAACTCTTAAAACTTGGTTTATTTGTGCCCTCTGCATACAAACTCCTTAACACTCAGTTGACTTGAATTTATTTTTTATAAATAAATTTTATTGTTTATAAAATTTCATGTTTATTTTTTTCTCTCCAAAGTGCTGGGTACAGCAAGCAGGGCGGCTTTCTTAGCTCTTCCTGCCCAGTGAAGACACTTGATAAATGTTGATTGAATCCACATGGGGCCTCAAAGGATGAGGACCTCGAGCATACCCAGGCATCAAGTGGGCTATGGGCGGCTTCCCTGGTCCCTGGTGTCCTTCCAGGCCCACTTTGGTGACTGCATAATTGCTCCGTCTTGCAGCGGTGACACCCATGCCCCTCCTCCACCCAGGCCCCTGGCTGCCAACCCCACCCCTCACTGATGCACACTTTACAGCCATTGTCAAACATAATGATTCTTACCCTGGAGAGAAATTGGGTTCCATTTTCTATTTTATTGCCTCAAAAAGGACATTTTTTACCTTCTCACAGTCTGTAGCCAGCAGGAACAGGATGATAAATCCCAGCAAAGGTTTCCACTGAGATAGATGGTCCGGCAAGGAGACCACAGTGTTCCAGGCAGGGGAATAAACAAGCAGCTGTACCCGTTCCACCACCCCACCCTGGCACCCTGTCCCCAACACCACCTGGCAGCCTCGGGGCTGAACATGGAGTGGGGGAGGGGCTGCAGCTTCAGACCCCAAAGGGAAAGCCAGTTGGCAGGAAGAGAGCTCTTCTCTCCGCAAGAGAATGCGGATGGCTGGCCAGGTGCTTACTGTGTGCCGGCCTCGTGCTCTATCGCATCTGGTCCTCAACAGCCCCAGGCTGTAGATGTGTGTGTTATCCCATTTCACAGATGAGGGGTCTGAGGTTCAGGGAGGTTAGGCACCCAGCTGGTAAGGAACGAGCTGGAATTTGAACATGGGTCTTTTGGGAACCCAGTCAATGAGTTGTCCCAGGAAACCAGAGACATTTGGGGGCAGATGGCAGCAGGAGTCCCGGGGTACTGCTGGGACAGCCTTTGCTCCAGCCTCTGTGGCTGAGGCCCCAGGAGCTCGCTCCCCTGCACAGTGACTGCAGTCACTTCCCCTCCATCACTGTGTGACTCAGACAGACCTCTTAGCATCCCCAGAGAGGCCGCTGTCTTGCACAGGGTCACACACTTAGTTAAAGACAAAATTAGGACTATAACTCAAGCCCCATGACTCCTGTCCTGGTCCGGGGTCTTTCTCCTAAGCCCCTGCCCCCAATATTTTTTATTATGGTAAAATGCACGTAACATAAAATTTATCATCTTAACCATTTTTAAGTGTGCAGTTCAGTGACGTTAAATACCTTCATGACGTTGTGCAACAGTCACCACCATCCACCTCCAGAGCTCTTTCATCTTGTAAAACCGAAACCCTGCACCCATAAGGCAGTAACTCCCCATGCCCCTCTCCCCACCCCCCTGGCAACCACCATTCTCCTTCCTGTCTCTATGAGTCTGACTACTCGAGGTGCCTCAGGTAACTGGGATCACACAGTATTTGTCTTTTCGTGACTGGCTTCTTTCACTCAGCATAATGTCCTCAAGGTTTATCCACATTATAGCATATGTCAGAATGTCCTTCCTTTATAACGCCAAATAATACTCCATTACGTGGGGCTTCCCTGGTGGCGCAGTGGTTGAGAGTCCGCCTGCCGATGCAGGGGACACGGGTTGCCCAGACAGAAAGCAGGGAGCTGACAGAGAGGGGCTGGGGACTGGGGGCAATTTCCACTAGTGGGACACCTTAATGCACTGGGGCGGCCCTGGGGACAGGTCCCTCTGGCCTGGAGAGAGGCCTGGAGCAGGCCTGGAGGCCCAGGAGGAGAGGATGCTGAGAAAGCAGCCCGGGCTCCTGGCTTCTGTGACCTGTCCACCACCTACAGAAGCCGAGCAGCAGCTTGGAGGACTTGGAGTGGGCGCTGTGCAGGGACACAGAGGCCAGGGAGCCTGCGGGGTCCTGGTAGGTGGGCTGTGTCCTTGGGGAGCTGCGAACAAAGGGAATCATGGCAACTGCGTTCTTTCTGTTGGAGAGAGGCCTGGATGGATGAGGCGCCGCCGTCACAATGCCGTGTCCTGAGCAGGAGGCCCAGAGGCCCAGGGAGAAGAGGGGCGGCAGGCAGGTCATCTGCAGCAGGGGAGACCCTGTCCTCCCAGGCAACAGGTGACACACAAGAGAGATAGGGCATTGCCCTCCCCCGGAGCGCGACAGCTGTTAAATTGGGTTAATAGTACCCCGGAGCGCGACAGCTATTAAATTGGGTTAATAGTACACGCTTCCCAGAGTTGCTCTAAGGATTAAACTAGTTCATGTGTGTAAAGTTCTTAGAACAGTGCTTGGCACTGTAAGTGCCCAGCTAACATTAGCTATTAGCATGATTAATATTATAAAGTTCTGGACATATCGCAATGGATGCATTGCGTGCCGTGACGCTGTCTATGGGGGGGGGGGGTGTGCGCGCATGCGCTGTATTTGTGTTGCGTCTGTGTGTAGTGCATAGTGGAGGCGGCATGGCTGTGGCGTGCCTGGCTTTGGTGGGTGTGTAGTATGGAGTGTGTGCGTATTGTGTGTTGCCTAGGGGGCGGTTTGTGTATTGTGTGAGTTGTGTGGTATGTGGGTGGTGTAGGGCGCACGCTCTGCCCTTGAATTAGCTCAGGTTTCAGGAAAACCAGCCTCCAGGGCCCCCTCTGTTCAGGGTACAGGTCAGACCCAGGATGTGGATAAGTCCTGAGCTGTCCACCCTTTTCTGCACGAGCCTTTTGTCAGCCAAAATGGCCAACTCAGTGGGCCGACCCCGGGGACTCAAGGACTTCTGATGACCATGTCCCAGGGGAACTGCCCCGCCCTGGGGAAAGGGTCAGGGAAAGGAGGGGAGGCAGCTGGGGAGCTCCGGCTGCGCACAGCCCAGAGGGTTAACAAACAGGGAGAGAGACTGACGTGATGGCTGGAAAGCACCAAGCAGCCCTGAGGGGAGGGGTGAGCTGAGCTGAGTTACGCGGGGGTCGGGGGGAGCGCTCTCCGACCTCTGGGTCGTTTGGGGGTGAGCTAGACCTGGAGCCAGGTTTGGGCTGGAGGTCAGAGACCTGCTGGAGAAGGGCTGTGGTCAGGCCTCTCGCCCCCTCCCAACCTCCCTGGGCAAACCTGAACCACGTGAAACTGGGCAGAGGGAAGACGCCATTAGCATCTCAGCTAGTTCAGGCCTGCAGATCCTGCCCCCCTCTGCCTCGTGGCTTCCTGCACCCTCTGGCACCTTCTCCATGGCAGCCAGACCCAACCCCACTGTGAGCACTCTGTGCTCTGGCCTCGGGCCCTCGTACTGCTTCCCCCCCTCCTCCTACCCCCACCACTAGGTCCTGCTCATCCTTCAGGTCTCAGCCGAAAAACTGCCTGAGCTGGAACTTTCCCAAGACCCCTGTCACCCCCAGCTGGGGGAGATACCCCTCCTGTGCTCCCACGGACCCCTGTCTTCTCCCCTCTCCTAGCACATATAACCACGTGTTGTCACTGCCCATGTACCCATGGGCTCCTTGAGAAAAGGAACCCTTTCTTATTGATTTCTTTATCTCCAATGCCTGGCAGAGTGCCTGGAACTTGGAGCCCTCAGTAAATGTTGGCTCAGTGAATGGATGGGTTTTGGGTGGACGGAAGGATGACTGAATAGGTAAAAAGTCCCAAGAGTTACAATGTGGAAAATACACTTTCAACTCACGCTGATGGCCTCCCTTCTGGCACTTATATAATTCCCGAGGTTACATTACCAAAGTATGACACTGAATTTCTCTTGCCCACGTGCACCAGAGAACGCAAGAGTCAAGAAGGCAGAGGGAAGGACGGGCACTTTGCAGCTGGGCAATTGGCGAGTCACAACTCAACGCCTTGAGTTTCAGGCAGGAGCAACCAGAGCAGAAAAGGGAGCCGCGCAACGCAGCCTAAACCAGCCGGTCCACCATGATGGGTGGGAGATTCCAGAAAGGAGCTGCCCACCCTGCCCACCACCATCCATAGACCTGGGACCTAAGACCAGGACATGTCACCCTTCAAAGTCAGCAGGACTAACGTCTAACGACTCAGAACTTCAGAGGTGGTAGGTCGGTGATGCAGGAAAGAAAGGAGGCATCTAATCGGAGTTCAGAGTGGCTCTCGGGCAGAGGGACACATCTGAAACTTTCTCTGTGAGGTTGGAGAGTCAAGTCTAATCAACCATGCTATGACCTGCCTGTCATATGCAAAGAGTGTCCGTCTGTGCTGTCCAGGAGAGAAGGAGGGACACTGCCTGACAGCACGAGCATCCTGGCTCCTTAGGAGAGAGGTGGGCCCTGCTGTGGGCAGGAAACGAGCCCCAGGTTCGTCCTTGTCCACAATCAGACACCTCCCAGGGCATGACTCTGCCAGTTCCACACTCAGCTGAAACCTCTGGGGAATACTCAGTGCAGGTGTCCTAGATGGTGGGTGGGCAGGAGTCAGGGTCATTGGAAGGCCTTTTATTCGCTATAAATTGATCACCTGGTGCATCAGGTAGAAATAACATTCAGCCACAAGTATCAGATCACTATGAACTAGTGGCTCAAAGACAAAGATTTAAACTCTCATGCACGAAAGTTCAGATGTAAGCGGTACAAGACTGGTAGGGTCTTTCCCTGAAGTTGTCAGGGACCCAGGATCTTTCTCCATTTCTTCAAGGCCACCTTGAAGTTCAAGATGGCTGCTGGAGCTCCACCCGCCACAACTACATTCTAGGCAGCAGGAAGGAAGAAGGGAGAAAAGAGACCGAAGGGACAGCCCTGTCTTTTAAAGAGACTTCCTAGAAGTCCCCTATATCACTTATGCTTACTTTTTCATTGACCAGAACTTAGTCATATGGACACATTTATCTCTGGGGACTTTGGTTGGTATAAGTTCCCTTGAGAGCCTCAGGTGAGCTAAGAAAATGAAGCCCCTGAACTTGTAGATCTGAGAGCAGATCTGAGGCCCCAGGAGTCCCGGCTGTAGCCATCAGTGGGCCTCCATCTTTGCCACAATCACCTAGTTAATAAGTGAAAGAGTCAAGATTTAAAACCAGCGCTGCCTATCTTTGCAACTCATGCTCTTAGTCGTTAGGTCACACTGCTTCCTTGAGTTCCAATTCTGCTTCACCCCCTTACTAGCTACGTGACCCTCGGCAAGTTCTCTGAGCCTCCATTCCTATGCCTATAAAATAGAAATAATAAAAACACCCACCTCAGATGGCTGACTTATGGAGCAAGATAGCTAGTGTATGTAAATAAAATATCAGGATCATGTATTATAGCAGATCAAGAAGTCAGGGATCTGAATCTGTTTATTTTTTTTTTAATATTTATTTATTTAGCTGCACCGGGTCTTAGTTGTGGCACACAGGCTCTTAGTTGCAGCATGCAGGATATAATTCCCTGACCAGGGATCGAACCCAGGCCCCCTGCATTGGGAGCATGGAATCTTAACCACTGGACCACCAGGGAAGTCCCTGAATCTGTTTAATGCTTGAGTTGAATTCACAAGAAAGGTGCTGGACCCTTTCTGGTGGAATAGTTCATTCTGCAGCAAGTGGGGAGAGGGAGCCAGGAGCCTCTGGAAAAGTCCATCCTGTATACAGTGAGGGGAGATGTTGTCCAAAGTTCTCATCTCCAAGATATCCATGGAGGGTCTGGTGCTTCTCTTCTCCAAGATACGCATAGAGGGTCTGATGGAGCCCCCTCCCCATCCTCTGTCTTTAACCAAAGCCCTCAACCCTATGACTGTCAGCTGGTCCAGAGAGGGACAGACTGTAGAAGAAGGTTGCCCATTGCCATGGAAACCAAGGCCAGAGCACAGCACTCTGCAGCTCTCAGGCACGTGGAGGATGTGATGCTTCTGGGTTCCAAGTCCCGAGACACCCCTCCCACCCAGTGCACAGGCACACACACACACACACGCGCGTGCGCGCGCACGTGTGCACTCGTGCACACATTCCCAGCAACCGGCTGGCTGACCCAGTGGACTGGCAGCCATTCAACTCGCCCATCCCAGGAGACCAAGTTTCTCTAGCTGATGGAAGAGCAGATGTCTGGTCAGAAAAGCCAGTCCCTGTGGTCAAGGACAGCAAAGGGAAAGGCTCATAAAAAGGGGCTGAGACAGGCCACTGAGGCCAATCCTTGCCCGTCACATTTGTGAAGCCATCCACCCGGGCCAGTGCATGGACATAGCTCACATGGCTCTGCATATAAGCCGTGTGCCAGCTGAAGCTCTGGCCCTTTAAGAGGGAAATGAATTTTGCAACTCCAGCATCCGATCCAGGCAAGGATCATCAGTGGATGCAGCAGTATATTCACACAGTCTCCCAATAAATCCACAGACTACTTATTCATCACTAAGGGGGAAAGGTACCCTTCCAATAGAGAAATCTGGCAGATAGCGCTTTAACCAAGTGATCAAAGTTGGGTCACTGAAAATCGGACAAAGTGATATTAAGTGCCTTTTCGGGGCGATGCAATAATAAGTACATCTCCTATGTGGTATTCTCACCAAAAATGTTTGAACTGAATCAAATCAGAAGGAAAAACAACAGACGTATTCAGATTGTGGGGCATTTTTACAAGACATCCGATAAAGACTGTTCAAAAACGTCAATTGCAAGAAAGACCAAAAGACTAGATTAAAGGAGATGAAAGAGACATGACAATTAAATGCAATGCACGATCTTTTGTGGATCCTGAATGAGGGGGAAACAGCTATAACTGACATTTTTAGAACAGTTGGGGAATCTGAATATGAACAGCATACGAGATAACATTATTGGGTCGGTGTTAACGTCCTTGGGTGTGATAACTGTATCATTACGGTTATGCCGGAGAAGGTCCTTGCTCAAAGACACGTGCTGATGTATTTAGAGAAGAAGAGTTGTAATGACTGTGATTTACTCTCACGTGATCAGAGGGGAAAAGAGAAAGTAAAGGCAGCCAATGTCAAGAGTTGGTGAATCCATGTGAAGGATACACAGACGTTCGACGGACTGCTCTTTCAAGTTTTCTGTAGGTTTGAAAATTTCAAAATCTAAAAATAAACATGTAAGAGGAAAAGACTTTTAAAAAGGAGTCAAATGATTCCATATCCTTCCCAATTTTTCTGGGCATTTCTGTAACAGGGGATGAGGGTCTCTTCTGTTTTGTTCTGGTCACCTTGGCTTGGAAGCTCCGTCTTCACCCAAATTAGTTCACTTTGTAGCCCATCTTTCCATCCCATGTGGCTTTTCCTGTTTTGCACTTGGTCCCCCTCCTGGATTTCAACAGGGGAAAGTGAAACCCTCCCACGGCACTTTATGGTGAGTACCAACTTTATTGAGCGTTTGGGGGGCAGAACAAGTAGACATGGCAGGAAATTTAGTATTTGGCATCCTCTTCTTAAAAACCTATCTAGGAAAAAAAAAGAAAAAAAAAAAAAAAAAAAAAAAACCTATCTAGGGAATTCCCTGGCAGTCAGTGGTTAGGACTTGGAGCTTTCACCGCCATGACCCAGGTTCAATCCCTGGTTGGGGAACTAAGATCCCACAAGCCACACGGCATGGTCCACCACCCCCCAAAGAAAAAACCTATTTAACTCTCATACACACTCATGTGCAGCCCTCCATCATGCAGCTTGACTATCTACTTGATTCCCTCCCCATTTCCTCTCGTCTCTTCTCCTCTTCTGTCTCTTTCTTCTGTCCTGTGATTTCACTATCTCTTTGAAGTCTCCTTCTGGTCCAAACAAGGTAAACAAAGAAGTCTACTCCATAACTTTGGTACCAGAATTCCTCTTGGTGAAGCCAAGTTTAGTCTTCCAAACTCTAAGGAAGGGTCAAGTCCCCCACTCCAATATTAGTTATAACAATAGCTACCATTCAGCACAGACCATGAAGTGAGCTGGACCCTGAACCAGGCACTTTGCATGCATCATCTCTAACCTTCCCCATAGCCCCATGAGGGGGGCACTAAGGAATGTAAGATTCAGGAAGATTGATGAACCAGCTACCAAGTGGAGATGCTGCCCAATCTGGGCCTTTCATGATGCTCTCCAACTCAAAGAGTGTTTCATAAGCAGAGGCTGCATGACTTGCCGAAGGTCGCACAACTGTTCAGGTAAACAGAGTGGGGCCTGGGACTCAGGATGCTTATTCCCAGGCCTAGGTTCTCATCTACTGGCCCAAACTAGGCAGCATCCCTCCTGCAGAAGGAGGAGGTCCTGCCCTTGCAGATGATAGCTGGAGAGAAGGTCATGTGGAAGAGAGATCACAGCAGACCCAAGTCTGGGGAGTCAGGAGTGGGGACTGGCAGATGGCCACCCATTCACTCCAGTGATCTCAGGGTGGGGTGAGGGAGACTGTAAGCTGGGCTGGGCTGGCCAAGCCTTAGGCTGCAAGAAGTGTTTTAGGAACAAGGACTTGGGTAGAACCAGCAGATGAAGTTGGGAAAGGAACTAACCGGGATAGCTGTGAGTGGGCAGAGGTTGGAGAAAGAAGGTCCACGATGATGTCAGCTCAGTGACCCCACCCTAGGATGTGGATAGGGCATTGGGAAGGTACTGGGTACTACCCCCCAAAGTGGGAATGGCTGCTCTCACCCGCTTCCCCATCATCTCCTGACTCTCCAGCCATTCCCAGAGATTCAGCCACCTCTGCTCCCTCCTGGATCCAGGCAAGCCTGGAGACCCAGGGGAAATAACCTTGAAAAGAGACTGGAAATGTAATCAAATATAGCAGCAGCGAACTGTGCACTGGAAACCAGGGGGCAGT
This sequence comes from Aethalodelphis obliquidens, assembly GCF_003676395.1. NCBI lineage: Eukaryota > Metazoa > Chordata > Mammalia > Artiodactyla > Delphinidae > Aethalodelphis > Aethalodelphis obliquidens. The sequence goes on from NW_020837953.1 coordinate 44,129,003, forward strand.
TGAGGTGCCGGCAACTGGTGAATAGCAGCAGAGGTTCCGAGGCCTTCGAACGGATGGAGAGCATCAGAGGGCAGAGGCGAGGCGAGGGAGAGGAGAGGGGCTGGGTGAGGCCAGCTGAGCCCCGCAGCCTCCATAGGGGATGAGGCGGGTAGACCCAGAGACAGGGCAGCAGGGGAGGCAGAGGGAGGCAGGGGGGCCAGGACCTCACCTGGAGCTCTGTTTAGTGATCCTTTCACCAGCCCCACAAACTAGACTTTGGGCAGGGCCAGTACATGCCCAGAAGATGATGTGAGATGGTTGCATCAGTAAAGGGAGCACAGAAAGGCCACACCTTCCTGTGTGAGGTCCCCAAACAGCAGGACTCCCTCATTACCGCCATCCCTTCTGTTGGTGGCAGCAGACTTGAGTTTGACACCCGATTTTGCTGCTTAGCGTGTGAAAGTGACTCATCACTTAACCTCTCTGAGCCTCAGTTTCCCCTTGTTTAAGGTAGAGATGATGATAGTTCCATCCTCATAGGGTTCCCATGAGGCTTCATCAAGAGCATGGTGCCTGGAAACCATACCATCCATAAACCCACAACTACCATTTTATCACTCAAATATAGGGACTTCCCTGGTGGTGCAATGGATAAGACTCCAAGCTCCCAATGCTGGGGGCCCAGGTTTGATCCCTGGTCAGGAAGCTAGATTCCACACGCACACAGCAACTAAGAGTTCATATGCCACGACTAAGGAGCCCACGTGCCGCAACTAAAGAACCTGCCTGCTGCAGCTAAGACCTGGCACAATCAAATAAATAAATATTTTTTTAAAAAAAACAGAAAAACAACCACCCCCCAAATATATATATGTATATAAAATGCACAAGAAGCATCTTCTGTGAGTTAGTTCTGGGTGATTCTTTTCATAAACAAAATGAGCTTCCCTGAGTACCTGCTTTGTGAGCCTGAGTGCTCACAGTTGGGGTGTAAGTTTATGTGCTACCTCGTCATCCCTAACTTGCCCATCTGCCCATCTGTGCTGTATTTTTCATCTTTGGCTCTTATACCTCCTCCCCTTCATGCCACAGAATTTCTGATCATTTCTGAATCCACGGAGGGAATGCAGGCAGTGGGAAACCCCAGAGCTGCCTGTTGACCTCTTGGGGCCTGGTATGGAAAGTGCGCAGCATCGTGGCTTAGCTCAGCCCTGTGTGGCTTCCCTGATGCTAAACCAATGGGCCAGGAACAAAAACAACCCTGGGCTTCATCACTGCAGTGGCTTAGGTCGGCTTCCCCAGGAAGCAAACTCTGAGGCAGAGATTTGCATGCAGGAGCTTTGTTGGAGAGAACCCTCCTTAACGGTGACTTTGAGAGGGTGAGGGAAGAAGGATTTATCAGAGGGAGACCTTGAAGTGTGAGGCAGCTGAAACAGAGGCCTCAGCTGAGCCCACAGGGAGATCTGGAGCAGGGCTGGCCTTTAGAAGCTGTCCCAAATCAAAGCAAGGGGGTCAAAATTTGCACCCCTGAATTGACCTGTCATGGAATCAGGCTGCCCTTGGAGAGGGCGCATAATTTGGATGAGACAACTCCCTTTGGCAGAGGGCAATTTTGAGGAAGGGACCATCGGCAGCCAACATTCCCAGCAGCTGGGGGATGAGTGCCTTGGTCCTCAAAGGGAGATCTGTGTGGGTCACTACAGCATCCACTACAGTCCGCTCCTTGTTCTGCTGGGACCCACTCACTCCATGTTGTAAGTCTGCCCACGTAGAAACAGTTCTTCTAGGACTCCTCATCAAAACATAAAGGAAGGGGAGACCTTCAGGTTGGCGGAGATCAAGTAAGATGTGGAGATCAATTTCCTCCCCACAAATACATCAGAAATACATTTGCATGTGGAACAACTCCTACAGAACACCTACTGAAAGCTGGCAGAAGACCTCAGACTTCCCAAAAGATGCCCTCAGGAGACCTACAGGCAGAGGCAGGGCCAAATCCAAAGCTGAACCCCAGGAACTGTGCAAACAAAGAAAAGAAAGGGAAATTTCTCCCAGCAGCCTCAGGAGTAGCGGATGAAATCTCCACAATCAACTTGATGTACCCTGCATCTCTGGAATACCTGAATAGACAATGAATCATACCAAAATTGAGGCGGTGGATTTGGGGAGCAACTGTAGACTTGGGGTTTGCTTTCTGCATTAATTTGTTTCTGGTTTTATGTTTATCTTAGTTTGGTAATTAGAGTTTACTATCATTGGTAGATTTGTTTATTGATTTGGTTGCTCTCTTCCTTTTTTTAAAAAATATACATATAGATATAGTTTTTTCTCCTTTTTCTCTTTTTCTGAGTGTGTATGTGTGTGCTTCTTTGTGTGATTTTGTCTGTATAGCTTTGCTTTTACCATTTGTCCTTGGGTTCTGTCTGTCTGGTTTGGTTTTGGTTTTGGGTTTTCTTTAGTATGGTTTATAGTGCGTGTTATCATTGGTGGATTTGTTTTTTGGTTTTGTTGCTCTCTTCTTTCTTTCTTTCTTTTCTTTTTTATTACTTTTTAATTTTTTATGTTTAAATTTTTTATATTTTAATAACTTTATTTTATTTTTCTTTCTTTCTTTCTTTTTATCTCCCTTTTCTTCTGAGCTGTGTGGCTGACAGGGTCTTCGTGCTCCAGCTGGGTGTCAGGCCTGTGCCTCTAAGGTGGGAGAGCTGAGTTCAGGACATTGGTCCACCAGAGACCTCCCATCTCCATGTAATATCAAATGGCAAAAGCTCTCCCAAAGATCTCCATCTCAATGCTAAGACCCAGCTCCACTCAATGACCAGCAAGCTACAGTGCTGGACACCCTATGCCAAACAACTATCAAGACAGAAACACAACCCCACCCATTAGCAGAGAGGCTGCCTATAATCATAATAAGGTCACAGACACCCCAAAACACACTACCGGATGTGGACCTGCCCACCAGAAAGACAAGACCCAGCCTCATCCACCAGAACACAGGCACTAGTCCCCTCCACCAGGAAGCCTGCACAATGCACTGAACCAACCTTAGCCACTGGGGGAAGACACCAAAAACAACGGAAACCATGAACCTGCAGCCTGTGAAAAGGAGACCCCAAACACAGTAAGTTAAGCAACATGAGAAGACAGAGAAACACACAGCAGATGAAGGAGTGAGGTAAAAACCCACCAGACCAAACAAATGAAGAGGAAATAGGCAGTCTACTTGAAAAAGAATTCAGAGTAATGATAGTAAAGATGATCCAAAATATTGGAAATAGAATGGAGAAAACACAAGAAACGTTTAACAAGGACCTAGAAGAACTAAAGAGCAAAGAAACAATGATGAACAATACAATAAATGAAATTAAAAATTCTCTAGAAAGAATCAATAGCAGAATAACTGAGGCAGAAGAATGGATAAGTGACCTGGAAGATAAAATAGTGCAAATAACTACTGCAGAGCAGAATAAAGAAAAAAGAATGAAAAGAATTCCTCAATTCTCAGAGACCTCTGGGACAACATTAAACACAACAACATTTGAATTACAGGGGTCCCAGAAGAAGAAGAGAAAAAGAAAGAGACAGAAAATATTTGAAGAGATTATAGTTGAAAACTTCCCTAATATGGGAAAGGAAATAGTCATTCAAGTCCAGAAGTGCAGAGAGTCCCATACAGGATAAATCCAAGGAGAAACACACCAAGATACATATTAATCAAACTACCAAAAGTTAAATACAAAGAAAAAGTATTAAAAGCAGCAAGGGAAAAACAACAAATAACATACAAGGGAATCCCCATAAGGTTAACAGCTGATCTTTCACCAGAACTCTGCAAGCCAGACGGGAGTGGCAGAATATATTTAAAGTGATGAAAGGGAAAAACCTACAACCAAGATTACTCTACCCAGCAAGGATCTCATTCAGATTCGATGGAGAAATTAAAACTTTTAGAGACAAGCAAAAGCTAAGAGAATTCAGCACCACCAGACCAGCTTTACAACAAGTGCTAAAGGAACTTCTCTAGGCAGGAAACACAAGAGAAGGAAAATACCTACAATAACAAACCCAAAACATTTAAGAAAATGGTCATAGGAACATACATATTGATAACTACCTTAAATGTAAGTGGATTAAATTCTCCAACCAAAAGACATAGACTGGCTGAATGGATACAAAAACAAGACCCGTATATATGCTGTCTACAAGGGACCCACTTCAGACCTAGGGACACCTACAGACTGAAAGTGAGGGGATGGAAAAAGGTATTCCATGCAAATGGAAATCAGAAGAAATCTGGAGTAGCAATTCTCATATCAGACAAAATAGACTTTAAAATAAAGACTATTACAAGAGACAAAGAAGGACACTACATAATGATCAAGGGATCAGTCCAAGAAGAAGACATAACAATTGTAAATATTTATGCACCCAACATAGGAGCACCTCAATACATAAGGCAAATGCTAAGAGCCATAAAAGGGGAAATCGACTGTAATACAATCATAGTAGGGGACTTTAACACCCCACTTTCACCAATGGACAGATCACTCAAAATGTAAATAAATAAGGAAACACAAGCTTTAAATGATACATTAAACAAGATGGATTTAATTGATATTTAAAGGACATTCCATTCAAAAACAACAGAATACACTTTCTTCTCAAGTGCTCATGGAACATTCTCCAGGATAAATCATACCTTGGGTCACAAATCAAGCCTTGGTAAATTTAAGAAAATTGAAATTGTATCAAATATCTTTTCCGACCACAACACTCTGAGACTAGATATCAATTACAGGGAGAAAATCTGTAAAAAACACAAACACATGGAGGCTAAAAAATACACTGCTAAATAACAAAGAGATCACTGAGGAAATCAAAAAATACCTAGAAACAAGTGACAATGAAAACCCGATGACCCAAAACCTATGGGATGTAGCAAAAGCAGTTCTAAGAGGGAAGTTTACAGCAATAAAATCCTACCTCAAGAAACAAGAAGCATCTCAAATAAACAACCTAACCTTATACCTAAAGCAATTAGAGAAAGAAGAACAAAAAAACCCCAAAGTTAGCAGAAGGAAAGAAATCATAAAGATCGGATCAGAATTAAATGAAAAAGAAATGAAGGAAACAATAGCAAAGATCAGTAAAACTAAAAGCTGGTTCTTTGAGAAGATAAACAAAATTGATAAAACATTAGCCAGACTCATAAAGAAAAAAAGGGAGAAGACTCAAATCAATAGACAGAAATGAAAAAGGAGAAGTGACAACTGACACAAGCTACAAGCAACTATATGCCAATAAAATGGATAACCTGGAAGAAATGGACAGATTCTTAGAAAAGCACAACTTCCAAGACTGAACCAGGAAGAAATAGAAAATATAAACAGACCAATCACAAGCACTGAAATTGAGACTGTGATTAAAAGTCTTCCAACAGGGCTTCCCTGGTGGCACAGTGGTTGAGAGTCTGCCTGCCGATGCAGGGGACACAGGTTCGTGCCCCGGTCCAGGAAGATCCCACATGCCGTGGAGCGGCTGGGCCCATGAGCCATGGCTGCTGAGCTTGCACGTCTGGAGCCTGTGCTCCACAACAGGAGAGGCCACAACAGTGAGAAACCCACGTACAGCAAAAAAAAAAAAAATCTTCCAACAAACAAAAGCCCAGGACCAGACAGCTTCACAGGCGAATTGTATCAAACATTTAAAGAAGAGCTAACACCTATCCTTCTCAAACTCTTCTAAAATATAGCAGAGGGAGAAACACTCCCAAACTCATTCTATGAGGCCACCATCACCCTGATACCAATACCAGACAAAGATGTCACAAAGAAGGAAAACTACAGGCCAATATCACTGATGAACATAGATGGAAAAATCCTCAACAAAATACTAGCAAACAGAATCCAACAGCACATTAAAAGGATCATACACCATGATCAAGTGGGGTTTATCCCAGGAATGCAAGGATTCTTCATTATATGCAAATCAATCAATGTGATAAACCAGATTAACAAACTGAAGGATAAAAACCATATGATCATCTCAATAGATGCAGAAAAAGCTTTAGACAAAATTCAACACCCATTTATGATAAAAACCCTCCAGAATATAGGCATAGAGGGAACTTACCTCAACATAATAAAGGCCATATATGACAAACCCACAGCCAACATCGTTCTCAATGGTGAAAAACTGAAACCATTTCCACTAAGATCAGGAGCAAGACAAGGTTGTCCACTCTCACCACTATTATTCAACATAGTTTTGGAAGTCCTAGCCATGGCAATCAGAGAAGAAAAAGAAATAAAAGGAATACAAATTGAAAAAGAAGAAGTAAAACTGTCACTGTTTGCAGATGACACGATACTATACATAGAGAATCCTAAAGATGCCACCAGAAAACTACTAGAGCTAATGAATGAATTTGGTAAAGTTGCAGGATACAAAATTAATGCACAGAAATCTCTTGCGTTCCTATACACTAATGATAAAAAATCTGAAAGAGAAATTAAGGAAACATTCCCATTTACCACTGCAACAAAAAGAATAAAATACCTAGGAATAAACCTACCTAGGGAGAGAAAAGACCTGTATGCAGAAAACTATAAGACACTGATGAAAGAAATTAAAGATGATACAGACAGATGGAGAGAACATCTGTCTCTCATGTTCTTGGATTGGAAGTATCGACATTGTGAAAATGACTATACTACCCAAAGCAATCTACGGATTCAATGCAATCCCTATCAAATTACCAATGGCATTTTTCACAGAACTAGAACAAAAAAGTTCACAATTTGTGTGGAAACACAAAAGACCCCGAATAGCCAAAACAATCTTGAGAAAGAAAAACAGAGCTGGAGGAATCAGGTTCCTGGACTTCAGACTATACTACAAAGCTACAGTAATCAAGACAGTATGGTACTGGCACAAAAAAAGAAATATAGATCAATGGAACAGGATAGAAAGCCCAGAGATAAACCCATGCACCTATGGTCACCTTATTTTTGATAAAGGAGGCAAAAATATACAATGGCGAAAAGACAGCCTCTTCAATAAGTGGTGCTGGGAAAACTGGACAGCTACATGTAAAAGAATGAAATTAGAACACTCCCTAACACCATACACAAAAATAAACTCAAAATGGATTAAAGACTTAAATGTAAGCCCAGACACTATAAAACTCTTACAGGAAAACAGAGGCAGAACACTCTGTGACATAAATCACAGCAAGATCCTTTTTGACCCACCTCCTAGAGAAATGGAAATAAAAACAAAAATAAACAAATGGGACCTAATGAAACTTAAAAGCTTTTGCACAGCAAAGGAAACCATGAACAAGACGAAAAGACAACCCTCAGAATGGGAGAAAATATTTGCCAATGAAGCAACTGACAAAGGATTAATCTCCAAAATTTACAAGCAGCTCATGCAGCTCAATAACAAAAAAACAAACAACCCAATCCAAAAATGGGCAGAAGACCTAAATCGACATTTCTCCAAAGAGGATATACAGATTGCCAACAAACACATGAAAGGATGCTCAACATCATTAATCATTAGAGAAATGCAAATCAAAACTACAATGAGGTATCACCTCACACCAGTCAGAATGGCCATCATCAAAAAATCTACAAACAATAACTGCTGGAGAGGGTGTGGAGAAAAGGGAACCATCTTGCACTGTTGGTGAAAATGTAAATTGATACAGCCACGTGGAGAACAGTATGGAGGTTCCCTACAAAACTAAAAATAGAACTACCATATGACACAGCAATCCCACTACTGGGCATATACCCTGAGAAAACCATAATTCAAAAAGAGTCATGTACCACAATGTTCATTGCAGCTCTATTTACAATAGCCAGGACATGGAAGCAACCTAAGTGTCCACCGACAGATGAATGGATAAAGAAGATGTGGCACATATATACAATGGAATATTACTCAGCCATAAAAAGAAACAAAATTGAGTTATTTGTAGTGAGGTGGATGGACCTCGAGTCTGTCATACAGAGTGAAGTAAGTTAGAAAAACAAATACCGTATGCTAACACATATATATGGAATCTAAAAAAAAAAAAAAAGGTTCTGAAGAACCTAGGGGCAGGACAGGAATAAAGACACAGACGTAGAGAATGGACTTGAGGACACGGGGAGAGGGAAGGGTAAGATCAGACGAAGTGAGAGAGTGGCATAGACATACATACACTACCAAATGTAAAATAGATAGCTAGTGGGAAGCAGCCACATAGCACAGGGAGATCAGTTCGGTGCTCTGTGACCACCTAGAGGGGGGGGATAGGGAGGGTGGGAGGGAGATGCAAGAGGGAGGAGATATGGTGGTATATATATAGCTGATTCACTTTGCTATAAAGCAGAAACTAACACACCATTGTAAAGCAATTATATTCCAATAAAGATGTTTAAAAAATAAAAAGTACCTAAATTTGAAAAAAAACAAAAAAACAGCTTAAAGGAAGATAGTGGGTTGAACTACAGCTTCTCTGGCACTGCAGCTGGTCCTGATGCTGCAACTGGGACCCGTCTTCTTCCTCCTCTGCTCCCCGTTTTAGATTCCCTTCAACCAGAGCTAGCTCCTCTGCTGGTCTAGAGAATTTACCTAGCGGATGACCCAGGTTCATCTCTAACCAGTCTGGGACCCTGATCCCAATGCCATTCTCAGTTCATGATTGCTGCACTTGTCCATTTACTGTCAAAAATGGACAAGAAAGTACCAAGAGACAACCTAATGGATCTCTTGGGTACCAAAATTGACCCTCTCCCTGCCCTCTTGTGCAATCCCACCTTCCGCCAGTTGATCGGGATAAATGACTCCTGCCAATTTGGTGGCTCTTTTCCTTGCCTACTGGCCTTTTGGTACAAGGAATCTGAAATGACCAGGTGACAGATGTAGGCTAAAATTTAATGGAACTCTTACTCTGTATCTGGGTGAACATGTTCCCCATTAGGGAACCAGAACAGACCTTTAGACCTACAGAGCTTAACGCTGCAGGGACAGGACACGTAAGTTTCCCGAGAGCGACAATAAGTGAAGCCACCCCTGCTTTCACCCCTTAGACTCTAGACTCGTGTATTCTACCTACTGGGGACATGGCACCAGATAACGGCCATTAATTTGGGATGTGTGCTGTGTGCTAGAGGCTGACTCTCCATGCTCACAGGGTGTCATCTAAGCTGTCTCTGCCAGGCTGATCGGATGCTCCAGCTCTCCCAGGACCTAGAAGCACGCGAAAGCTATTTTTCAAACAGTGTATAATTTTCCACTGCAGATGGCTTGGCCTTGTTCCAGAGCTCTAGGGATCTATGTTGTTATTCTCCTATGGGGACTTGCCGTAAACGCTTCGTAGTGTTTTTCCCCACCACAGATAATGTCTGTTATCAGGGTCTGCGGGGTCACATGGCCCAAATAGTGGAACTGCTCGTACGGCAGTCTGTAGCTGCTGTGGACGAGACCCTTTCCTGCCTTGAGCCCTTCCAAAGCTGGCAGCTTTCCACGTCGCTTGGTGAAATGAGCTGGCAATATTTGTCAAGTGTGGAATATGCTGCTTAAAGAAGCTAAAAAGGCCGATCAGATGTTGTGCTTCCCTCCGATACGTGGGAGGTGCAAGGTACAATCATTTGTCCTTGCCTTTGGAGGGAATGTCCTGGCATGCCCCAAGCCACTGTACCCATGAAAAGTTCACTGATACACAGTCCCCACCTGCTGAAGTGCATCCGTCTTATTTAGGTCTCCTAAGTACGTGCCACTTCTTCTTCATCTGGGCTGATTAACATGATGTCATTGATACAATGAAGTGTGGTGTTCTATGGAATGATGGGGTGGGCCAGATCCCTTGAGTCCAAGGTTTCTCAACCTTGGCTCTAATCATATTTGGTACAAGATAATTCTTTGTTTGGGGGGTTGTCCTGTGCACTGGAGATGTTTAACAGCATCCCTGACCCTACCCGCTAGATTCTTATAGTGTCCCTAACCCCTACCCCTCTTCCAGTTTTGGCAACCAGAAACATCTCCAGACATTGCCAAATGTTTCCATTGAGACCCACTGTTTTGCACTATATTATAACAGAGGGTGGCCAAGTTAGCATATGCATAAGACAGAACCGTCCATGTACACCGTTATCCATCCCACACGAATGCAAATTGCTTCTGATCACCCTTCCTGATAGAAATGGAAGACGAATGCATTGGCCAGATCAATGGCTGCATACCCCATAGCAGAGGCTGTGTGAATCTGCCCCAGCAGAGATAAAACAGAGCACAGCAGGCTACAATCGAGGCTACTGCTTTGCTGCATTTATGGAAATCGACTCTCATCTTCTAGAATTCATTTTTTTTTCTTTTGCAGGGGCCAAACTATTGAGTTGAATAAAGTTAAGAGGATCACCACCCAGGCATCTTAGGTCTTTAAAGGCGACCCTAATCTCGGGTGTGACACTGGGTTTTTTGGTTTGTTTGTTTTGTTTTGTTTTTCACTTGGCCAGGATGAGGGGCTGTTTCCAGCTTCCAGCTGGTCTTCCCCACTGCAATAGCTTTTAGCCCTCAGGCCAAGGAACATGTGGGAGTTCTGTCAACTATGTGTGTTCATCCCAATTACACATTCCGGAACCAGGGAACCGATGGGTTCATGGATTCAGCAGATCCACTAAGGCCAAAGCCTGGGCCAGAATTCTATTTATTTTCTGGCTCCTATCTGCCCTGTTCTTTTCTTTTCTTTTTTTTTTTAAGATTTTTAAAAATTAATTTATTTATTTTTTGGCTGCGTTGGGTCTTCATTGTTGCATGCGGGCTTTCTCTAGTTGTGGCCAGCAGGGGTTACTCTTCATTGCAGTGCGAGGGCTTCTCATTGCGATGGCTTCTCTTGTTGCGGAGCACAGGCTCTAGGCGCGCAGGCTTCAGTAGTTGTGGCTTGCGGGCTTTAGAGCGCAGGCTCTGTAGTTGTGGCGCACGGGCCTAGTTGCTCTGCGGCATATGGGATCTTCCCGGACCAGGGCTCGAACCCATGTGCCCTGCGTTGGCAGGCAGATTCTTCACCACTGCGCCACCAGGGAAGCCCCATATTTGCCCTATTCTAACAGGAGCTGATGACGATGCTTCAGATTCCTATGGGGCAATGTCATCTTGGACCCTGCATCCAACGGTCTTAGAAATATCTGGTTATTCCCATTCCCGGGGTACAGTTACCCAAGCATATGGCTGTCAGTCCCTTTGCAGAAGGACTGGGGTAGTCTTTACCATGGACACGTGCCACGTGTTGCAGGCTCCTTCTTCTCGGAGATCCAGCCTCTCCTTCATAGAATGGGTTCTGGGTGCTAGCTCAGGCCTAGAAACTGAGCAAGGGATCACGTGCTTTTATTGGGGCAACTGCTTCAGCCTCTGGACATCCATCCTTGAATTCTTTCAGTGGAGTAAATTACATGACCCTCTTTTTGGCTGCCCGCCTATCTTGCCCCTGGGACGCTGTGTTCTGTTATGAACCACCTTTCTAACTCTCTGCAGGCTCCCTGCTTGCCACTCCGACCTTGATGCTCATCTAAGTCATTTTGCCCACCTTGCTGATGATGTTGAAGTGCCACCAGTGGACCTCTATGATCTCGGGATCCCATCATCCTGTTTTCTATCAGAGAGCCCAGTTCTGTCACAGCGTCTCCTGCAGTCAGCTTTGGCTTCTAGAGACCAGGAGGTGGAGGTACCTATTGCCTTGCAACCAGAGGCCTCTGCGTGATCTCAAGCAATCAGGGAGTGCCTGCCTTTGACCGAGAGGATCGGGCAGGCTCTGCAGGGCCCAGAGGGTTTAGGAGAACTTAGGGATTCAAGATTTTCAGATGCATCAACCCAGACATCCCCACCCCCACGTCAGATATCAGCGTCCCACCCTTTCTAATCAGGACACTGACCTCGGAGTAGCCGACTTGCCGGAGTTGAGAATTCAAGCTCCTCTGTAGCTCCGCTTATAATTAAGTGGGCCCGATGCTCAGCTCCTGCTGTCCTCGAGCTGCACAGATGAGCGTCTCCTGATGTACGCTACCAAGGAAGCTCTGGATTTCACACTTCACTTAAATGTGTGATTAATCACCCTCACCCTCCTGATCTTCTCTCCAATACGCTGGTAGCCACCCCACCCCCGTCCCACCCCCAGCAATAGTGATCTGACTCCACAGTCCTTATAATTATTACTTCCTCCAAACCTCTCAGATGCCTGAGATATGGCGTTCCCTTCCACAGATTCTCCATCCCAGACCCCTACCAGTGACAGTTTTAGCAACTGCTAATTAAGTTGAGTAATACAGCTCAAAACCCCTATTTTAAAGCCTGTTTCCTATAACCTCTTTCAATACTGTCTTCAATCAGAACGCAGAGGTAGGGATTTCAGTAAAGGAGAACAGAATTGGGCAGAAAGAGAAGTTGAGCTGTGATGCAGTGACAGCAGAGGCCCCAGACAATACTTCAGGGAGCTCTGGGGCTTGGATGGACCTTCCCAGTTGTCTCAAATCAGCGAATATTCTTCGAGCCTATGAGGAAAGCACTATCATTATCCCCCATTTACAGGTGTGGAAACTGAGCTCAGAGAGGTAAGTGACTTGCTCAAGATCACACAACTTTAACTGCGAAGTTAGGATTTCTACCCAGAAAAATCTCACTTTAACGGCTTCTTCCAGCTTGTCCCCCACCATCTCCTAGGGCCTTGGACGTCTCTGTTGGATCTTCTGTGTCTCATCAGCGGAAGAGAAGAGAGAGAGAAAGGGATTGTCTGGGAGGTTCACAGGCGTGGCTGTCACCGCTTCTACCCATATTCCATTGTCCAGAACTCTGTCATGTGGCCCAGGGCCCCTCTGATCACACAGGAGGCTGGGAAATATAGTCCAGCTATGGGCTGGGAGCAAAGGAGAAACCGTTTAGGCCAGTTTGGGCCGCAGTGAGAAAGCTGGGTCCCTGCTCCCAATAAGGAGCAGTGCTGAGAGCCTGCAGCAGACAGAGCCCATCTGTTTCACTTATTTGCTCTTTCTCCTTGGGCTGGGGGCCGAGGGCCGACCGCAGATGAAGCCCAGGAGCTCCCTTGGACGGCAGCAATGAGGACGAGTCGGGAGGTTTCTGAGAGTCCTCGTCCATCCAGCCCTGCCCCAGGGCATTGAAGGAGCGTCCACCTCAGAGGAAGCCGTGTCTGGAACCCAGGTACACAGGTGTACAGAGGGACCTGGAAGGTGGAGGCTGCTGTGGCCCCAGCAGAAGTGAGAGGTGAGGCCGGGGGTTGGAGCAGCTGATCCACATGCACCTGGTGAGCTGTGAGCACCCCCAGCAGTCCAGGAGAGGGGGACACTCACAGGTGTCAGCCTGCCTCGTTCCAGGGGGTTCCTCACCCTACTCACCCCACTGTAGGCTGCATCCAGATGGGGGACAGGGGCTTGGAAAGCAAAGCCAATCCGTGCTCCCCTGGTGGGCCGGGGTCTTCCACACGCTGGAGTGGAGATGAGGTGCTACTCCTTTCCCTTCCGGAGCCTCCAGGGTCCCGGGCTTCTTCCCATCCCTCCTCCCATGAAGAGACGCGATACAGTTGGTTAAAGGCTATACACAATCCCGCAGACAAGACCCTGACTTCTCTTTGGTTTCCCCAGCATTTCTCAGCCTCATTTCAACATTTCGAAATTGGAAAATACTATTAGAGTTAAAAGATAAAACCTAGCTACTCGTCTAAATGCCAATCCAGAAACTTGCAAGCTATGGCCCCTTTGCCGATCTGAGCCCCCAGGAAATGGAGAGTATATGAGAAGCTTCCTAGCACATGGGACTAGCTGATGGATTGCGCAGGGTGATACGCGTCTGTCACTTGGCTGGTGGTTTAGAAAATGTAACTCCTCTGCCTCTTCCCCAAGGCTCCGTGTCCCGAGGAAGACCCCCAACTCACAGCCACGTGATGTCATCAGAACTTTGCAACCTGCTACCTTTCCTGGGTCAGGAGGTTCAACTTGGCCGTTTCTGCTGACAGCGGGAAGCACCCAGAGCTCAGAGCCAGAGGTGGAGTTTTGTCCCCTCCCTCATTACCCAGAAGCCAGAAGCACAGCTGTCACCAGGCCCCCAGCCCCAAGCCCTGGGAACCGGTTCCCACTTCTGGCCTCTCACCCACCCCCAACGGTGCGGGCAGGAACCTTGATTTCCGTGGGTTCTCCTGGCTTGGTGCCCTGATTACAGTAGCCTCTGAAGAGGGCCTGCTGACAGTTTGATTACTGATGACCTTCGGAGTCGGCTGGGTTAGCAACATGATTTATAATCAAATTACAGGGAATTCTACTGCAGGAAGCCTGGAGAGCTGCAGCAGCCACCCTCCAAGGCAGTCCCCACGCCACCCACAGCTGGCTTCCCCAGCAGGGAAGTGAGAGCATTGAGGGAACTGGAAGAGTCCAGAGCGCCTAGGATTAAATCTGAGCTCTGGCTCTTGCTGGCTGTGTGATCTTGGGCAAGGTACCTAACGCCTCTGGGCTCAGCTTTCCCATCTGTAAAATGGGAATAATAATAGTACTACCTCAGAGGGTTGTGTGGGGATTATATGAGATAGTTCGTATAAAGTGCTTGGCACAGTGCCTGGTGCAAATCAAAGGGACACTCACTCAATAAATGGAAGTCATTATTATTCGTAAGAGAAGCAGAGACCAGGGACAGTCCAGCGCCCCAGGGTCAAATTTCCCTGGGGCTTGGGCCTACTCCTTCCTTGTCCTTCTGCAGATGATTATTTATGGGCCTTGGTGGGGGTGGGGGACAGACAAGGTTGGCTAACCCTCAAGGGTGGAATCCATTCTGAGTGGTAGGTCCCAGGCCAAATTGCTTGTGAATTCTTTTAAACATCAGCCCTGTCCTGACCCCGGGGGACAATGAGTCTTATAAACCTGGTAGTTAGTCCAGCCACCTAGGCAGTAGGTCTCCCCACCCCCTTACCCCCTTACAGAGGGGGATTTGCGCCCCTTACCCTAGGCAGTTGAGTTCAGTCTTCTGTCCGGGGCTAAAATTGAACACACCTGGGCAGGTGCTGAAATGGGAGGGACCCCAAAAGCTGTCCTAAGCCAGGGATATAAAGTCTTCTTGAGCAAGGGCGGCTCCAGGAGCCGAACAGGAAGGCAATCTCACCCAGCCCTGAGCACACCCTTGTGAACAGGATCCCGCTTAGGGGCTCCCCGTCTGGGAATGGGCCGGGGTGGAGGAGGAGACAGAGAGCACAGGACGGGAAGATGCCTCAAGGCCGCTGCTGGTGTGTCTGATGGCAGCCAAGCTGCCGCCGGGAGCAGCCCAGGCTGGAGGACGGGAAGGCAGGTGGGGTGGGGTGCCAGGCACACGCACAGAAACATGCCCGCACACCCCTACATACCCATGTGCTCCCTGTCACACCCACAATACACACACATTCCTCACACCCCACACATCCACGCACACACATTCACACACATACCCTATGCACCCCACACTCACCCATCCTTACACTGACACACTCTACACCCTACACCATATATGCTGTGTATGCTCTTACACACACACTGACACATACACACATTCACACACACACACACACACACACACGGAGAAGCTGACTGGCCAAGGATACCCCGAAAAGGTAACCAAGTTTTTCCAGTTGCTGTGCACATTAATGGAGATAACCCTGGGTCAGGTGCAGCTCAATAAATAACAGTTACTACGAAACATTAACTAAAGGAGCGTATCACACTCTACAAATTTACAATCTTTCCCCAAGTCCAAAAAGTATGGTGTTCATTATCTAATATCTAACCTGTCCTCTTTAAATTTTATATGGAACCGGTAGGGTATGTATAAATAAAGCAATATGCATATCCTTCACAAATGTTGATTTCCCTTTGGAAACATCATTTCTGTACCATGAGTTCAATGGTGAAAGGCTGGCTTAGCAGTCCTTTTAAATCTCCAACCTGACCCTGTGACACCCAACAGCTGTTCCAGCCTCCTCTCCAGCCCCCTGCCTGCCCTCACAGGCAGCCAGTGACCTCCATTCCTGCCACACAATTCCTGCTTCCCGGAGGATGAGACCTCTGGCTCTCACCGCAGATTTTATGCTGAGCCCAACCTCAGCTCATCAAATCAAAATAACAACCTCGGGCTTCGCTGGTGGCGCTGTGGTTGAGAATCTGCCTGCTAATGCAGGGTACACGGGTTCGAGCCCTGCTCTGGGAGGATCCCACATGCCACGCAGCAACTAGGCCCGTGGGCCACTACTACTGAGCCTGCGCATCTGGAGCCTGTGCTCCGCAACAAGAGAGGCCGCAATAGTGAGGGGTCCGCGCACCATGATGAAGAGTGGTCCCCGCTTGCCACAACTAGAGAAAGCCCTCGCACAGAAACGAAGACCCAACACAGCAAAAATAAATAAAAATAAATTAATAAACTAAAAAAAAACCCAAAAAACAAAAAGAAAACAACCTCGCTGTGAGCACTCTTTTGGGTCAGGCTTTTATTTCTCTCTCGCCACCTTGTTCCTAGCCTTCCTCCTGATACCAGGGAAGACATTCTTCCTCCACCACCACTCCTCGTCTGTTTCCTTTGCTAGCTCCTCTTTTGTCACCAATCCTCCCCCGGTAACTTGAGGCTTCCCACCAAGGCTGACCCCTCAGTCCTCCACACACACTCCCCTTTTTTCTCTTTCAGTGGGTCAGCCATTCCCCTTAGCTTTTTTTTTTTTTTTTTTTTTTGCGGTACGCGGGCCTCTCACTGTTGTGGCCTCTCCCGTTGTGGAGCACAGGCTCCGGACGCGCAGGCTCAGCAGCCATGGCTCACGGGCCCAGCTGCTCCGTGGCATATGGGATCTTCCTGGACCAGGGCACAAACCCATGTCCCCTGCATCGGCAGGCGGACTCTCAACCACTGCGCCACCAGGGAAGCGCCCCCCCTAGCTTTTTAAGCCTTGTAAAAAAATTTTTAATCCTTATATTTTAAAGATATCAGGAAATAAATAATTCCAAAGAGCGAAAGTGTTTTAAGCAAAGGCACACAGCAAATTGATGGCAAAACATAGTTACCCAACAATTCCACTCCTAGGTGTAGACCCAAAAGAAGAAAACAGGGACTCAAAGAGATACTTGGATATTCACAGATGCATTATTCACAATAGCCAAAAGGGGAAAACGACCAAGTGTCTATCAACAGATGAATGGATAAACACAATGTGATATCACCATACAATAGAATATTATTCAGCCATGAAAAAATGACATTCTGATACATGCTACAAAATGAACAAACCTTGAAAACATTAAGGTAAGTGAAATAAGCCAGACGCTTAGACACAAAATGACAAATATAGTGTGATTCCACTTACTTGAAATATGTAGAATAGGCAAATCCATGGGAAAAAAGTAGAAAAGAGGCCACCGGGGCCTGAGGGGGTGGGGGAAGGGATGGGCCGTTATTGCTTACTGAGTACAGAGTTTCTATTGAGGGTGAAGAAAAAGTTCTGGAAATGAATAGTGATAATGGTTGCACAGCAATGCGAATGTACTTAATGCTACTAAGTTGTCCACTTAAGAATGACTAAGGGCTGCCCTGGTGGTGCAGTGGTTGAGAGTCCGCCTGCCGATGCAGGGGACACGGATTCGTACCCCGGTCCGGGAAGATCCCACATCCCGCGGAGCGGCTCAGCCCGTGAGCCATGGCCGCTGAGCCTGCGCGTCCGGAGCCTGTTGCTCCGCAACGGGAGAGGCCACAACAGTGAGAGACCTGTGTACCGCAAAAAAAAAAAAAAAAAAAAGAATGATTAAAATGCTAATTTTTATGTTACGTATATTTTACCATAATAAAAAAAATTTTTTAACAAAAAATTAGTTAGATGACCTGGATGCCATCACTGCTCTGCCATTAATTAGATCGCAGGTCACTGCATCCTGCATAAGAACTGTCAGTCACTGGCTACTGATTCCTGAATCCTCGTGTCCAAACCTCAGCAGCCACATTTCCCCTTGCATCATCAGCAATTCCCAGGTTCAGCTCTGTCGCCTTAAACTTGGACCCAAGTTCCCTTCTGCTCTTTCAGTAGGTTCATGTCACCGTTCTTTTAAATACCTGCCCTATTGGCCCCTTTCCTCTCATCATTGCCTCCCCCTACCCTGGCTCACATAACTTCTGCTACAGCACCCAGCTCTTTCTCCACCCCTGTCTATACCTGCTGTGGTGCAGTGCCATGGTCAGCCCAATCAACAAACCTCAGAGCTGAACAGAATCTTTTCCTTGTTAACCTAAAACAATAAAATAGCCAGTAATTTTACCAGCAAAAAGATTTATTTGGGCGCAGCAAAGAATTGCAATTCAGGACAGGCAACTATGGTGACCCATGTGCCAGTCCAGTTAGGCAATGGAGAAGAAACTCTCTTATAGAGGAGAAGGGGAAATTGGGAGGGGCTGTTTTAAACAAAAAGTCCATTGGAGGAAACTTGGAGTTCGAAGCATAGTGCCTTTTCATTGGCTGAATTGTGACAGTCTCTCACTGGCTGAGCTGTTGCCAGGCAAGGGGGAAATTTTTCTTCCACCTGCTGGCACTAGTCAAGTAGAGTCACTTCCTGCCGGAGATGCAAAGTACTTCTCTTCCTTTTGGGATCTGTATTGACCTTGAATGGTACCTGCGTGATGGTACCCTTCTGGCCTCCTGATTGCATTTTAGTGAGGTTTCCCTTTATTACTTTTCATATTTCCCCCTTTTGATCAAGATATTTCTTCAAAAGCATCAATAATCAAGAGCCAGGTTTTTGTTTTGTTTTGTTACCAACATTCAGTGGCCTTTTGTACCTCAATGCCAGGAAGGGTATTTCCTGGGTGCCATGTCCCATATTGGAGGGGAAAATGCACAGATTAGAAACCTACTGTGGTCATGTTTGAGTAACAAGGAGGGATGGGAGGGAGATCTCGCAGGCATTTCCCATCTAAAGTCTGTATTTTAGAATAGTAAATACTGCAAGGGCACACTTAAAAGTGAAGTAATTAAACAAGTGCTTTATGAAGACACAGTGCAGGAATAAACAAGAAGTAATTAAACAGTTTGTTACCTCAAAAGAAACTGTTTAGAACCAAATGTTTTATCAATATTTGCAAATTCTAAGACTATGTATTTGGCTAGAAATCCAGTTAGTTTATAGTCTACATGAAAGGGAGAGACTTCTGTAAATCCTAAACCTTCTCACAGGTCTGGTCCAGACATCTTGGGAAACCTGTCTCATCTGATGTTGTCTGCTTCAATTCCGGAAAATCCTTACCTTCAAGTCACCAGATGGTATACAGGTCCAGTCTCAGGGTCTGGTGCTTTCTTTAGATGTGTCACATGCATCCAGGAGTCTAATCCCTGCAGTTTGTTGGCACAAGGGTAGGTTAGCAGTACCTGATAGGGGCCAGTCCAGTGAGGTTAAGAGAGTCCTTCTGGAGGCGTCTTTTCCAGTAGATAAACTCTCCAGATTGAAAAGTGTGATGTTTAAGGTCCTCCTCTCCTGAGAGCACACGGTAAAAAGATTGCTCTATCAGAGCATGGTTATTTTGAATTGAAGCAATTAAGCCTTTACAATATTGAGTTTTATCTTCTTTTATCAGCTGCAGATCAAAAGAGGCAGGGGCCAGGAGCACTGGGTGACCTGTGGTTATCTCAAAAGGTGAGAGTTTACGAGTTCCAAAGGGCGTGGGTTTGAGATTGAGAAGGACCAATGGCAATACTTTGGGCCAGGGTATTTGGAGGTTCTCTACAAATTTTGCCAATTGTGTCTTAATAGTGCCATTAGTAAGTTCGACTAACCCCAAGGATTGAAGCGCAGTAAAAATTCTGTAAAACCAGCCGAACAGCACAGACTTGCTGAAGCACCTGACCAGTAAAATGAGTTCTTTGATCAGTATAAAGTTCGAGAGGGTTTCCCTAGGTAGGGATAATCTTTTCTAACAACATTGTAGCTACAGAAGAATGGTCTGTCTGCAAGGGAAGGCTTCCGTCCAGTGAGAAAATATACAGACCATGACTAAAACATATTTATATCAGCGAGATGCAGGCCGCTATATGGAATCCATCTGCCAAACTTCAAATGGCTCATTAACCAATTCAAAGTGTCTGGGAGGAGTGCAAACAGGTTTCTCTGGATTATATTTTGGACAGGTGGGACAAGAAGGGAGGCACTCTTTGTGGCCTTATTAATATTTCCCCATCAGTATTGGTTCATGGGTGCTATCATTTTATCAGTGTCAGGCAGTGGTGAGGGGTTTCGTCAGTGAAGGAGGGGAGAAGAGTAGCAGAGTTGAGGTTAGTACAATGCGAGAGAGCTATGTGAGGAACAGTTAGCAAAAGGATTTCATAAGAGGTGAGGCAACCGACTGAAAATGGTTGAGTGGATGAGAATTTAGGAGGGCTTCCACACCATGGGGTACAAAGATGGTGAAAGAGGATCCCATGATTATCTTTTTGGTGGCCTTAACCAGAAGGACAGTGGCAGGAATGGCTCTGGGGCAATGGGGATATCCCTGTGCCACAGGGTCCAGCTGTTGGCTACAATACCCTACGGATCGTTGATGGTCCCCATGTTTTTGGGTGGGTGCTCTGAGGACATCCTCTGCCTTCTCATCTACAGAGAGGAAAAATGACAGCTGATAATTAGGATGTCCAAAGGTAAGTGATCTCATTAAGTTTTTCTTTAAGGCTTCAAAAGCTGCGTCATCTTGATCTCCCCAATTAATGGGGTCAGATTTGCTGGGTTTTAATGAACCATATAAGGGTGACCGTAAGAGTGAAATTTGGAATCCAGTTCCAACAGTTGCCAGATAGCCTGAGACAACCTCATAATTGGCACGTAGGTTTTGATTCTGGGCAGTTCAGGTTGCCATGAAACCTATCTGGATCCAAATGTAGTCCCTGTTCTGAGATCAGGTGCCCTAAATACTGAACCTGAATTTGAGAAAACTGAAATTTTTCTTTGGAGACTTTATGGCCCTTTAAGGCCAAAAATTTTAGCTGGTGGATGCTGTCTTCCTGTGAGGAGGTTTGAGAAGGACAGCATAGGCGCAAATCATCTATATAATGTAACAAAGTAGAACCTGCAGAAAACTTTACATCATCCAAATCAGCTTTCAAGATTTGTGAAAAGTAAGAAGGACTTTCTGTGAAACCCTGGGTCACTGCTATACGAGTATATTGTTGTCCGTCCCAGGTGAAGACAAAAAGATATTGGCTGGCCTTATCAACTAGAATGAGTTGAAAAATACACTGCATAGATCAGTCACAGTGAAAAACTTGCTTCAAGTGGGAATGGATGTCAGTAGCATGCAGTGGTCAGGAACAACTGGGTGTTGAGAGGTAACAATGTTTATTGCTCAGAGGTCCTGGATAAACCTCCATCCTCAGCCCTTGGGTTTTCTCACAGGTATAACAGGTGTATTACAGGGACTAGTGCAAGGGATAGTGAGGCCCTGCGCCTTGAAATCTTCTATCATGGGTTTTCTATCTGAAGGGCTTCTTTACTTACAGGGTACTGATTAATTCTGAAGAGAGTTTAGAGGGATCGATTTGGATCTTAATGGGAGGTACACTGTGAATTTTGCCAATATCAGTTGGAGATTTTGCCTATAAGGAGGGTGGTGGCTGATTCAATAGGGACAAATGATCAGTGTTTCAAGAATCGGCCCCAGCAGTGCCGGAAACAGAACAAATAAAAGATGTCGAAGGGTCTTTTAATTTACCAGGTTGGCTATTTAGATGGCTACTGTCAAATTCTAGAATTATTTCCCCCTTTTGGGAGAAAGAAATTCGGCATAATACTCTTCCAAGAAGTCTTGGCCTAATAAGTGAACGGAGGGAGACGAGCTAAGGAGAGAAAGTGTGTCTCTCTCAAAGGGCCTAAACAAAAGGGAAAAGGTTCAGAGACAGGAGCCTGTTGAGGAGTATCAGAGATCGCCACTATGGGAACTGTATTAGGGCTCTGCAGTGGGGCTGAGCACCGAGAGTGTGGCCCCGCTGTCAGTAAGGACAGAGATTCCTTCCCAATCTGGAGAGTTGTTTCTTCGAGCTGATTAACAGGGAGGATTGGGAAGAGCCCCTGCAGTTCCTCAGGGCCCCCTCATTGGGCATTAGGAGGACACTGGAAAGGCTGAGAGGGCTGAAAACTCCTGGAACGCTTAAATTTGTAACATTCTTTTTTCCGATGCCCTAGCTTTTTGCAATAGCAGAAATTAGAAGGTTTTTGGTTTTGTTTAGGGACCTTCATTTGCCGGAGTGGAAGATTAAGAATTTTAGTGGTCTTTCTTTTTGGTGACTCATCTAGGTTGCAAATGAGCCAATTTGCCAAATTAACTTAATCTGAAGTGGGTACAGTTTTCCATTCCATCCTGGTCCTTTTAACAAAACAAGAAAGATCCCAGTTCTGCCTGTTAACAAACATGGAGGTGACAGTTATCCTAGTGGACGCAACATCTGAAGGAAGACCAGAGTCTTCTTTAAAAATAACCTGAAGTCGATTAGAATAGTCATGAACAGGTTCATCAGATTTTTGTATGCAAGGCTGAATTTTGTTCCAGTCAATAGGCTTAGGAAAGGTGACTGTAATTCCTCGGTGGAAGTTTTCAGTGAGTGTTCTAGCCTCTTGCCAAAAGTTAGGGGATTGCTCTTCTAAATCCCCTCCAGAACGTTCCCATGGGCTAGTTTCATCCAGTGTTTGCTTGACCCTCACCAACAAGCACGTGGACTAACTGGTATAAATCTGAGAAACGAGGCTGGTAGGTTTGAACAACTATGTTAAAATCTTCAGCAAACCTGTGGGGGTCCTCAGCTACTTTAAGAAATGCTTTAACTACGGCTCACAATTCGTCCAGAGAACATGGGTAATCTGGGGTTTATTCGGATCCTCAGAAGATGTAACTTTACAGGGTCAGGTTCTAATAGGTCCAGAGGAGGAAGATGGCACTGGGGGTGGAGCCTGAGACAAAGAGGAGAGATGAATGAAGCCATTTTGTCTTTCTTTTTTTTTTAAATTAATTAATTTATTTATTTTTGGCTGCCTTGGGTCTGCGTTGCTGCTTTCTCTAGTTGTGGCGAGCGGGGGCTACTCTTTGTTGCGGTGCAGGGGCTTCTCATTGCGGCGGCTTCTCTTGTTGCGGAGCACCAGCTCTAAGTGCGTGGACTTCAGTAGCTGTGGCGCACAGGCTTAGTTGCTCTGCAGCATGTGGGATCTTCCCAGACCAGGGCTCAAACCCGTGTCCCCTGCATTGGCAGGCAGGTTCTTAACCACTGAGCCACCAGGGAAGCCCCCATTTTGTCTTTTTTTGTTTGCCTCAGTTAATTTAATTATTGTGTTTTTCAGAGAGGCCATCTTAGACTCCTGATGGTGTTTGGAGGCCTCCAGGTACCAATCAAAATAGGCGTCCGATTCTGTTTTGGTGATTTCAGAGCCATGGCTCTCCATTACAGTTTTGAGAAAAGTAAGTTTGGGGAGTTCAGTAGTTCCTCATCGATTTTCTAAATTGCTTTTGGTTAGTCAGTCCATTTAGTTAGAAATGTGCAAGGGAGAGGACCATGGTTTTTAAACATAAAATCGCCCAGGTACCTGAAAGGAGAGTGCCCTCAAAGCACTTAGGTAACTGGATCCCATTTTTAAGAGGTTTTTCTTTAGAGCAAAAGAACCATCCTTAAACAGCCACAGGTCAAATAACAGAAGAGTTCCAGTAGGAACAGTCTGATTTCAAGACTGAGGCCAAAGTGCCAACTGACTACTCACAGACAGAACGAAAAAGGACAAAGCCTTTAAACAGATCCCAAATAAAGCCTGGAGAGCTTCAAAATGCAAAAAGAGTGGAGCTTGAATCCAGGAGGAAAACTTACCCTCAAACTCCAGAGTTGGCTAGAAAGCAGTGAGCTCAGTGGGCTCTGTGGGTACAATGACCTGTTTGCTCACCAGCCTCTGAGTTGTCGGGGGTCTCCTCTACATCTCAATGGAACCTCTGTGTAATATTAACCTAAAACAACAGAACTGCCAGTTCTATTACCAGCAGAGTGGATTTATTTGGGAGCATCAGAGAATTGCAACTCAGGACATGCAACTATGGGGAACCACTTGCAAGTCCTGTTAAGCAAAGGAGAGGGAACTATTTTCTAGAGGAGAAGGTAAAGTTGGGAGGTGCTGTTATAAACAAAAAGCACATTGGAGGAAACTGGGAGTTTGAAGTATAGTGTCTTTTCTTTGGCTAAGTTGTTGCCAAGCATGGAGAAAAATCTTTCTTCCTCCTTTTGACTTCCTTCCTGCCAGAGATGCAAGATACACCTCTTCCTGTTGGGATCTGTATTGACGTTGATTGGTACGTGCGTGAGAGCTCCCACTCTGGCATCCCAACTCCATTTTAGTGAGGTTTCCCCTCATTAATTTTCACAGCCTTTGCCCTCTTCTGATGCATAAAAACTCTTTACACAATCTAAGAAAAGTGCCTGTAGTGTCAGATTAGACACTTTCAGGATTGGGCAACTGACTACTCCCCATGGCCTGCAGGTAGAGGCCAAGCTCCTTAGCTAGGCATTCGGGGATCAGACCACTGCCCCCTCCTCGAGTTGACCTCCCAGTAGTTCCCCTGTACACCTTGTGTTCCAGCCAACCTACATGACTCGCAAGGTCCAGCACCCACCATGCATCTAAACCTCCATGCCTTTTCCTTGGTCGTTCTCTCTGCTAGGAATTGCCTTCTCTCGTGAATCAGAGAATTTCCCCACTCATCCTTCAAGCCCCAATTACTTATCTCCTCTGTGAAACCTCTGATGCATCCCCCCGATAGCAGAATAAGTGATCCTCTTTGTGCCACTGCCGTCTATACCTCACTCACACTTTAGCTACTCGCATCTCCATCTTGATGTCTATCTCCTTCACTCGGCTAAGAAGTCCCTGAGGGTGGGTAACATGCCTTATTTCTGTGTTCCCAAAACATAGCCAGATCTGACACTTAACAGTTAACTCATTTTTATTTAACAAGCATTTATTGACTGTTATTGATTGGTATACAGTGGGAACAAAAAAGATACAGTCCCTGTCCTCACAGAGCTTAAAGTCTAGCAAGAGAGACTTTAGAACAACCAGCATAGAAACAGATGTAGAAACAAACACTTATAAATGACAAATATTACTAACTGCTAAGGAGAAGATAGGGATATTATGAGAGAAACTAATGGGGAAAGCTACTCTGTGTAAATGTTTGATGAATTAACAAGTCAAAGAACGAATTGATTAAATCACCCAATCAAAGAATGGTGGAGAACTCTGATCTTATAAGGACCAGTATATGTAGTGGTTATGAGCATGGATACTGGAGCCAGGCTGCCTGAGTTTATATCCTGGATCGGCCACAAACTAGCTGTGTGACCTTGAGCGAGTAATTAATCTCTCTGTGTTTCACTTCCCTTACTGATAAAATGTGGGATAACAATAGTATCTCAAATCATTGGTTATTAGTCAGTTTTGGCTGCGTAACAAACAATATCAAAATCTCAGTGGCTTACAATGTCTACGTTCATTTTCTTTCTCATGGGTTTTTTGAGTCAGCTGAGGTTCTGCTGGGCTTGGTCATGACCAGCAGGTCTTGGCTCCAGGCCATGGGTTGGGTTCAGGTTGGCTCTGTGTGTTTCCTCATTCTCCATGGACCAGCAGTCTTCTGGATCTGTCTCTCTCATAGGGAATCACAGGAGCATAGGAGGACAAGCCAGATCCACCAAGCACACTAAAACTACACTAAAGAGGCACACTGCTAACATATCATTGGCCAAGACCAGTCACACAGCCAAGCCCACTATCAGTAGGGTTGTGGATTAGTCTGCTTGGGCTGCTGTAACAAAACAGCACAAACTGGATGACTTAAATGACAGAAATTTATTTTCTCATGTTCTGGAGGCTGGAAATTCAAGATCAAGTTGCTGGCAGGGTTGGTTTCTGGTGAAACTTCTCTTCCTGGCTTGCAGATGACCACTTTCTCACTATGTCCTCACATGGCCTTTCCTCTGTGTGCCCCTGGTGTCTCTTCCTCTTCTTATAAGGACACCAGTTCTGTTGGATTAGGGATCCACCCTTATGACCTCATTTAACCTTAATTACCTCCTTAAAGGCCCTATCTCCAAGTACAGTCACATTGGGGGTTACTGCTTCAACATACAGATTTGGACAGACACAATTCAGTCCGTACAGGTGGGAAATATATTCCCCTTATTCTAGAGGGAGGTCTTGTCACATCACATGGCAAAGGGTGTAGGGGCATACATCTTTATCAGGGAATAAAGAAATGGCAGTAGTAATCTGATCTCCCACAAACTGTTACAAGGGTTAAATATGTTTATTCATGTAGAGTGTATAGGATAATGTTTGGTACTTAGTAAACTCTAAATAAGTTGGGCTATTTGTTACTTTATGGTTCAGCTGAAACACCTACCGTGTGATGGTTTCACAGTGTACACATGTCAGCCTTGTCAAGGAGTGTGCTTTATATGCGTGTAATTCACTGTATGTAAATTATACCTCAATAAATCTATAAATAGATAGCTAGATGATTGATAGATAGATTAATTTATTTATTAAAAATCAAGGATTTGGGGGCTTCCCTGGTGGCGCACTGGTTGAGAGTCTGCCTGCCGATGCAGGGGACACAGGTTCGTGCCCCGGTCTGGGAAGATCCCACATGCTGCGGAGTGGCTGGGCCCGTGAGCCATGGCTGCTGAGCCTGTGCTCCGCAACGGGAGAGGCCACAACAGTGAGAGGCCCGCACACCGCAAAAAAAAAAAAATCCAGGATTTGACCTTGGAACAGAAAAAGGACATTAGTGGAAAAACAGATGAAATCTGAACCACGTCCAGAGATTAGTTAACAAACTATACCAAGGTTAATTTGTTAACTTTAATAAATGTACTGTAATTATGTAAGACTAACATTAGAGGAAACTAGGTGAAGGATGTACAGAACTCTCTGTATCATCTTTGTAACGTTTCTGTAAATCTAAAATGATCCCCCCAAAAAAGCTAAAAACAAACAACACCCCCCATGACTCCCTTCTGCCTACCAGAGAGGTGAGCAATTTCTGACCTTGGGACCTAGCCTTCATTTCTTCAGACTGGTGGGCTAATTGCCAAGATCTGATCACAGATCCAAAGTAGGGAACACATAATAGCATTTTAGTGCAAATGAGAAACTGTGCTGAAATGAAAAGACCAAACTCACCCAAACCTTTGCAGGCGGTAGGCCTTGCCGGGTGGGGACTAAGGGCTTCAATGCCCCGGCATGGTGACCACCAGCTACATGTGGCTACTGAGCCCTTGAAATGTGGCTGGTCCGAATGGACATGTCCTGTGACGGTAAAGACTTAGGATGAAAACAGATTATAAAATATCTCATGAATAATTTTTTGTATCAATTACATGTTGAAATAATAATATTTTAGATATACTGGATTAAATAAAATACATTTGAATTAATTTAATCCATTTCTTTTTATTATTTTTTTTTAATGTGGCTGCTAGAAAATTTGAAATTGCCCACATGGCTCATGTTATGTTGCTACTGGATAGCACTGGTCTAGAGGGGAGAGGTGGTATAATACCAGAGGAGGGTCCTGCTGTGACATCTGGAGAGCAGGGTGAGGGTCAGGCTCAGGCCCAGCGGAGGAGAGGAATCCAGGAGCTGGATAGCTTGTGTTTCAACCAGGCCGCAACTTGTGATGTCAGAGGCGAGGAATGATAACAGAAAAGCAGTGGGATTTACACAGGCCTCTTCATGCAAATCTAACCTTTGTACCTGCAAAGCAGTCAGGCTTTGTTTATGACAGCCCGGCTGCCTAAATTAGAACAGGCAGCCAATCATGATGGCATAATGAAAAGGCCAGAGGAGGCTGCCACAGTAGGGTCTCCCTACAGGAGGACAAGGCCCCGCCTAGGTCCATCCGGAAGTGACAAGCCACCAGACAGCTGGGGCTGCCCCGGGAGCTCGTTCCCCTTTTACCCTCCCTCTGGGTGGCTACCTCACCTGGAAAGACACAGCCATTGGACCTCAGGAATCCCCCTTCCAGTCCAAAGTCTGGGCTGAAAGGAGAGGCTTCTCTTTCTCCAAATATTCATGTGTCCCAGGAAAGGATTCTGATTGGCCCAGCTTGAGTCATGTGCCCATTCCTGAGCCAATCACTGAGGCTGTGGCTGGGTCACATGGTCACAGGATAATGTGATTGGTAGTCCCTTCAGAAGCACATGGAGTGAGGAAGGAGTGAGGAGAGAGCGATTCTCCCAAAGGAGGGGGCATTGTCAGAATAAGGGGAGAAGCAGGACAGAAAACACAAATTGCAGACAACCCCTCTACCCTTCCAGTGGTGCCTGCGCCCTTACAACCTCAAGGCCAGCTTGGGTTGCTTTTTCCCTGTGGGTCAAGATAAACTGAGTATTAGCCCTTCAACAGACCATTATCCCAGAGCCAGAGAAGGGATCCAGGAACTACATCCTCAGGGGGCTTTCTGGGCATCCCTGGACTTGTCCATGTAGGTGAGCAGGAAGGAAACCATTCTAGGGTCAAGTCACTGCACATGTCCTGACCCCTGCCCCCTCCAAGGATTCAGTTTTCTCCACAACATATATTTCTTGTGGCCCATGTTGGACTCTGGGCAGGACACTGGAAACTCAGAAATGTAAAGTCAGGACCCCTGTTCTCAGGAGCTCGCAGCCTGTGGTAGGAGAGTGGAGAGGGGAGAAAGGTGTCAGTGAGACTGGCATCAATCCAGGGAGTCCTGGATCCCAATCATCCAAGGCTGTGCTCCGCTCGGTAGCACTTGGTAAGCAGGGCACAGCACCCTGTATGGCTTTGGTACCCAGCGCTGCATCCCCAGAACGCACCTCTGATGGTAGCTGCAGCTGCAAAGGACAGTTCCATGAGGGCTCAGATGCCTCGGGCTGGCAGCCTTCCGCCCTCACGCACTGCAGATCAGAGACCTTCTCAGGCAAATGCTGCTCAGAAGTCAGGGGAGTTGGCACCCCCAGGGCAAGCCTCAGCTGATGGGGAAGAGAGCCACTGGATGAATGCTGGGACCTCCTGTCCCTCAGCTGAGCATTCTGGGAGACGTTCTGCTCTCCTCTGAAGTCCCGTGGGATCAGCACCTGTTGCCCACAGCACGAACCTCCACGTGGCACCGTGTGTGGCTTTCTCTCCCTCCCTGACTCTCCTCACCACTTACCCCTGCATCCCAATTAAACCACCTGCACCCGGGAATTCCCTGGTGGTCCAGTGGTTAGGACTCCATGCTTTCACGGCCATGGGCCCGGGTTCAATCCCTGGTCAGGCAACTGAGATCCTGCAAGCTGCTTGGCGTGGCCAAAAATTTAAAAAAAAAAAAACACCAGCACCCAAGACCTTGTCCCAGGCTCTGCTTCCGGCGGGGGCCAACCCCAACTAAGATATACAGGTACTCGTCAGCACCATGGGGACGCAGAGATGAAATGGGCCATCATCCCTGCTGTTGACACAACTAAATATAATAACATGCGGAAAGATCCTACGGCACAGGGCAGCCAAGGCCACGTTAAGGGGCTTCCAGGGAGAGGCCCTCAGCCCCCTGAACCCTAAGCCCCCACCCCAAGGCCACACAGCCTGGCCCTCAGCACAGCCCGGCTGAAGCCCTGGGGAATGGCGGCAGCTCAGCTGCCAACGCCAAACAGAGAAAGTAATTTCCTATTCTCGGCTAATTGCTTTCCACGTCTAGCCCGTCCTCCCCCACCCCGCGGCCCCTCCTTCTCCTCCTCCCCTTCTCCTTTCTCCACCTTCCAAGGACAAGGACATAGAGATACAGCCCCCCTGGGCCCCGCTTGTCTCTCTCAAAATGAGTTTCTGAAATGTAATCCGAGAAGTGGCAGGTAGACTGTGGCTGGCACAGCCCCCAGGGGAGGGATGGCTCTGTGCAGGGACCTTGGGGCTCTGGCTTGGACTGAGAGGGCCCCCAGGCTGGGAAACAAGCGCTCACGCACACCCTCTACTCGCTCCTTCGTTCATTCACTCCTCACCTCATTCGCTTCTTCACTTGGATATTCTTTCCCTCCCTCCTTCACTCACTCAGTCACTGTGGCAGAGATGTTTGTAGAACCCGCTAAAAATCCACCTTCTTCACATTTACCCCCATGTGGTCAAGAAGGGCCGTGCAACTTGTTCTGGCCAAAAGCCTATAAAACAAAGTAACATGATTCCCTTCCAGGCTGAAACATTTAAGAGCCAGTGTGTGACCTTCACTTCTCTTACCTCCTGCAGTGGCAACCATGGAGACCTCACTTCCAGACGTTGCACCCCAAGATAATGGCACCTCCATCAGCCTGGGTCCTTGAGTGACTGTGCTGAGCAGAGCATCCCCCCATCCCCTTTAAACCACACTGGATATATAATGTGAGAAATAAACCTTTGTTGTGTTAAGCCTAAGGTTTGGGGGTCGATTTGTTACACAGCATAACCTGTACTGTGCTGACGAATACGCTTGTTTACTTATGCATTCTCTTGCTCCTCTCCCTCCCCTCTATTCCCTCCCCCTGTACCTACCAGAGAGTGAAAGTCTGAACTCCTTCCCCAAGATGTGCTGAGTGGCCACAGTGGGCTGATTGATGCAAATTGTTTCTGGAATACCTACAAGATACAGAGACAGAGGGCAGTGGCTGGACACACAGTGCAGACAGAGTAACCTTCCTGCAGCTTGGTGAACTTATTAAAAGAACCTATTACTGATCCAGTGGTTGCCCTGAAGTAACAATTTCCCAGGATATCGTGGGTGGCCAAGGAGGAAAAACAGGACAGGGCATGCAGATAAGCTGACACTGCGCCGGGATGGAGTTGGGCTGCTACAGAAGGTCTTACTTCAGAGACCCTCCGGAGTCACCAAACGCCCCACCCCTGTTTCACAGACGAGGAAACTTTGGTCAGAGAGGTTTGTGGACTTAGCCAAGCTCCCATGCTTAAGACCCAGAACCCCAGGTTTCCCACAGGAACGCCTGCCACCCGGGGTATCCTGAGGACATTTTTGTGAAGCGTGAATGCCAAAGGTACACTTTCTGGAAACCCGAGTAGAACCTCATTTGACTACCAAGGTCCCATTTCTTAAGCACTTCCTAAGAGCAGAGCCTAAATTAGCTGTTTTAACAAAAATAAAAGGAATAGAAGGCCCAGACACTGCTCAACCAGCCAGCTGTGGGGAACTGAGGATAAAAACCCCCAAATAAGGGACAGAGATAAAATAGACACGTTTTGTCAAAACAAGTATAAAGGGTCAAATAGAAGTAGGTGCCTGGTGGTGGCGTTTCCTTTCCTTCCCTCTTCCTGGCCTTGTCCCCTCTTTGCTGAAGCCCAGGGAAGCTGCCCCCGCCTCCTTTATGTGACACAGGGCTCAGGGCTCCCGATCCACCACCAACAGCCTCCCCGCTCCATTCCCATGTGCTCTCAGGAGAGTTTCCATGATACCCACACCCTGGAGTGGCAGCTGAGAAAACCATGTGCCAGGGACACCTTATTGCACTTTTACCCAGGCCTCACCTTTGGCTAAAAAAACCCCACCCCCGTCACCCCATCCCCTTTGCTAGGCAGGTTCCTACTCAAGCTTCAACATCCAGCTGAGGAGCCACCTCCTCCAGGAAGCCTCCCCTGCCCTCCCCCTCCTCAAGGCTGGCCTTCAACAGTGCTTGGTGGTCCTCGACAATGTTCCAGCACAGGCCTCATTCAGGCCTTGCTGTGTTTTGTTTGCCTGTTTGTGAGTGTTCTTCCTCCAGCCAAGAGTGAGTTTTGCAATGCTGAGCAGGACCTGGGTTTCATTCATTTCTGATCCTCCGTGCCTGGCCCACGGTTTTGTACTTCAGAGTTGCTCAATAGGTGTTTGTTGAAAGCATTCTTGTACACACAGGGGCTTGAATTTATGAATAAATCATAGACAAAGGAAAGCGTCTCTGATGGTGAAATTCCAGGTATCAGGAGCTAAGTAGGGAGTGTATGTGTGTGTGTGTGGGGGAGTTGTTGCTGGGGGCCCATGTCACTCAGTGCCTTTGGCCACACGGGTACAACCCTCCACCTGCATGTTTACCATTTTCATGGCACTCCCTATCCGTCCTGTCGCCAAATCACGCACCAGACCATGTGTTCTAGCTTGGGCTTCATAAACTCCAGTCCCTGGACTTGTAGGTAACTGAACCTGCTCGTGGCAATGGACCAAATCCTTCAAAGCATTACAAAGCCAGGACATCGCGTAGGAGGGAGAGGGAGAGGGCAGTCTTTGGGGGGCCCCTCCCTCTTCTCGTCAATCTTGAGCTGAGAAGACGTCGGGAGGACCTGGTGCTTGCAGCACTCCCGCTGCCGCCAGGGGAGGCCCCGCTGCACTGTGACCGTGAACGGGAAATGAGCAGCTCGCATAATAACCCTTGTTACCCAAGGGTCTCCTTGGAACGGGTGGAGTAGGAAGGCCAAGGAGCTGAGGTGGGCTTGGCCACACACTTTCCAGAAGCAAAGCCTTCCCAGCTCAGAGGAACCTCCCAACCCTCACTTTTTTTTTCAGAGTGTATATGTTTTATTTATTTTTTTAACTGAAGTATAGTTGATTAACAGTGTTGTGTTAGTTTCACACTAACAAGCAAAGTGATTCAGTTTAATATATATATCGATATATTCTTTTTCAGATTCTTTTCCCTTATAGGTTATTACAAAATATCAAGTATAGTTTCCTACTCTATACAGTAGGTCCTTGTTTGTTATCTGTTTCATATATAGTAGTGTGTATGTGTTAATCCCAAACTCCTAATTTATCCCTCTCCCCTTTCCCCTGTGGTAACCCTCATTTGGGGGTTCAGCTCTCTAGCCCCTGACCCTCCTCTGTAAGTAAAATTGGCCAGTCCGTTCTTGGACCACACCATCACTTGTCACAGGCTCTGTTCTAACCTCTCACAGTCCTGCCATATTTGATTATGTGTCTGGGTGTCTGTCGCCCTCACTAGCTTGCAAAGCCCCTTGTTGCACGAACTATTCCTTAATCACTTGTGTGCTAGGTGTCTGGCAATCAAAGTTTGATGGATTCATTGATGGATGGATGGATGGATGGACGGAGAGAGATCTGCCCAGGAGACACTCTGTGATTGTAGCTACCAGTTTATAAATTTTGTGCAGTCTTGTGCTAAGTCCTTTAGACGTGCATTTTTCTCATTTAATTCTTACAGCAACCATATGAGTTGAGTAATCATAAGCCCATTTATGATAAGAAGACTGAGGTTGAGGCTCTGTTTTCACGTGATGTCCCACAGCCAGAAAGTACCAAGCTAAGCAGAGTGAGTGCCTCCAGAGTCTATACTCTTAACCACTCTGACTTACAGCCTCCTCATGGATCTACTGCTTTTTCTCTGAGCCTTGGTTTACTCATCCATAAAATGGGGATGATAGTACCCACCTTGCAGATTGTACACTTAAGGGTCAGGCTGGGTCCATTGTGGCTTCCAGGTTCCCGGGAATTTGGGGTTTCTGAGTTCTCCAGCTTATGCCCATGGGGACCCCTATCCACAAAGTCCATTTGTTGGTCACTCCCCTCCCTCACAGTGGCTCCTCAACTTTGTCCCCCATTGCCCTAGTCTTCTGCAATGATGCAGGTTAAGCGCATGTTGTATTTTCTTCTCTTTTGCTGGGGAAGGGGGCACTCCCTCATCTCCCCGGGGATGAAGCTTCCCTGTGTTTGCAGGGAACCGGTCAAAATGCTGCATTGAATCCTGCTTACCAAGCCTGCCAGGGACAGTTGGGGTCCCTTTCAGCACCCCTGTCTGACTGCCTCTTCTCTGCTCTCCACCTGTCCACCTTTAATTCAGCAGGCTATAAATATGGAACTTATCAATCTCACTTTTCTGCAAGGAGAGGAGAACCTTCTCACCCACTGTGGAAAGGGGACCGATAGCTTCACTCATCCACTTGAGTGCTCACAATGGCCCAGGTGCTACCAGAATCTGAAAGAGATCCAGGGTCAAGGCAAACCCCAAAGCCGCCACCACTGGAGCCCCAATTCCACATTTCTGATGATTTGGGGGGATAGGTGGATTCTTCCAGTTTTTCTGGACAACAAACACTGAGGGGGTGGCTTCCTGGGAAGCTTGGTTGAATGGGAAGCAAATGAAAATTCTTCACTGGCCTAACCCAATTCTATCAAGGTGGGCTTCTTGGAAGAGGAGGGATTCAAACTAATGTTGAAATGAGGGTGGGGATGGTGAGGAAGTCTGGCTGGGGGAGAAGCGGAGAAAATGAGGAATTCTAATGGAAGGGAAAGAAGGAGATGGTTAGAAAAGGAAGAGAGAAACCAGGTGTATCTTGTCAGCTGTGGAAGAGGGGAGGAGCCTTCCGGGGTCACCTGGATGCAGATGAGACACAACAGGAACCAAAGGCAAGGATGGTAGGGTGCAGAGGGTGGGGATAGGGAGAAGGAACCTCAGGCAGTTGACTGTAGGGCCAGCCTCATGCCCAGAGAACGGCACTCTCCAATCTACAAAACGAAACAGCCAAGACCGGGGGAATGAATGGCCTTGCTAATGGGCCGTTTTGTTTTTTATGCATTTTCATTAGCAAGATAAAATAACAACTAATCATGTAATTGTCTCCTCATCTGGGAAATAAAAGCCTGGTAACCACCTGAATGTTCTTGGCTGCTGGATGAGCCACAGGTCCTCAGCCCAGGGCTCGGTGAGTGATGGGGACAGCGGGACAGGGGACGAGGAGGTCGCCATCCAGTCTCTTGACTCGTACCCCAGGCAAATGCCATGAGTGACACTCCTAGAAGAATCCAGAAGCAGTCGCCATAGTTCCACCTTCTTCGTTGGCCAGAAGAGTCTCAATTATTTCTCTCCTTACCCAGTAGACCCCTCATCCCTAGCTGGTCGAGGATCTCACCCAGAGACCCCTCCCAATAGCCATCTTGAGACAGGTGCTCTGGAAAGGGGCAGAGGGAGCAAAGCCAGGTCTCCATGGTGACCCTGTCCACTCACCCTCCCATCACGAATTGGGGGGAAGGGCTGAGGAGCTTTGGTTGGTGGGGAAGTGAGGCAAGGGAGCCTGGTTACCCAGGCAACTCCCTGGAGGTACCAGCCAAGGGCTCCGCTCCCACAGGTTAGGGCTGGCGTTGTCATGGAGACTCCCTGGCAGCATTGCCAAGGCTGGAGGCCCGGTTCCCCTCTCAAACCCTAGGGGCATGGGGCACAAGAGGCAAAAGGATCAGGAGCCTCTTAGAATAATGTGACTTTCAGAGTGGCAGCTTGCTGGAAAAGAAAGTTCCAGAAGACAGTGTGCTCTCCACTTCGCTTCTCCCTACTGGCCCCCTCACACACACACACACACACACACACACACACACACACACACACACACTGCCTCTGTTCTTGACCTGCCTCTAGAAATTTGCTGGTGCCCAGCTCTCACTCTGAGCTCGTGGTCCTATCTCTCCCTCTCTTGGTCTTCTTTTTCAGTGATGCTGATCATTTCAGGCAGAGAGCCTACCCAAGGGTCGCCATGACGACTAACCAAGCCTTTGGTATCCATGGTGACAAGCCCTCAAAGTTATTTTTATTTATTTATTGGGAATTTCAAAGGATTTTCCACTCCCTTGCCAAGGCCTGGCATTTGGGAGACTGGGGTGGACCATCCCCTGGGCCTAGAAAAGGAGAATAAGGTTGAGGAATGTTGGAACTGACAGCTGAAATGTGGCTGGAAGGTAGCCAATAAATACCTCCTCGAAGCTGCAGAGGAAAAGGGCTTGTAGGCTCCTCGTCATTCTGCCAGAGGCCTGGGGAGGCTCTCAAGAGCCACTTAACAGCCACTGTCCTCAGGGAGGTTCCAGTGCAGCTTCAGGGGATAGATGGGCTGATTGAGACACATCTTACTTCACTCTAAAGAATAACTCACAGGATTTACAGAAATACACAGAGCCTAACAGAATAAAAGCAAATGGATGAGGAACATGGAGTAAAGGGAAAATAAGATAATGCTGGCTAAGGGAGAACACAATCATGCAAGGTCCTAACAATAAGTGAGGTGTGCCACAAATCCAACTCTGAGCTTCCTGATGGCCACAGCAAAGAAGGTAATGAGATTTATATAGTTTATAAGGGGAAAAAAATGATGGTTCAGGAGAAGTGATGGAGGGAAAATTAGATGAGGCTACAACCCCAGCCCACAGAGAGTCCTCCCCACTAGCATCTGACTCCACCCTTTCACTTTTTTACTTCTTGGCCCTGCCTTGTTAGTTTTCTCTTTCTCCAAGGAAGCTTATTCTTTAACCATGCCATGCGATGTTGTGTAATTTATCCCAAACCTGGTGCATGATGGAGAACCCAGATGGGACCCACCTGCAGGATAGAGACCTGTAAGGGGTCCCCCTTGCACGGCAACTTGGCCCCATCTAAAATCATAGCCACTGAGATGTTTTTGGTTGCAAATAACAGCAGACCCGACGCAAAATGGCTCCACAAAATAGGGGATTTAATCTTTTCTCAGAACGGCACATTCTGAGGTAGGCTGGCTCCATTGGTGAATTCTGAGCTTCACTGGCATCCAGGACCCTGGTGCCTTTCACCTATGAGCCGGGCCACCCTCAGGGTGTCAGTTTAGCTTCCTCCATGTGGCCATCAGGGCTCCAGCCTCACATGCAGTGTGGCCGGTAAGGGAAGGGGATTCTGTTCTGTGTCTCATTTTAAGAAAACCATTTCTAGAAGCCCTCAATGGATATCCCATCATGTGTCTTTGGTCACATCTGGGTCACCTTCTCCCTGTTAACCCACCCCAGAGCAAGGGAGAAAAGGTGAGCACAACAGATCAGGCTAACCAGTATTCATGCTGACTCACATGGAGGGAGGAAAGGACCCCGGAACAAAACTAAAGTTCGGCCCCACTGAGAAAGGAAGGGTTTCAGGTAGGTGTCATAAGTGAGGGCCCCCGGAAGCCAGCCTTGAGATGAAGGTCTGTGTGCTGGTGATGTAAGGAAGTGTTCCTAGAAGAAACTGATAAGGGAGCAGGAAAGCAGGACAGAGAAGCTCTACGGGCTCTGGAGCAGAAATTACATCTCAGGTGTTGTCCCAACTCCAGGCAAGGGGGTGGGACTTTCATTCTCCAACTCTCATGAGTCTTTGGCTAAGGGCCGCCTCTGGGGAAACTGCTGGTTCTCTGCACACGTAGGCACGCCAGCTCAGGTGGCCCACGGGTAGGCTTCTGCAGAGAGTCGCAGGGGCGTTAGAAGCAAAGCACGCAGAAGCTGAGGGCTGCGAACACAGAAGTGGTCACGGGGATCCCAGGGGCATCTGGTCAACCAAGGGTGTCCACCACAAAAATGACCTCTTCCAGTGCCAGCACCCTGAGGACAGGGAGCCTGTCTGTCTTGTCATTTGCTGTCTCCTCAGCCCCAGCAAAACACTTGCAGATGCCATACTCAGTAAATATGTGTTAAATAAATGAATGAATGCCCCAGGGTCTGGGGCTTAGAGAGAGCTGCCCCTGGGCCTTGGGGCGTGTCTTTCCAGCCTGAAGCCCCACCTGCCAGGAGGCAGCCCACACCCCCAGCCCACAGTGGCATTTTCCGGGGTAATTGGTGTCTCCATAGAGCTGAGGGCAGCTCCTTGGAGAGTTCCCAGCAGACCAAGCCCAGCAGGTTGAGCCTTGACCCAGAGGCACAGAGGGTGGTGGCCATGCTCAGGAGCTGAATGTACCCGTGACAAAACAACTCAGCGTTATTACTATTTAAAAAGTGTAAATGAATTCATAGCAAAGGCTTCTACAGACATTAGCTCACGCATCTGTCACAACTACCCTGTGTGTCAGGTGTTACTGCGTCACCATCATCACCCCCAAAGGAAGAAGGAAGAAACTGAACCTCAGAGAAATGGATTCCCTTGCCCACAATCAAAGAGCCCAAAGGGGTCACCCCTTGAGCCAGATCCCACATCACCCTGCCTCCCACGAGTTCCATGAAGAGCTCTTTCCTGGCACTGAGCCCCCTGGATCACCATCAGCTGTGCTCCTGCCTCTTCCCCCTACTTCTTGCACTAGGCCGTGAGTTCACCCAGAGAAAAGACCACGCCCCTTTCTTTGTTATCTTCCAGGCCTGATACAGCACCTGTGAGATAGTCATAAAGGCACATGGTAAGGTGACACTTTCCTACCCACTTAAGTTTCGATGTGGCCATGTGACTTGCTTTGGCCCATGAAACAGGAGAAGTGACATATGTCATTTCTGAAGCTTCAAGAGGAGGTATGTGTGACAGTAATGTTCAAGATGGTGACTGTTCCACCATCCTGTTTCCCAAATTGAAGATCACATACAACAGAACCCAGGGATGGCCTGTGACAACAAGTAACTTGCGTGAGAAATATGCCTGGTGATCTTATGTCACTGAAATTGGGGGGATGTTTGTTACTGCACCATACCCTTCCATTTCCTGACTGATAGGGCACATATTAGTAGAGACTTAATAAATGTTTATAGAAGGAAATAAAGAAGCGAGAGAAGAGGGAGGGAGGAAAAAGGGGGAGGAGGAAAGGAAGATGAGAGGGATGTGAATAAGGACCTGTGGTCCCCTCTGAGCAGTGATTGAGACGGATACATCCAGACCCCAGCCGTATCCTCCAGAAGATTAAGCAGGTAAGCAGGTTCCTGCAGCTCAGACACCCTCCGCTGCCCTCCTCACTCCACTCCAGGACTCTGAGGTCCAGAGGTTGCCAAGGGGAACCTGGATTTTCCAGGCCTAGTATGGAGAGGACATCCCAAAGCCAGAGAGGAGAGAGGCTATTTCCCCCTCCAACTGAAGACTTCCTCAGCCAAATGAATAATTTAGTGTAAATGACTTTGAGGTGAGTCGAGTCTCCAAGTTGCCACCCGATTATGTGTATCATAAAAGGCAACGACAGTAATTTATCTCCTTTCTCTGGAGGGGAGGGCCGTGAAGATGGGGAGGAAATGCTCGGTGCCTGGCATGGGGTTATGAATCATTCCTCTTAGCAGTTCAGCTGCAAGCTGCTGACACTTACTGATTTGGCATTAAATAATTCCAGCCTTAATCTGGAAACAGAGAGAAGTTTGGACTTCCCTTCCCAAGGGAGAGCCTAGTGGGGTGAAAGAATTAAGGCAAGGGGCCATCGTGTGGGGAGGAGGGCAGGGGGAGAGGGAGGGGGAGGGCTGTATGATTTGGCCTCATTCGTCCACCCTGAGGTTGTCTTTTCTCTAAGATACAGAGACAGAGGCTGGGGCCTGAGCTGCACGTGACAAGCTCACATCTGAGCAGTGTCCACCGTGTGGGCTGCAGAGGAGGACAGGCAGCAGTGGCCAGCTGCTCCCGGACGCTCTCAGCCTTTCCAGCATACAGGCGGCTAAGAGGTGAAGCTCATCACCCTCCTTCGGGTGAACCCAGGCTCTGTGCTGGAGGAACCCCAAGAATCTCATAGCCACAATTGCTTTTTTCTATCTTAGAAAGCTACAGGAGTGAAATACAGTTCCCAGTTTGCAGATGGAGAAACTGAGTCCCTAGTGAGGCCATAATGGGATAAAAGGTATAGTGCAAAGAGAGAGAGTGGTGGGACACACATCTCCCAAAATCCAGACCAGAACATTCTCCCCAAACTCAGATTCCCTATTCATATAAAAAGAAGATAGAAGTAATCCCAGGGAATTCCCTGGCAGTCCGGTGGTTAGGACTCCACACTTTCACTGTTGAGGGTGCACATTCAATCCCTGGTAGGGGAGATAAGATCCCGTTTAAAAGAAGAAGAAAGAGGAGGAGGGGGAGGGGAGGAGGAGGAGGAGGAAGAGGAGGAGGAGAAGAGGAAGAAGAGGAAGAGGAAGAAGAAGAAGAAGAAGAAGAAGAAGAAGAAGAAGAAGAAGAAGAAGAAGGAGGAGGAGGAGGAGGAGGAGGAGGAGGGGGAGGAGGAGGAGGAGGAGGAGGAGGGGAGGAGGAGGAGGAGGAGGAGAAGGAGGAGGAGAAGGAGGAGAAGGAGAAGGAGAAGGAGGAGAAGGAGAAGGAGAAGAAGGAGAAGAAGAAAAGAAGGAGGAGGAGGAGAAGGAGAAGGAGAAGAAGAAGAAAGAAGAAGAAGAAGAAGAAAAGAAGAAGGAGGAGGAGGAGGAGAATGAGAAGAAGAAAGAAGAAGAAGAAGAAGAAGAAGAAGAAGAAGAAGAAGAAGAAGGAGAAGGAGAAGGAGAAGGAGAAGGAGAAGGAGAAGGAGAAGGAGAAAGAGAAGGAGAAGGAGAAGGAGAAGGAGAAGGAGAAGAAAGAGGAGAAGGAGAAGGAGAAAGAATGAGAAGGAGAAATAAGGAGAAGGAGAAGACGAAGAAGAAGAAGAAGAAGAAGGAGAAGGAGAAGAAATCCCAGAGAAATCTGAAGTGCACACACAGTTTCACACCTTAGGCCCTACCCTAGACCCCCCCTCATTTGAGTCAGAACCTTCAAGGGAGAGGTCTGTTTGGCTGAGTTTTTTTCAAAAGCTTCCCAATAACAGCTCTATTTGTAATATCCCCAAACTAGAAACCACCCAGATGTCCTTCAACAGGTGAATGGTTAAAAAAACCTGTGGTCCGTCCATACCATGGAATATTACCCAGCGAGAAAAAGGAATGAACTAGTGACACAGGCAACAACTAGGATGAGTTTTCAGGATATTGTGCTAAATGAAAAAAGCCAGTCACCCAAAAGATTACATACTGTACAATTCTGTTTATATAATATTCTCAAAATGACAGAATTATAGAGGCGGAGAACACATCAGTGGCTGCCAGGGGTAAGAGATGTGGTTGGTGTGTGGAGGTGATGAGGCTGGGATGGATGTAGTTATCAAAGGGCGACACGAGGGATCTCGTGCTGTTGGAACTTCCTGCATCTTGACTAGATTCAGATACGCAAACCTACACATGTGATAAAACTGCATAAACACATGCACAAACTAGTACATATAAAACTGATGACATCTGAATAAGACTGGTGGATTATATTAATGTTAATTTCCTGGCATGATATTATACTATAGCTTTGAAAGATGTTAACACTTGGGAGAAACTGAGCGAAGAACACACAGGATCTCTCTGTCTTATTTCTCACAACTGCCTGTGAATCTACAATTAAGTCAAATTCTACAATTTGGGCTTCCCTGGTGGCGCAGTGGTTGGGAGTCCGCCTGCCGATGCAGGGGTCACGGGTTTGTGCCCTGGCCCGGGAGGATCCCACATGCCGCGGAGCGCCTGGGCCCGTGAGCCATGGCCGCTGAGCCTGCGCGTCCGGAGCCTGTGCTCCGCAACGGGAGAGGCCACAGCAGTGAGAGGCCCGCGAACCACAAAAAAAAATTCTACAATTTTATCAAAAGTTCGATTTAAACATTTTTTGAAAACTCCCCCTCGTGATTCTGTTCAACCAGGGATGAGAACACTTTTCATATTTAGCTTTTTCTCATTCAATGTTTATTTAAAACAAAGCATTCGATGTCCCAATCAATAGAGTCCACACACTTCCTCCTTTCAGTGGTCCAGGAGAAAACATGCACCCCTTCAGGATGTGGGTGTCCATCCAGGGTGGGCCCAGTAGCCAGACAACAGACAATTTCTTAATTGTGCAGCAATGGAAAGAGGGGAATTTTGGACAGACCCAGCCTCTCCTACTCACAGCTCTGCAACTTCCGGCAAATTACTTACCCTCGCTAAGCATCTTTGCAAAGTGGCACACTAATTACAACTGCTATAAAAGGTGGCTGGCAGGTTGGAGATAGGGCAGTGGGGAAGCACGGAAAACGGAAGATGGTTGGTGGTCAGAGGTGTTGTCAAATTTCTGGGAGGTGGTTAGGAACTGGGTGTAGGTCTTCACTCCACCCCAGGGGCCTCTACTCGTCCTGGGCACACCTGCGTTCCTGCCACACCTCCACCCCCAAAGACTTGGAAGCAGCCTGCATAGTACAGAGTCCAGGGGCCAAGGTTTATGGGAGGATTTGTCCGTCTCTGTAAAGAGCTGCCGTGTATCTAAAGGAGTAAAATGGGGAAGCACTTCATAAAACGGTTTCCCCTCCTGAAGCAGACACTGGGACATAGGTACCACAGCCCCAGAGATGAGGTTGGAACTGAATTGAACCAGGATATGTCTGATGTTTGCCCAGCTCATGCTTAATATAATGCAAGGCTTTTCTCTCTGTCGGTCGGAGCCTTCCCAGTAGAGTCTGCAGTGTAGACAACCCCAGCTGTCCAACCCTGTGCGTGCAGACCCCTCCCTGGGTGTGCAAGTGAGTACACACGTACACACGTGTATACACACGCCTCCTTCCTATGAAGGACTTGGATTCTGACGTGAGAGGGGAGTTTGGGTATCCCACGGGGATGCCAATCTCCTGCAGGGCCGGCTACTCACCTGCGCGGGCAGAGGGAAGCGGAAGATGCAGCTGGGACGCAAGCACTTTCATTACTTACGAAGCTTTCGTTATTTCACGTATAAATAATGGATGACTGCAAAGCGCGGCGGGCACCTGCGTGGAATATTCATGAGCCTTGTTTGCGGGGATTTCAGCTGCCGCCGCCTCGGCCCCAGATGTTCACGCACTCACACACGCACACACACGCCCCCAAATAAAAATCATCATAATAAAGATTTCACCTGTCAGGCTGGGGGGCCTCGTCTCCGGGAGAGAGGCAGCCTGTGCATTCTCGAACTCAGAGGTGTTCGAGACCCCAGCGCCCAGACGGTTCGGGAGGGAGGAGGTGTCGCCTGGCCGCCTGGGAACCCTGACACTCCACAGTCTGATCCACTTCTCACCCCAGCCTTGCGAGCCCCGGCGTTTAATAAGAACTCCCACTCAAAGATCAATAATCCTTTTCTCCATGTGTGCCCGCTGAGACCCCTGCTTGCCCGGCCCTCGAAGGGGATGGGGCTGCAGACTCGGATTCCGGTGCATCGGGGAAATCGTCCGGCGCGTGAGTTTCCTCTCTACCTGATCCGGAGCGCTGCACTATCTGACCTCCTCCCATCGTGGGATTCCACAGGGGGCGGGGCTGTAGGAGCCACACAGAAACAGCAGGGCGCCCCCTGGAGGCTGGCC
Source organism: Aethalodelphis obliquidens (assembly GCF_003676395.1). Taxonomy (NCBI): domain Eukaryota; kingdom Metazoa; phylum Chordata; class Mammalia; order Artiodactyla; family Delphinidae; genus Aethalodelphis; species Aethalodelphis obliquidens. Next base: position 44,172,058 of record NW_020837953.1, read on the forward strand.
CTTACTTACCTCTCTGGATCCACGCTGCCTCCCATTCCAGGCCCCAACTCCTTTCTGTCTTCCTGACTTTTACTGTTCTCTCTGTCCTCCAGCCCTTTGCACCTGCTGTTTATGCGGTTGCCTTTGCTTGAAATGCTTTTCCCTTCCCCACCAATGCCTGGCTAGTGTCCACTCAACCCTCAGGTCTCCAGTAGATGCCATTTCCTCTGGGTCATCTTCTCCAAATCCCTAAGCTGTGTTAGGCCATTCCTCTGGCCTTCGGGGACATGGATGCCCCAGTTCTGGCATTGTCCCACCCTGTTATGATGATAATTATTGTTAATGTCCCCTTCCCCCATGCACACACACTGGATTATAAACTATGTGAGGACGGCAGGCTCTGGCACTCAACAGACCTCATCTGGAATCCACGCTCTGCCACTTACCAGCTGTGTGTCCTTAGGCAAGTTATTCAACCTCTCTGTGCCTGAATTTCTTCTTCTGTAAAGTTGGAACAATATATAAAATCTATAAAATAGAACCAACCTGGTAGGGCTTTTATGAAGATTTAATGTATTAATCAAGTGAAAGTGTTTGGCCCGATGCCTGCCCAGAGCTCAGAAAGGGGACAGTCCCCCATCCCCTCTCCACAATTCCAGCAGCCCCAAAGCTCTGAAAACCAAAAAGCTTTTTAAAACTCATTTGGCAGGGGCTTCCCTGGTGGAGCAGTGGTTGAGAATCCGCCTGCCAGTGCAGGGGACACGGGTTCAATCCCTGGTCTGGGAAGATCCCACCTGCCGCAGAACAGCTAAGCCCGTGCGCCACAACTACTGAGCCCACATGCCACAACTACTGAAACCCACGCACCTAGAGCCCATGCTCCGCAACAAGAGAGGCCACCACAATGAGAAGCCCACGCACTGCAGTGAAGACCCAATGAAGCCAGAAGCTATAAATAAATAAAATAATAAAATAAAAAAATTTATAAAAAAAGAAGACTCATTTGGCAGCAAAACCTGAACTGAACTGACCTTCGAGGCACTTATGGTCTTTATCTCACTTGCTGGCACTATTCACATGTACTTTGCTACCTAGGAAATGAAATATGAATATGTTTGAGTGTTCCATAATTTATAGAACATTACATTTCTAAAATCTGGGAAAAATTCAGCCTCGGAAGTGCATCTAGCCCCAAAGGTTTCTACGAGGAGCCATGGATCAACAGCATTCTCGTGCTTTTTATGATTGATAGCGTGGTAATAGCAAGTGCTCACCAGCCAGCACCATGCCTGGCACAGAGCTGCCCTACGTAAACACCCGGTGAAGGCTGGAAAAAGGACTGGAGTTAGCCTTGCTTCCCTGACCTTCTGGGAGACTGTATCCTGCCACCCACCCCCTTAGAGCCCCAAGCCCCAGACCCCGAGCTTCCCCAAGGTCACCCCTTGCTGTTGGTGACAAGCAGAGTTAAATTACAAACATCTCCTGGACTCTCTGAGGTTTTGCACAGGGAGCGAATTGCTTGTTCCAAATCACAGCTGAGGAGCAGGAAGCTGCCCCATGGTGATAAGTGGCCTTATTCTTCCAGGAAAGCAGGGGAATGCCCCCAGGCCCTCCCTGGCCCCTCCCCGCCATGGCACCAGAGGAAGAGCCTGGAAGGGAAGGACCTGTCAAATGAAATTAGATTGAGTTCCAATCTGTGCTGGGCCCTAAGCTATACAGATGGTAGAGATGCTCGGGAGGATATAGCATATAGATGCGGTAGAGGATATAGATGTAGATGTAGATGGCTGTAGAATATCCCAGCACTTTCTCCATCCTCACACCAAGCTCATGGCGTGGGTACTGTTAGGGTTTAACAGGTCCCAATAAATAAACTCACTGTCTCGACACCCGAGTGCAGATCCAATTGAGACCGAGAGACACTGGAACCCCACACACAAAGTCTAACTGCCGGCTTTAGCATTTGCCAGAAGCTCAGCTGCAGACTGTGGCCGCGTGGGGAAAGGCTGGGAGCGTTACAACGCTCCTCGTGAAGATATGAAGCCCATTTTGTAGATGAGGAGACTGAGGCAAGTGAGCGGAGCACAAGGATTTAAACCGAGGTCTGTCTGTCTCCCCACATTATTCTGCCTTGCTTGTTGCTCAACAGATCCCAGAAACAAGGGCTCAGGACCTCCAAGAGTCCATGATGACATGAATCCAATGTGAAAAGACCTTAGGGGTTGGGGAACCTGAGCAGAGCCCTGGGGTCTGACCAAAGGCTGGTCCACAGTTTCCCCCTCCCCTCCTCCCTCCCCTCTCCCCCCACCCTCATTCTTCTCTGTCAGATCATCATCGCTCCTTTCCCTCTGGTTACCGTGCTTGGCGGCGAGGCAGCTCTCTTGGTTCCATATCTGATCCGCACCTGAGCCAAGGGAAGGGCTTGCTTTCGGGACCTACCTCCATCTCCAGCTCATTTAGCTGCAGGTACCCTTGTCTGGGTTCACCAGTCACAAGCCTGATCCATTTCTGGCAGCTGGAACAAATCCCATGAGGAATTCAAACAATTTCAGTCACTCTGAACACCTTTGGGAGGGCAGGGGACCCAGAGGTTGGAAAGCCAAGTATCAGGGCAGCACCCTCTGAGGTTTCCCCGATTCTGTCTCATATACTAGAGTTGTGGTCAGTTTATAAATCAGGCAGCAAAAGTTCCCAAGTCCAGAGATTAGGCCATGCTGTTCCCCACCCCCCAGGACAGCCTGCCCCTACAGCAGAAATGGCAAATATGTTTCCTTTTAGGAACCACCTGCATGTGGGCTTTCCAGAATTCAGAGGCTACATCTGAGCTCAGCATGAAGGAGCTCTGTTATTGATTAGGGATGTCTGCCTTGGCTGCAGCTTGAGAGAAGGTGGTGCTCAGCGCATGTGCTCACTTTCTCAGCATTTATGATACGTTTGGCAATAGATGGCCTTTAGGGGAAGGATGCTGTGATTGTGTCACTCTGGGCTTGGGAGTTCTCTATGCGTGTGCATGTCTGTAATTTCAAAAGATATACATTGACAAAGATGCTCATAAATCAGTGGTCAATGAAATCCCTTTCTTCCACACCATATGGCTCATATGACCTTCAGCAGCGCAGAACGTTCCGGAGCCTCATTGCCACATTTACAAAACAAAGATGAAGCTGCCACTTGGAACAAGGCTGGATGCATTAAATTCTTCCCTCCACTTTGGCAAGAATGATTTGTGTTTTTTAATGATTATTTAAAAGCCCTACATTATACAGACCAGAATCAGACCGTGGTAAGCAAGGGATGGAGCCTTAGACGTGCTGGTCTCCAGGTCCTGAACAGGTAGGAGCAGCAGGAAGTTCAATTGCTCTAGGATGTGGCAACCAAAGGGCCTCCTGGTGCAGGTGAATTTCACTACTAAAATCCTGTAAGAGCTTCACATTTCTTTGGGACAATAGATGAAACCCTTACAATGGGCTGTGTTCCCTCCTCAGTGGCCTCTCCTACTGCTCTCCCCTCCTTCACTCCACTCCTACCACACTCACCTCCTTGATGTTCCTCAAACTCACCAAGCATAGTCCTGCCCCAGGACATTTGCACTTGCTGTTCCCACTGCCTGCATGTTCCTACCCCAGATATCTTTGCAGCTCATTCTCTTGATCCCCATAGGTCTCTGTTTCAAACGCTGCCTTATCAGAGCTGTCTGTCCTGACCGATCACCTTATATAAAATAGCCTCTCCCACCCCCATCACTTAGACGTCCTGTCTCATTTTCTCATAGTACATATATTTGTCTTTTGTCTGTCAACCCCCACCCCAATTAGAATGTGAGCTCCATGAGGTTAGGAATCCTGCCTGCTGTGTGAATTGTTGTATCTCCAGTGCCTAGAACAGAGCCTGGCACATAGCAGGGGTTCAGTGGCTGTGTGTTGATGGGTGAGTGAGGGCTAGGCATCCAATTTTATGGATGAAGAAACTGAGGCTTAGCAATGTGGAGTGACTTGCGCAGCAATTATAACTGTGCTTTCTGTGCCGAGCACTGTGCAGAGCCCTTTACGTGCCTCATCCTTTAAACCTCACAACAACTCTATGAAATGGCACTATCCCCACATTACAGATGGAGACCAGCCAGGTTGAGGGACTTGCCCAAGAGCACACAGAGGGTCTGAGGGGCAGCTGATGCCAGGCTGCATATCTCCTGGGTCCCCACTGGTTACTTCTTGGCTCTATGGCCTCCCAGAGCCTGGGATCAAGATCTTCTGACCCTCGGTGTCCCTCAAACAAAGTACAGGCTCTGTGTTGAGCGGATCATTTAGTCCATCCCCCTGTCTCCAGGCTCTCCAGGCAGCACTACGTCTAAACCACCAGACAGAATCTCTCCATACAAAATTTATAGACTCCTTGCCAAGAGATATCACCTTTCCCCAAGTCTCTCCTTTCTAAGGATAATCCTCACCACAGTAAGTTCTTCTTTCAGTCTAACCTAAATCCCCCTTGCTTTGCATTCAACCTATTTCTTCTTGTCCACCTTCCATGGAGCTGGGCAAGGCTAAGCTTCCAACACAGGCACCATAACCAGGTTGCTTTGTTGAACTGCGAAAAGAGAGAAGCCACAGGCTCTGCACCCCAGCAGTTCACCACGCACCTGAGAACCCCAACTCCTAAGGCTGGCGCTGCGTCAGCACATGCTGCCCGCTCCTCTCCCCGCCCCGCCTGCCACAGTGATTTATGGGCCCTGTCAGCTTGCGGGCTGAGCTGTGGAGACAGCTGCGAGAAGCGGGCATCAGGAGCGGCCATCCCTCAGGCCAAGCGGGGATGGGGGGAGGGGCGTGGGGGTGGGGCAGGGACGAGGCGGGCAAGGAGGTGAGAGAGCCGGACACTCCAGATGACAGTACGACAAAGACCCGGACAGAGACCCCCGCATGGCAGGTCAGAGAGGCCAGTAGCTGGGGGACAAGACACACACAGCAGAGAACGACGAAGCAAGAGGGCAGGAGGGAGGGAGGGAGAGCGAAAGTCAGCCGTGTAGAAATCGACCTCAGGAGTTTCTAATTCTCTTTATTCTGAAGACAAAAGCGAATGAAGATGACAGTCGGTGAGAGATGTTTAGCGGGGTTTGTTTTTCTGCAGACCCTCTGGAGGACCAGGTTGAAATCACAAATTCGCACGCCTCCCACCAGCCTGTCAAAGCCCCGGCGGGGGTCAGCATCACCTGCCCCACCAGCCCCACTGGGGGCAGCTTGGTCCCTTCTGTCTCTCTCATCCTGGTTTATGCCTTTTCGTCCCTGCAGTGTTTCTGGCCTCCCTCGCCTTAGATTCCTCTTGCTCGGTGCTTTGTGACCCGCCTCTCTCTCGCTGCAGGTCTGACTCCCCCGGAGTTGCTCTCTCAGGTCAGCCTCTCTGCTCCTCTGGCCCATCTGTCTCGCTGCCCCTGCATGATGTCTCTCCCTACTTGCCTCCCTCCTGGTGTGTTCCCCCCGTCTCACTCTCATGCCTGTCCTTGGTCCCCCAGCTTTCAACTGGCAATCGGCCTTGGTCTCTAATCTCTAAGGGCTGCAGGTGCCCCTTCCCTGACCCCGGGCAGTGGGTCCAGGTGGCCTCAGAATGGGAAAGTGGGGTCTCTCGTGCAGGAGTTGCTATGTGGAGAGGGAACTCCCACACCTCTCTCAGCTGCAGGCAGCTTGCCACAAGGCGAGGCGGTGGCCGTAGTTAGGGAAACAGAACAGGCAGCCAGCAGCTCCCTTCATCCAGCGTGGATTGGATATTCCAAGCCAGGCCCTGCTGAATGCCCAGGCGCTTGCACACATGCACGCACACGCGGAGACACAGAGCACAGTAAACGCCCACTGAGCAGCCTCAGATGGCCTCGCAACCATGCTAGAAAATTCAAGCTCTCCACAGGTGTCCAGGAACCAGAGACACCCAACTGCAGCCCCAAACCACCTCCCCACAGCCCCAGTGCACCGGGAACCCTGCAGTGGCGAGGAAGGCACCTCTGGGCACGTCCACTGCCCGCAGGAGAAAGACAAGCGACCCAGACTTAAATCCACCCGCACCACAGAGACGCCAGCCTCTCCCCAGCGATGCGGCAGCAGGAGGAGGAACGGCATTCTGGACCAGGTTCTTCTTCAGTCGGAAGAAGGAAAAGAAGATTCGTTCCCAGCACACCACATCAGAACCCTGCCCCCTCCCCTCGGGCAGGAGCTCGGGGCCACCCAAGCCCATCTGTTTCCTGGCTTCCATGATCTCTTTGTTTCCCTCTTTCTTTGTATCCCCCTTGATTTATGAAACTAGGGGAGATGATCTCTTCTTATTTAACTTACTTTGAAGCTGCTTCAAGTTGTTTCAATAACATATTGGTCTCAATAAAAAGCAATGTTTCCACCTGCTTCCATGGGGTGTGATGGGCGGTTGCTCCCCTGATGGTTCCTGCAGGGCGGGTGGTGTACGCCCTGGGAGCCAGTGTGGAGATGGCAGTGCCTGCCCCCCAGGGAACCAGGAGCTGGGAGTGGGGTGGGGAGCATCACCACTGAGCACTGTACATGCACAGATCGTGTACACACCCTGCACGTGCACTACCTGTACGCCAGGCACAGTATATATGCGCCATATACACACAAGGTGCAGTATACGTGCACCGTACGCACACAATACATGCATTGCACATATTATGCACTATATGTATACTGTGTGCTATAGACTGAATGTGTCCCTCCAACATTCACATGTTGAACTGAATCCCCAACGTGATGGTTTTAGGAGGTGGGCCCTTTGAGAGGTGATTAGGCCGTGAGGGAGGTGGTCACAGTATCTGACCCCACAGACTGCTCCAGACTTAGCTGCTCTTTTTGCACCCCTCACCCAGGCTCTGCCACCTGGAAGTGCCCACACGGGGTCTTCCAATCAGATATGGGTCAACTTGAGCCCCAGGGACCCAGGCCAGGACCACCCAGAGCTCCATCCGAATCGTGGCTCTGCCAGTGTCTGGCTCTGTGGCCTTAGGCAAGTGACTTGACGTCTCTGATCGTTGTTTCCTGGACCAACGATGGGGATAATGTTACTTCCCACCTTGGGAGTCACAAGGATTATTCCAGGGTTGAGTGGAGGCATGGGAGCTAGTGGAGGGGCTCCGAGCAGAAATCTCAACTGATGGGAGAGCTAACAATGATGCTTAAGGCCACACAAGGACACCCCTAGAAACACACATCCCCAACCCTGCAGAGGGAGGCAACAGAGAGAGGCAGCAGGAGGGAGCCCGGGGGCCGGGACATTTCATAGGTACAGGTAGGGTCTCAGGCACCACCCCAGGGAGTGAGATGTAAGGAGTGTGATATTTCTCTGGCACAGTCCACGGCCTGTCTCGACAGCCGGGGAAGCATGGCCCAGTTAGGAGCCTGCTAATGACATTCTCCGTCAGCTCAGGACCAAGTGAGCGGGCCTTCAGGCCTCCCTGCCGACTGCAGGCCACACCCGAGAGAAGCGGGTCATGGCACACGGTGGCAGGGGCGGGGGGGAGGGTGTGGGGCGGGCCTGTCTGGGCCACAGGACTCAGAATGGAGGATCAGGGTTCAGAGAGGGGTCAGGGCTGGGTGACGGCAGGGCCCACGAGAGGGAGGGGCTGAAGGTCCAGCCGGAGACCAATTTGGGGTCACGGCCCAGTGAGGGGGGAGGTGGGTGGGGTCTCCAGACAGGCCGAGGACGGGGACCCAGGACAGCCGCAGAGCTGGGCCACTCAGGGGTCCTGCTGAGGCAGCTGGGTGGAGGGGAGCAGCTCCACAGGGAGGCAGGGACGTCCGCAGCTACCGAGAGCTCCTGCCCGCCGGGGACAGGAGGTCTTCCAGGAGGTGACAGAGTGCTGTGTTTCCCCTAAAAATAACAGAGAACAGCTCAACTCCGCTTCTGTCAGCAGCTCTGCTGTCTCCCCAAAGCCCCCGCACACTCCAGGGCTAAGCCGGATGTTGGCTGGGGTCTGAATCAGGCCTTCCTGCCCTGGCCCTCCTGCCACCAAGCGGCCCACACCCTTTCTGTCTCGCTCTCTCCTTCTCTTCCCTCCCACTCAGCTTTATTTTTGTCCCTCAGTTCCCACTCCGCCCCGACACCCCGCAAGGCAGAAGTCCCGAGGAGTTTGGGCAGAGTCCACCCTCCCCCGTCCCAGGGCCCAGATGTTCTCCCCTCAGCTGTGGCCTCTGTGGGAGCCAGGCCAGCCAAGGCCAGAGATGGGAAGGCGACATCCCTCTGCCTCCCCCTGGCTGGCTTGCAGGTGCCACCCAGCCAGGGCAGAACTCCCATGGAGGGGCCGTCTGCAGGGAGGGCCCAGGGTTAGCCACCAACCCATTTACAAGGCAGCCCTAATAAAAAGTGACATTCCAGAAAATATGATGCCATTTCCCCACTTGGTCACGGTCCACCTTGTGGGGGAGGTGGGGGAGGGCTGTGGAGCGGCGGGGCAGCTGCCTCCCTCCCCACCACCTCCCGGCATGTGCTATGGCCCTTATTAATAAGGCACTGGCTCCCCAGGTGGCCGTCTGCTGCAGGGGCCTCTGTCTCGGTGTCACTCGGGGTGCTCAGCACCCGCAAGGGTAGCGCTCAGGCTGGGAGCTCCGGGCCCACCCCCACTTCCCTCCCCCTGTCCCCCACTTCCCAGCATCGGCATGTCAAGGCCTGTGGCAGGAGCGAGCTGAGCCTCTCAGCAGGGATCCCCAGGGGACCCTCCCTCCAGAGTTGAAAGTTTCATTCAGTCATTCAACAAACATTTATTGAGCACCTACTATGAGGCGCTCAGTGGTCTAGGCCCCAGGTTCAGAGCAGTGAACAGACACGGTCCCCGCCCTCATGGAGCTGACGGAGGGGGGGGGGGGGGGGGGAGGGGGGAGGGGTGTGCAGACAGACGTGAAATGAACAGCAATGAATGAATGAGTCCAGGCTAGATTTTAGACTTGCAGTGTTAAGTGAGATGCGGCAATGAAACAGGAAGAGCAGCTAGGGAACGCCTGGGATCCGGAGAGAACACTCACGGGAGGTGACAGTCGCGCTGAGACCTGCACGATGAGAGGCAGTCAGCCTTGAGAGGATCTGAGGAAGGAGAGAATGGCAAGGGCAAAGGTGCGCAGCGGGGGCGGAGCTCCTGCGGAAGAGAGGGCCAGGATGGTGGGCTGGTGAGGAGGGGTCACGGATGAGAGGAAGCTGGGCAAGGAGGAAGGGGCTAGATCAGGCCGAGGGCACCAAGAGGACTTGGGATTTTTTGGTAAGTAGTATGGGGATGCCATTGAGAGTTTTAATCAGGTTTGTCTTTTACCATCACTCTGGCTCCTGAGTGGAGAGTGGCCTGCAGGGGTCAGGTGGGAGGGGGAGGCTCCTTGGGTTGTACTGGGGCCAAGTGATGGGGAGGGGAATGCAGCAGGCGCAGGTGTATTTCACAGGTCTAACAGGCCTCTCCCGCTGCCTCCTCTCACAGCAGGGAGAGGAATGTGCCCTTTATTTCCACAGCCAGTCATCTGGGGCTGTGTCCTTCACTGTCCCCCTGCCTCCCCTTCCTGAGGCTTATTCTCACTCCCAGCTGGGTTATAAATCCATGTCTTCGGTTAGCCAGAAGGAAGAAGAGAAAGACCTCGCACCAGAAAGGTTGCCCAGCGGCCAGGCTCCAGCTCAAGGGAGAATCTGACTCTGCTCGCAGCACCACTGAGAAGCTCAACCCATTTTGCAGGGGGGAATGTGAAGGCACTAGGGTTCGGGTTATTCTCGGCTTCAGTGTTGGGCCTGGGATTCAAGCTCCTCCCAGCACCACGGGGGAGCAAGTGAGAGCAAGTAAGAGAGCTCAGATGTGCCATCCACAACCTGGGTATGAATTCCAGATCCACCAGATCCAAGCTGTGTGACCCTGAGAAAATGACTTACCTCTCTGAACCTATTCACCTGATTAAGTCCTTCATTTATTCAACAAATATTTAGTGAGCACCGACTGCCTTATCGTGGACGCTGGGGATGCTGCAACAAGTGCGAGAATTTCGAGCCTCAGAGGGAAGACAGCAATAAGTCAACCGTTAATCCTATGACTTGCGATTCGTGCTAAGAAGTGGAAAATAGGGGTCAATGGAAGACAGTAATTAGGAGAAGGAGATCTGTTTAGATAGGGTGAGGATGTAACGAGATCACACGTGTGCATCCCTCAACGCAGAGCCTAGCACACAGGTAAGTGCCAGTGCCTGCTAGCCACTATTGCTAGGGACACAGGAGGGAAGGTGAGGGCGTCAGAACCGGCCTTCAGTTCCAAGCCCAAGCCGGATGACGGGGAGCCCGGGGCAGCCGGAGCCTGCTTTCTCCCCCTGCCACAGGTCGGAACTCGGGCCTGGACCCTCTTATGGGTGGGCGGGAATAGCCCAACTCCTGACTCCGGATGCTCACTCCACTTCCCAGCATGCGAGAAGAAGAGGGGACCCCCCAGGCCCCTCCTCCAATGACCTGCGCTCTGGGTCCAGATGGCAGGACACCACGGATGGCGGGTCCTCACAGCGCCGCCCGTGGGGGATCCAGTCTTTCCAGGTTACAGATGGAATTTTCAAAACCTCTGCTGCCCCGGCCACCCAGGGCTGGAAACCCCTCTGAGATCCTTCCTGGGGGTGGCCGGAGGCAGACGCAGGCCCCTCCCACAGGGGCCTTCAGCCCTGCCTCCTGCCTTTCTCCCCCTCCTCCAGCTCACCGAGAGGGTTTATAACCCTCCCTGTGTGGAGGAAGTTCCCAGAGCTCCAGAGCTGGGTGCGGGGCTGCCCTCTTCTCCCAGACCAGAGGGGAGGAGCTGGCATCTTTGCGGGGTTCAGAGTTGGGGAGAAAGGGACAGCTGGTTATCAGTTTGAAATGGTCCTTCTCTGTGGGGACATCTGCCCACCGCCCAAGGAACAGACCGTAGAGATGGGTCTAGTCTCCATTAAGAAACTCCCCTTGCTCCCTGGGGACACACAGTCCCAGCCCCGCTCCTACCCTCCCACTCCTGGGGCAGGAGAGAGGCATACAGGCCCCTTGAAAGTCATCCCAGATCTCCAGGGGAACCCCCTGATCTTTTCTCGGCATCTCCATTTCCTGGGGTCTCCTTCGACTTTTTTTTTTTTAAATTAATAGACTTTATTTTTAGAGCAGTTTGGGGTTTATGGAAATATTGAGGAGGAAGTACAGGGAGTTCCTATACACTCCCTTTTCCCCTGCACACAGCTTTCCCCATTGTTAATATCTTGCATTAGTATGGTCCTTACCTTTTCCCGTTCCCAATTTTGAGCACCAGTGTCCTGCTCTGGTTCTGCTTCCCCCTCCCTGCTATCAAATCTAGGGCTCACCACATAACTGATGCACTAGGTAACCAATGCACCAAATAACCAACGTACCGCTTAACTAATGCACTAGGCAACCAAAGTACCAGGTAACAGAGGCACCAGGCAACTGATGTGGGTGCCACCCTTCCTGGCGCTTGCCCATGTTCCCCCCGTGCCCAGCTCACATCACCAGGTCTCCCAGGCTCTACCCACCCAGAAAGGTTGATTCATGAGAGAGAGGGAGGGGCATTGGGTGGGACACCTCAACATCCTTGATCTCCAAGGTCCCCAGCCACCTCCTCCTTTGAGGACCTTAGCCAGGTAAGGGACCCAGGTAAGAACTGGGACTGCGGGAAAAGAACAGAGGAAACATTGGCCTCCCTCTGGTCCCTCTGACTTCTCGTAAGAAGTTAATAAAATTGCAGGCAAGGATTACCCAGAGGATGTGATTTACTCAGGCTGGGGAAAAACTTTCAATAAGGTCCCTCCATAAAAGGCCATTAAGGGAGTGGAATAACCACAGGCTAAGGGGCAAGTGTTATGGATTCCAGAGTGGTTTACGCAGAGGAATTAAAGAGGCATTCAGAGCTGAGAGATGTTATTAATAACCGCACTGGGCTCTTGGAAAGGCTTTTCATCTCAGCCAGCTTCGCAGGCACTAACTCCTCAGTGCTCAGGTCGCCAATGGAGACGGAAGAAACAAGCAAGCATGGTGACGGGCTCACCCCACTTTTAAGCGGGACAAGTGGATGGGCTGGGCTGGGGTTTTAGAGCTTCAGGGGACCCTGGAAGATCCTGGGTGACACACTTTCTAATGCTGAGAGATGAGACTCTGGAAGGCAGGGCCTGCCCTGAGGGGGAGGATGGGGCGTGAGGGCCACATCCACTCTCCAATCTCACTGCCAGGGCTGAGGGGGCCATGTGACATTTACAGTGTATGGGAGCAGAGATTCCACATTTCCCACCCACAGGCTCCAGGAGAGGGAGTTTTCCCCTGAGGAAGAAGAGGCCTCCAGCCTCCTTCAAGCTTGCTCATGGGCACCCTTCTAGAGCCTGGGCACAGGCCTGAAGAAGCCTGGATCTCACCTTGTCTGTGGGCACCCCATCCCACCTGGATCTCCTGGATCAAAAGTCCAATGTCCACAAGGTTTCACCCCTTCCTCCCAACCCATCTTTCAAGGCTCAGTTCAAGTGGCACCTCCTCCATGAAGCCTTCCCAGCCCTCACCCTGCCTTTGCCCCTCTGAGCCACACCTCTCCACTCCCTACTCTCCATAATAGAGACAAGGGCCCCCACTGCCACAAGGTTCCAGAGCAGCAAGGCTCCGACCTAGGTCCAGGGTCACCCCATCCAACCCAGTTTCTGCTTTGGGTGTCCCTAGAGGCCTGAGCTCTTGGAGACAGGTGGGCACAGAGAGGCCCTCAGAGAACCTCCCTGTGGGGCTGAATTCTGATCAGGCCTGCCTGGTACCTCCACCCCAGCCTCACCCCAGCTCGGTCCTTCCTTGAAAGGTCTCCTTCCCAGAATTTATCTCTCCTGCTAAAAGTAGCATCCCTTTTAAAAGTTTTCACACTCTCAAATCTTCCTTAAATGGGCATATTACCTGGGAAAATGACTCGCCTTAGCTCCTTCACTCGCCCCACTACACGTAACTCGCCTGGTCCCCTCAGCTCAGCCTCATAAACTCAGGGTGACTCCAGAGCTGCCCCCCGTGCCCAAGGCTTACAGCTGCAGAGGGCTAACGTCACCTGGAGAGCACTGCCCTGCTGGCCTTGATGCCCATGGGCCGAGACCATTACGTTCTGGGTTCCTCACAGTACCAGCAGCTTCACCTGGGGCCCGTGACCTCATTTTAACGGAGGGGAAGCTGAGTGTGTGAGAAGCTGAGTCACTCACTCAAGTTGAAGTGGGATTTGAACTCTGGGCATCTGGCCTCCAAGCCCTTGGCCACCACACTGCATTCGCCAAGAAGTAGCTTTCAGAAAGAAGGTGATGGGCAGGAGGTGGTCACACCATGTGGCTTGGCCACCGACTGACTGTGTGACCTGAGGCCAGAGCAGTTAGGAGATAAGAGCAGATTTATATTTATAGCTCTTCATGTGTAATAATTCATTTAATCCTCATCACAACCCTGTGAGGTGGATACCATTACTACCGTTACCACCATTCCATAGATAAGAACGTTGGTGCACAGAAAGGTTAAGTAACTCGCCTAAGGATGAACAGCAATACATAGCAGAGTCAGGACTCAAAGCCGAGGAGCCTCTCCTCCTAACCTCTGCATCGTATTGTCCCCTCAGTAATGGCAGGGGAAGCCCACCATGACTCCACTCTTCCAGGTGGCCTCCCAACGATTAACAACTGGAGACTTCTTGTCCTGAGTCCAGTGTAACTTTCAGATCAGACTGCATCTTTGGAGTCTGTACAGCCTCTCATTTGGCCCAAGTGAAGATGTCAAAGCACAGGGCTCCCACCCCCTGGCTCTGCCCTGCATCTCACCGAGCCAGCCAGTACTTGGTGAGAGCCCCAGAGGGCGATGGCCATCTAGCACCTGAGTGTATGTGGCTTCATCCTGATAATTCCTCATGAGAATTCTTTGGGCTTTTCCACCAGGATTGGAACTCCCCATTGGCAAGTCGGGACGCCCACTCTGACTCAGCCTATGTCTAGGAGGCAGGTCAGGCAGTGTCCAAGGGGGTTCACGTCCTGAGACTCTGTCCCTACCAGGAAGATGCCAACAGGACAGGTGACGCAGAAACACCTCATGCCCCCCCGCCCAGGCCCCTCTGCTGCTGGGCAAATGTTCGGAAGCCCCTACCATCAGGCTAGACTATAAGAGTGCCTCGGGCAGAGATCTGTCCTCCAGAATCTATAGACTGTTCCACCTTCTGCCCCTAATGAGGGTCCTCAGGTCAGTTTCAGGTGGCAGGGACATCAGATTCCTGAGTTTGCTACAGTCTCGGCGGGCAGGAGAGAGACGGGAGAGAGGTGGGCCGGCTGGTGTGTTGCCAGGTCAGGAACGGGGTCCTGGCTCCCTCACTGGGACACAGCAGTCCCAGGGCCTCCCTGATGTGATTTACCAGACAACGACAACCTTTAACGTCCACTCTGCTATAATCTCCTTTATCTTAATACAATCTTTTCCTGTTGAACTCTCTAGACCCCAACCGCTATTTTCAATGGAGGGATTTTTTTCTTAACGACTCGATACTGTGATTACTGTCGAACTCTCAGTCTTTGTGGAGGGGAAATTAATAAGTTTTTCTTAAGCGCTCTGCACAGGCACTGCATACTGATTAGGCTGGGCTGCCTCCCCCATGGCTGGAGTCAATTATCAGTCTGGCCTCTTGCCTGCTGAGACCCAACGGCTCTCACTTCCGCAGGGAGCTGGTCATGAGGTGTCAGCACCTCCTGCAAGTGCTAGACATCCCGTGAGGGGTCAGGGGTCCACCCTGCTCCGTTCCTGGATGTGCCTTGGGGCAGGAATTATAGATGGGGAATCCCAGAACTAGAAGCGACCTTAGTTTTCAGCTCATCCAGGCCTTTCTCTGCTGCGGTACAGCTGGAGGAACTGAGGCCAAGCGAGGTGTGACCTGCTCCGGTCACAGATGGCTATAGGTTAGACTGAGGCTGTCACTCCTAGGATGACATTCTGGGATCTCTCCCTCACTGCCCTTCCAGGAAGATATGTTTTCTCTTTCCTTTCGGTCTGGCTGCAATCCCTCTTGCTGCACTGTTGCCTTTATCCTGTTCTAACTGGGCTGAAGGATTGACAGGTGAGTTTCTTGTCCCTGCCGGGAGAGAAAATGGAAACACAGCCCTATCCCCACCGAACCCCGCACTCCTCCCCGCACCAGTCACAGTTGGTTTGGTTGAAGGAAGGGTTCCCTCCAGCATCCTGCCAGCCGGCTGCCTGCTCGGGCAAGCGTGGCAGTGAACAAACAAAACAAACAGCACCCCGTTCTCCCCTGCCTGTGGCCACCCACTCAGGCAAGCTTGTCACAGCTGCCCTGGGGAGGTGAAGGGCGGGGCGTGACTCAGCTGATGCCACAGCTCAAGGCTAGGGCAGGCTTGGCAACAAGATGGTCCCGGTGCCAGGAGGAACTAGGGGACCCTCTTGGTCTCAGGACTGGCCTGGAAAGTGGAAGAAAGTTCCCCTGAGAAGACAGCCCGACCCTAGCCACCCAGCTACGCTGATGAAGAGTAGTACTGGGGGCAAAGGGAGGGAGTCAGGTTAGACAGCAGGAGAAGACTGCCAATCACAAGGAAGTTTTGTCCCTCCCTGGAATCACCAGAAAAATGACTGCAGTTAAAGGAAGCTCTAGTTGGAGGCTTGAAACCATCCCGTAGAAAGGGAGACCTGGGCTTCAAAGAAGGCACTGGTCCCTATGTCCTTGCTCCAGTGGACAATGGGTTCAGATCATCAGGCCTCAATTTCTGTTCAGCCTTGGCTGCATGCTCTTGCATTTCTCAGGCTGCACAATGAAGACACTGGGCCACCTGTCACCTATAGACATCCCTTGGGAGGATTGCTGAGCAGGGATTAAGGGAAGAAAAGCACCAGATCCGAAGTCATCTTGTTACAAGGACTGAGGCACGTGGGATGGGGGAGTAAGACCCTTATGTAGTCATTCATTCATTCAACAAACAGAGCACCTGAGAGGGTCCATGTCCTCAAGGGTGCTCGTGCTCTGGAGCCGGAAGGTGGTCATGACACAGGAAACCACATAAAATGACTTCAGCTAGGGTGACTGCCACATAGGGATAAGTCAGAGAGAGCCGTGTGAGGGGGGCCACTAGAGATCAGGGGGCTCTCTCTGCCACGTACAGAGGTGACATGGAAGGATGGAAAGGTCTACCTTCCCCAACTAGCTGTGGCCCCATAGCCCTCTACAGTGGGGACAGGTAAGAATTCTCCCCTTGCCACCAGGGGGCAGCAGACAGGTTCCCAAGGTGACATAATGATGGGCAGGCATGTCCCTGGACTCAAGGGAGCCTGGGCCACCAGTGGGCAGGTTGCAAGATCCTGGGTGGGCACCTTTTGGGAGAGAAAGGAGGGAGCAGGCACTGGGGCTGAGCTCTGACAGTAGAGTGACAGCACATTCCTCTTACTAAGTAAATTAAAGCCATTAATCACTGTAGTTAGCGGAACTGCTCGGCAGGCCTTCAGCCAGGCTATTAACACATCGGCACAGGCTGCCCCCATGGACTGGGTGACCTCCCCACAGCTGACCGGTGCGGGCAGGCTTGGGGACTGGCTGCCAGGCTTGGCAGAAAGAGGATGGAGAATGGGGCCCAGGCGACGCTGAGCAGGGGAGAGGCCACTGTCCCTTCCACGTGTCTCCCTATGTCATCAAGTTTTCTTTGGATTCAGTGAATGGCCACCTTCCACTAGCATGTAAGTACCATGAGGTAGGGGCTTGGTGTGCCTGGTTCACTGCTACAGCCGGTCCCAGCAGCTAAAAGAGCGCCGGGCACAGAGTACATGCTGGAAAAGTATTGGTTGAATGAATGGATGATGAATGAATGAATGCTCTCTCACTTCTGGGCATCACAAACTGATCACTCTGCTTGGAACGCTTTTCACTTTGCTGAACTAACTCCTCAGATCCTTCAGGTCTCAGCTGAGATATCTCTCCCCTGAGAAGCCTTCTGTCTCCCAGGCAGAGGTCATGTACCTCCTTTTGCACCTGGAGTCTCCTGGGCTTACACCTGTGCTCGAACTTAACACATAACATGACAACTGCTTGTTTATGCATCTCTCTCCCCACAAGACTGAACACTCCACGATAGCAGGGGTTATCATGGTATCTCCAAAGCTTATCCCAGTGCTTGTACATAGTAGGTACCCACTAAATATTTGTTGAATGAAGGAGTCACTGTCAATGAATGAGGAATGGGAAACCAGCTGCTGGGCTGCTCTAAGTCGCACTTGCTCTCCTCCGATTCCGAGTGGGCATGACCATCAGGCGTGGACAGGGCAGAAGAGGCAGAGCCTGAGCCCCCAGCCCTGGGTGCTGGGGCTCCTTTTCCAGCCATTTGCATCTCCCCAGACCCGCATTTTAATAAAGGAGATGCTCAGTCATAGAAAAGAGTGAAACAATGCCATTTGCAGCAACATGGATGAACCTAGAGATTATCATACTAAGTGAAGTAAGTCAGAAAGAAAAAGACATTAAGTATCTTACCTTAGAGATTACTAAATCAGCCAAGGACAAATATTATATTATCACTTATATGTGGAATCTAAAAAAATAGTACAAAGGAACTTGTTTACAAAGCAAAAACAGACTCACAGACATGGAAAACGAATTTATGGTTACCAAAGGGGAAAGTCGGGGAAGGGATAAATTAGGAGTATGGGATTGACAGATACATACCACCATATATAAAATGGATACAGCAAGGATTTGCTGTATAGCACAGGGAACTATGTTCGATATCTTGTAATAACCTATAATGGAAAAGAATTGGGAAAAAAAGAAGATAGATAGGGAACCAAATCACTTTGCTGTACATCGGAAACTAGCACAATATTGTAGATCAGTTGTACTTCAACAGAAAGAAAGAGAGAGAGAGAAGGGGGGGAGGGAGGGAGGAAAGGAAGGAAGGAAGGAAGGAAGGAAGGAAGGAGGGAAGGAAGGAAGGAAGGAAGGAAGGAAGGAAGGAAGGGAAGAAGGAAGGAAGAAAGAAAGAAAGAGAAAGAAAGATGCTGTTCTCACAGGCCAGAGCCTCCCAGTCTCCAGGTGGGGTCATCCCGTCAGGACATCCTGGATGTCCTGGGAGCTTCCCCTAGAGGCAGGCAGGCCCCTTAACTCAGCTTGGGCTTGACCTTCCTCCTGAAGTGAACAGGCAGGTGTCCTGGGACGATGTGGTGGCCTCAGGGCCCAGAAGATGTTCGTCCTTTGAGAACACAGGAAAGTGCTCAGGAAACTGGAAGATGCCACCCAGATGTGAGCGGGAGCAGAGGAGACGGTGCGAGATGAGGTTGCAAGAGGGTTTACTTGCTCTCTAGGTGGGGGCGGGCTGGAGGATGGGAGGCCAGGGATCAGAAAACGAAATCGGGTCCACGCGAGGTTCCTCGTTGGGCCTGTGAGCGGTGGCTCGGGGATGCCTCTGTGGCCTCAGGGTCCTGTGGGCTCAGAGGAGGGCCCCTGGAGTCAGCACACCTGAGTGAGCGTATTTCTCTTACTGAATTTCTCTGAGCCTCAGTTTCTTCACCAACAAAAGGTGATAACACTTACGTGGCAGGTGTGGAGTTTAAATAAGACAAAGCAGGGGAAGCTCCTGGCACATAACAAGTACTCAGTGTTTATGACACCCAATGAAGCCCCCACCAACAGTGGGACCAGGAGTCCCACTCGCTACCTGCTCCCCGACATGGACACCCCTGACTCTCCCCTACACCCCATCATTTTTCTTTTTCCCCAAACTGAAAGTCAGACCGCATTGATCTTGGGTAAACAGTCCTGACCCTTGACCTTCCTGAACAGGACCAGAGGGAGTTTTCACCTGTGACAGGCCAGCGGCAGACACTTTGGGGACACCCTGATGCACTCCTCTCAGAGTATGGGCCCCAGGCACCTCCCACTGCAGATGGGAAGGTTATTGGTCAAGGAAGAGAAGGACTATGATTTTCCTAGGATCCCACAGTTTGGTGGATGTCAGTTATTTCTACAGACAAGTCCTCCTATGTCCTCTGAGAAACCACTCCTACATCCAGGTGGTCCCGGTGAGGCTGTCAATCAATGCCCAAAGGGATGGGCATCTGGCCCCGCTAGGCCAATCACAGTATCCACTCATTCCTTCAGGCAACAGTGATTGGTCCAGGTGTGGTCACATGACCCAAGCTAAGCCAATTGGATTCCTTACCAGAATATAAGCTGCAGAAGGGCAGGGAAGTACCTGTGTCCTGTGATAGGAGTTCCATAAATATTCACTGAGTGGATGAATTTGAAGGAGTTGCCAAGTTTGGGGATGGGGATGCTGGTGTGAGGCTGGCCTTGGGCACCAGGAGACGGGCTCGGGATAATCTGTAACCTGTAGCGCATCTTACATGTATTAGGAATAGGTGAGTCTCCCTAGTAGATGAAATGGGAAAAGTGGCCCTCTGGGCCAACACTGCCTTGTACCAGGGCACAGAGCTTGGCAAGCAGAGCTTTGGATGCATTTCAGCTCCCATTCAGCCCCATAGGTGGGAGCCTTTGAGCAGTGCCTAAACAGCCAACATACAAAGCCCCCATCCCCCCTGCCCTGAGGACAGAAGAGAGAACTGTTGGTGAGTGAGTGCAAGAGAGATTCAGACTGGCAGAGCCCTGATGACATCATTTGATCCCTAGATCCACCCCTGGGGTCCCCTTTCACTGGCGCAGATAAAGCCCCTTTATTTTAAACTACTTATATTGGGTTTCTATAGCTTGCCTGATCACAACACACAGCCATGTCCTGGCCTTACAGCTCCTGGGATCCTTAGGTACCTGGGATGGTATCCCTCCAAAACCCATCCCTCCCATGGGCATGAAGGGCATCAAACCAAGAATAACCATGGCTTTTAGGAATTGGGCATGAACCCAAAGAACTGGACCTGATTTCTAGCTCTTCCACTTGGTCCCTGCTGCCAGCTAGCCTAGATTTGATCCCAGCTCCATTACCTTCAACCCCTATAACCTGGGGCAGTTACCTAACCTCAGTGGGCCTCAGGTTCCTCAGCTGCAAAATGGGCATAATAGCTGTATCTACTTCATAGGGTTGTCAGAGAATTAAATGAGCTCACTGAGTAGATGTGACACATGGCAAGCAAATGCAGTAAAAGAAATGTAAGCTGGTAGTGTTATTACTAATTATGGACTCACCTTCCCCATCTGTAGAATGGGAATAAGAATCCCAAACTCAGAAGGTTGTTAGGAAGGCTAAACAGGATGGCATGGGCAAAGTTATGGGCACAGGGCTTCCCACACAGTGCTCAGTAAACGCTTGTCGAATCTGAATCTTCAGCCGCTTCGCTGAAATCTTTGAGCCGAGTTCTCCTCCTGCCGGAACCTAGCGGAAACAAGCCTGCACTTCGGCGGGAAGCCCAGCAAGGAGGAAATAAATCCTCATGCAGATTATTCCTGAGTAAAAGTTCTCCTGGGACACTTCTTGCTAGGAGGCTTCTCGTTCCACAGCCAGACGCAGAAAACACTGCAGTAGTTCACCTCCGGCTGGGCGCTTGCTGGCTCATCCTCCAGGGGCAAGAGAAGGGGAGAGGGAAGGAAATTGAAGTCCTTGATTCATTGAGTCTGCCGGCGCTGCGCTGGAGAAGATCACTGAGACCGAGGCCCTGGCCACCAAACCACCACCTTGTTCTCTGTCAGTGCTTCTCTGCTATTTCTTGTAATTAGTCTGTCTGAGCATTTAGGGCAGCCCCGGGGCAGGGGGTGGTGCGGGAGCGTAGGGGATGGACAGGAGCTCCCGAGCCGGGGGCTGCAGAGCAAAGCAGAAGAGAAGCAGCTGAGAGGACCCCTGCCCAGCAGTGGCGACCCACGCCCTGACATCCTGTCTGGAGACACTTCCTTCCAGAGTGTTCATCTGTGCTGGCTAAGCTGTCTGCTGGCCTTTGACACCACAGTAGAAGCCGGGACCTGCTTGCAGGCTGCCTAGGCATCTACCAGCTATGTGATTGAACCTGGGAGGGCAGGGGAGGGAGGGAGAAGGCAGGGCTGAATTTCCTCATCTGTAAGATGAAAATAAGCAATATTTGCCAAGCCTCCATGAGACACGGTAAAGACACCACGAAATCAAAGGTGTGGACATCGTCCTGAGAGCAACAGCTTCCCTGTCTTTTGAGGAAGTTTATCGTCCCCCAAAGTCCCAGGCTTGGTGCTCCGGGGTTGGCTCACCTCTCACTTCATGTCTGGAGCACAGGGTGGGCTGAAGTTGGTTCTCTATTTTAGAGATGAAGGAACTGTGGCAGGGAAAGGAGAAGGTGACACTGTCAAAATCATGCCCAAGAGAGGCTACCCCTGGCACGAGGAGCAGCTGGGTAGGGTGGGGTCAGGCCCGAGCCCTGCCACCTTTAGCTGTGTCATCTTAGGCAAGTCACAACTTCTCTAGGCCTCGGTTTTCTTATCTGTAAAATAGGAGGGTAACAATAATAAATCTTTTTTTTTTTTGGCCACACCTTGTGGCATATGGAATCTTAGTTCCCCGACCAGGGATCAAACCTGTGCCCTCTGCAGTGGACCACTGGACCACCAGGGAAGTCCCAGTAACTCATTGATAAAGTATGCAGCGCGTAAGAAATGTCCAAAATAATAGCTAATACATGCTGAGAATTGTCTGCGTGGCAGGCACTGTTTTAAGCGCTGTTGTCATCGCTACTATTCTCATTAGCAAGAAAAAGGCTCCGTCTTCTTTTCTTGTTTCTGGTGAGAGCTGGATTTTAAAGCTCCTCTGTCTGCTCTCCTGCTGCTGCTTCAGTTTCTTTTTCTCACAGAAGCACCTTCCAGAGAGCTGTTTCGCTGAGCCCTCTGCAGGAAACTACACGGCCAGGTACAAGATTTGCAGCCTCCAGGCTTGGAGGGGCCCGAGGAAAGGGGAGGGCCGTTTGGTTCCTTTTCTAATCCCTTCTCGGAGCCTCTGACTGTGTTTTCCATCCAAGGACACGAGGCCAGAAATCCAACATCAGCTCAGAAAGGGAGTAAGAAGCAAAGCTCCCCAAGTGAGCTGCTGTGAAATCCTATAAAAACCCTGCTTCCATTTCCCTAATTTTCAGAGATGATGATTTATGGAGACATCTGTCTTCCAGCTTAAAGCTACTTCCTAGGACTTGAGCCGTCATCGATGTAAAACTAATGAAAGGTTTATGAATTACTGAGCTCCAGGTACTATTGATAAACTCCCTTTCATGCCCTTGTTATAGCTCATCATCTGCACAGCTGCTGTGGGCCTTTGAAGCAGAGAGCAAACCTCAAAGGTGGATCATTTTAATCCTCCCCTCAGAAGAGGAAAGCCTGTTTTTGCTGTTGCCCATCCCACCCCTGCCAGCAGGAGGGAGGGGGTCCAGGCTGGCAGGAGAACTGGGGGTCAGCAGAGCCCTCAAGATGCCGTGAGAAAGTTCTGGACATAGTTGATGATGATGATCATGCAACTTGTGAATGTGCTTAATGCCACTAACTGCACTCTTAAAAGTGGTTAAAATGGGGGCTTCCCTGGTGGCGCAGTGGTTGAGAGTCCGCCTGCCGATGCAGGGGACACGGGTTCGTGCCCTGGTCCAGGAGGATCCCACATGCCGCGGAGCGGCTGCGCCCGTGAGCCATGGCCGCTGAGCCTGCGCATCCGGAGCCTTAAAAAAAAAAAAAAAAAAAAAAAAAGGTTAAAATGGGAAATTTTATGTTATGTATATTTTACCACCATTTTTTAAAATTAAAAAAAGAAAGGCCACAGCCCTTTGACCCAGCTGCTGCCTGAGTGCTCACTGCAGTCTGGAAGACCCCATTTCCTGAACATACGCAGGGACAAAGCTGCTCTGAGGCCTCACAACTTGTGGCCTGGAGCGCCTTCCATGTGTCTGACCTCCATGTTTCTTGCTGTACTGTGAACTCCCATCTCTGTCTGATGAACTGTGGCTTCCTCATAAAAGAGAATGTTGCCTCACATCACAGATGCGATACATATAAGGTTAGCAGGGTGGGCTCTGCAGGCAGATTCTAGCTCTGCCACTTAAGGACTGTGTGGCTTTGGGCAAGTTACTTACCCTCTCTGTGCCTCTGTTTCCCATATATAAAATGGTAGTGGGGGAGGGACCTATCCCATTGAGAGGCTGTAAGAAGTTAGCACTTTTACCACGCTTGGTACGAACCTAACACATAGTAAGTACTCCATAAAAGTGGGCTGTTAATTGTTTCCAGTTTTCCCTATGCTTCAAGCAATGCTGATAGCATCTTCTTTGGATATGAAAGCTGTAGCAGTTGTGGGGGGGAGAGGGTGGGATGGCAGCAAGCATAGGGTAGAAATGGGCAGGGGACGGTGGCAGAGCTGGGAGTGGGTGTGCAGCAAGGGTCTGCCTTCCCAGACTGCAGTTGCTCATGTCATGCTTTCTGAAAAAGAGCCACAGGTACACTGATATCACAAGTGTCAGGGACTGGCCACTCTGGAGGCACACACAGCCACTCCAGAGACGCCCAGCAGCTACACAATTAGCCGTGATCATCTGGAATGTAGGGGAAAGTGGGAAAAGTAACTGCCAGGCTTTGTGACTGTTTGCGACATCTGAGGCCAGTTCACGAAAAAAAGAAAACACGGTGGCTTCTGCCTTGTTCTCTCTTGTATCACTCACTCCGGGGAAGCCACCACCATGTGGAGAGGAACTGAGGCCTCCCACCAGCAACCAGCACCGTGGGAGTGAAGCATCTTGGAAGCAGGTCTTCCAGCCCTAGTCAAGCCTTCAGATGACCACAGCCCTGGCTGTCATCTTAACTGCAGCCTCAGGAGAGACCAGAGTGAGCTTGCTCCCGAATTCCCGGCCCGTGGAAAATGGGATAGAGAATAGATATAGATGTTTATTATTATTTTAAGCTGCTAAGTTTGGGGGTAATTTGTTGTGAAGCACTGAGTAACTAATACAGGTGAGGAAAGGAATGGGTGGGCAGGGCCAGGGGTATCTCCCCCGGGGGGGTGTGGAACTGATGGAAGTGAAGACATTCCCATGTATCTCCCCTTCACTTCCATCCTGTTTTTAGCCAAGTGAAATCCACTTCTATGTTTTGCTGCTTCCCAAACACACCCTGCCTTTCCCACCTCTGTGCCCGAAAATGCTGCTTTCTCAATGACTTAAGGCTGGGGTCAGGGGCTCAGCCCTTCTCACCGCAGAGCCGCTGGCCAGCTGGCTGTCTAATAGAAAGATCGTAGTGCTGCTTGCGGGAGAGGCTGTGCAGAGCACGGGGAGCCCTGTAGATTTTAATCCTTTTCCCTCTTTAATCTTTCTTCCACCTCCTTTGGTTCATAGGTTTCCACATGCACTGCAGTTTCAGAAGATAAGCCCCCCTACCAGACATGGCAAACCACCCTCCTCTGCTCCAGTGGGAGTGGAATTCGGTCAAGCAGGAAACCACAGGATCTCCGATTGCCTTCTGGGAACTGGAGGAGCCCATGGGTGTCAGGGACCCAGGAACCTCCACCCCAGGCTGTCACTTCCTTCAGCCTCTGGCTTAGTCCTACTGAAAACGCGCGAGGCCCCTGGATGGTCTGGGAGCTGGGAGGGGAGGGGCTGCGTGACCCCTGGAGTGGTCGTGCTAGGCTGAGACAGTGGGACCTAACGGTCGAGAGCAGGGGTCTTTGAATTCAGACAGGCCTGGCAGCAAATCTCAGCTCCACCACTTCCTGCCTTGGGACCTCCGACAAATGACTTCTTTCTCTGGGACTTGATTTTGCTGGGCACTCGATAAGTAGGCGTGGCCAGCAGTAGGACTAGGGTCTGCAGGTGACCCCTCCCTGACCTCAGTCCCCCTCAGCCTTCCTCTCAGAAAACTGGCAAGCAAGGCAATTCTCCCACCTCGGAGCACCAGCCAGGCTGGGATACCATGTGACGTAAGGACATTAAGCAATCCTTCAGGCCAAAGAATCCCCACGTAACAAATTCATTCTGTGCAATAAAGAACCTGGCTGCACCTCTGCTTGGGTGTTTGAGATCCGAATTGCTGCCTTGGCGCTTCAGAGACAGAGAAAGGAGAAACGAGCTCAGGGGCTCTGGGCAAAGACCTTTAGACCTGTTTTAGAAATCAGATTTGGCCACCGCTCACCTGCCCTCCAGGTTTGGATGAAGGGAAGGTGAACTCTGGAGGGCTGCCTGTTGGGCATGGAAAACAGAGAGCGGGGAAGGGCAGGGATCAGGAAAGGAGTTTGATGGGGACACACAGACACGGGGGCCTCCCAAGCGATGCCCCTTTCCCTGACCCAGGGAAGCTCTGGGGGCGGCCAGAGGGAAGAGCTCTCTCATTGGTGTTAGGACGAGCAGACCTGAAACTTACAGACACAGACCGATAACCAGCCTGCACCGCTTCCATTCACATAGGCCAAGCTCTGCCCTCTCCCCACTCTGCAGACTTCACGTGGACACTTTCTTCCTCCCCAAGATGGCCTTGGATGTCGCTCATTCATTCATGTATTCATTCGACACCCTTGTATTGAATATCTCCTGGATGCCAGTGAACGTGGAAGGAGGGCAGAGTTGATTAATGAAATTCAAGTTCTAAACCCCAGCCAGAGCTCATGGAACCAATCATTATAGCTCAATCCACTCAGGTATCCATTAAAAAGTAGGGTATCACGGGGGGTGACAATGAAGGTGACAAAAACTGCCCAAGAGAAACTGGGAAGGCCTTTCCAGAGGAGGGCACATCTGAGCTGGGTCTTGAAGCCTGGCTAGGAGGAGTTCATCTCAGGAGGAAAAAGAGAAAGTGGAGAAGAGGTAGAGGAGGGGGAGCAAAAACAGCATTCTAGGCAAAGAAAGTAGCACATTCAGGCACAAAGGTGGGAAAGGCAAGGCGTTTGGGGAAAGCAGCAAAACAGAAGAGGATTTCACTTGAATTGTGTAGAGAAGTTACAAGGGAGTGTCTCCCATCAGCTCCACACCCCACGTGAGATATCCCTGGCCCTGCCCACCCATCTCCTTCCCCATCTGCATTAGTTATCCAGTGCTGCATAACAAATTACCCCCAAACCTAGCAACTTAAAACAATAATAAACCTCTATATCATTATCTCTAGCAGTTTCTATGTGCCAGGAATTTGGGAGCAAGCTCACTCTGGGTCTCTCTTGAGGTTGCAGTCAAGATGTCATCCAGGGCTGTGGTCATCTGAAGCCTTGGCCAGGGCTAGAGGACCTACTTCCTATATATATATATATATATATATATATATATATATATATATATACACACACACATACACATATGTATGTATATATATATAAACTGGCCTCAGAAGTCACAGTAATTTCTTTAATATCTTATTGGACCCTCAGATCAGCCCTATTCAATATGAAAGAAGACCACACGAGGGTGTGACTACCAGGAGTTGTTGATTCTCGGGGATGCCTCCCTGATAGCCTTAGTTGGGACAAGCTCTGCTCTATAGAATTTCAGGAAAGCAAACAGACTCTGAGGAAGTCTTTTCCATCAGTTTCCATGAGGCTTTTCGAGATGCCTTCCAATAGTGACTGGCCAGTGGGTATGGTGCAGGACAGGTTCCCTGGGGGAAGGGACCTGGGGGCCAGGAGGACCATCTGTGTCTCTCATAGCATGCCAACACATAAGACAGAACTCGTCCCTCGTCATTATCCAACGGCCCACATGGCTTCTGGAGTGGCTATCCTCGAAGCAGGCTCGTAGATGTGCCCTCCAGCACATTCCTGAGACACTGCCAGTTGGATAGCCCACACCAGGCAGGGGCCAGCCATGCCAGTGAGACCCACTCGGGGGCCTGGGACCAATTCGTAGGTTAGTTGGTAGTTGGGTCACCTCAGTGAGTCTCTACGTGCCCGGCCCAGGTCCTGGACAGCTCAGACCTGCCAGCCCCTCAGGCTGTGCAGGCCTTACATAATTGGAATGCCAGGCAGCACCTACAGACGAGTTTATCACACTCTGTATAATGTGTAAATACCATTAAGTTGGACAAATTTTCTCATTAATTCTCGGTCCCAGTGACAGGCCAGGAATTAACACAATTGATTTTCCAGTCCCTACTCATTATCAATCATCCCCCAGAACTTAGTCCCATTTCATCCGTTCCACCTGGGCCCCAGCATTTATCTGGAGGCTTCAACATATATTAAACTAATAAAGAGCAATGGGCACTGCCGTGTCTGCCCTGGAAACTGGCGGGCATGTGCGAAGAAAGAAATCTTGGGCAGAAAGTTATTTCTGGGGCTTATGGATGGAAGAATGGACAGCATCTGAGGGCACAGTCCTGTCCCCCGGGACACTGGCATCAGCCAGCAGGTGCTCAGGCAAGGGTGTTAGCAGCTGCTTCCGTTATGAATTGCTGTGGCTTGGAACAACCACAGAGGTATTTGCGCGTGATTCTGTGGGTGGACTGCTTGGGCTGGGCTCTCCTGGGCTCGCTCGTGAGCCGTCAGCTGGCGGCTGGGAGGGCCAGAGGGTCTAAAACTGGCCTCATGGACGTGCCTGGTGCTTGGTACAAGCTGCCGCCGGGTGGGTGGTCTGGGAACCTCAGCTTAGATGGCTCATCTCTGCTTCATGTGGCTTCTCAGCCTTCAGGAGGCCAGACTCAACCCCTTCACCTGGCAGTCCCTGGATAGCCCCAGGTGGAGGAGAGCAGAAGCTGCAAGGCCTACTGAGGCCTGGGCGGGGACGTCATAAGGCATCACTTCCGTCATCCTCTATTGGTCAAAGTAAGTCAAAGATCAACCCAGATTCAAGGGATTGGGAAGGGGCTTCCCCAGTTGCACAGTGGTTAAGAATCCGCCTGCCAATGCACCGGACACGGGTTCGAGCCCTGGTCCGGGAAGATCCCACATGCCACAGAGCAACTAAGCCCATGGGCCACAACTACTGAGGCTGTGCTCGACAGCCCACAAGCCACAACTACTGAAGCCTGTGCACCTAGAGCCCGTGCTCTGCAACAAGAGAAGCCACCACAATGAGAAGCCCGCGCACCGCAATGAAGAGTAGCCCCCGCCCGCCGCAACTAAAGAAAGCCCGCGCGCAGCAACGAAGACCCAATGCAGCCATAAATTAATTAATTAATTATTTTAAAAAAAGGGGATTGGGAAGGAGACTCTGCCTCTTGATGAGAAGAGTGGGGCAAAGGCACCCTGCAAGGCGGGCCTGCCACAGGGAGGGGCTTGTTGCAAACAGGGTGTCACAGTCACCAATCCGGGATCAGGCTCTCAGACCCTCCTGCCGTGGGCAGTTTCTTCCCCATCCTTCATGCCAGGAGGAGGTGGCTCTCATTCAAGAGCTGACTTTGGGGCTTCCCTGGTGGCGCAGTGGTTGAGAGTCCGCCTGACGATGCAGGGGACACGGGTTCGTGCCCCGGTCCGGGAAGATCCCACATGCCGCGGAGCGGCTGGGCCCATGAGCCATGGCCGCTGAGCTTGCGCGTCCGGAGCCTGTTCTCCGCAATGGGAGAGGCCACAACAGTGAGAGGCCCGCGTACCGCAAAAAAAAAAAAAAAAAGAGCTGACTTTGGTACCCACCAAAGCAGGAGAGAAATGTGGACTGCAGTGACCTGAACAGTGACCACACCCAGCACTGAGGCAGGGGATAGCAGGTGGAGCACGTCAAAGTCCGTCCTGCCTCCATCTGACTTCGCTGCTACCGGGATGCTTCTGGACCACCCAGGGCCGAGCGGTATGTATTCAGAAATTGCAGCTAATTTTACGCATATATGTGGAACCTAGAAAAATGGTACAGATGAACCAGTTTGCAGGGCAGAAATAGAGACACAGATGTAGAGAACAAACGTATGGACACCAAGGGGAAAAGTGGCGGGGGTTGGGGGGGTGGGATGAACTGGGAGATTGGGATTGACATGTATACACTAATATGTATGAAATGGATAACTAATAAGAACCTGCTGCATAAAAAATAAATAAAATAAAATTCAAAAAGAAAAAGAAATTGCAGTTAATTTTGATAGCAGCAAGAGCATGCGCACTTACAGAAGCAAATCCTTTGCAAACAAGTGCATGTTGTATGTGAGGCTCTCATTCCAAGTCCAAGTCCAAAATAATTGTGGATCATCCACTGCTTTTGACTGCCTGCTCCATCCCGCCCTCACAGAGGTTATTTCGGTTATTTTATTTCAATGATATAATTATGGTAGTTTTAACAATCTCTACTTGACAAAGGGCTTTTAGGGGTAAATATTTTATTGAGGTGTAACATCCATTCAGAACAATTCACAAATTTTCCCAAAGTGAATACACCTGTGTAATCTGCACCAGGAAGACCCCCTCGGACCCACCCACCCCAATAAAGGGCAACCACTCTCCTGACTTTTCCTTTTTTTTTGGCCGCGCCTTTTGCGGCTTGCGGGATCTTAGTTCCCTGACCAGGGATTGAACCCAGGCCCTGGCAGTGAAAGTGCCAAGTCCTAACCACTGGACTGCCAAGGAATTCCCTCTCCTGACTTTTGACACCATAGATTATTTGTTTTGAAATGCTGTGTGTTCATAGAGAACACGCTTTCAGGAGACCCATCTGCCCAGCCCAGGTCCCAGACCTGGGAGATGGCTAAGGCATAGTCACCGCCTTCAGGGCTGTTGGATCAGGAATCCCTGCTTGGGGCAAGGGGATGGTTTTCCAACTTCTCAGGGCTCCTCTCCATCCTAAGTCCTGAGTGTCGTCCTTAAGGCAAAGCACCTCTTTTGCCGCACCAGATCCGAGCACGGGAACAGGAGTGGTGGGGGCCGGGGTGGGCAGAAGAGTGAGGGGAGGGAAGAGGGAGTGACCAGAGGTGAGTAAGCCTTTGAGGGCTCTGGCCAGTTTCCTTCCATCTTCTCCCAGACAATGGTCCTCATCCAACCCCTTGTCACTCGGGAGCACACAGCAAGCTGTTGGATGGTGTGGAAGGCAGGTGAGCTGGCAGGGGAGAAGTGAGGAGGGGAGGGTGGGAGGGCCTTAGGAAACATTCAGCAGGCTCTTCCTGAGTGCTTCCTAGAACAGGACAAAGTGGTGGGGCCCCAGGGGGGAGGGGGCAAGCCCCCCCTCAGCTCTCATATTCAGAGCTCACCTAGAACCATCACTAGGCAATAATACACGTCTTTATGGAAACAATTTCGGATGAATTCTTTTTTTTCTTTTAATTTTATTTATTTTTGGCTGCATTGGGTCTTCGTTGCTGCGCGTGGGCTTTCTCTAGTTGCGGCGAGCAGGGGCTACTCTTTATTGCGGTGCGCGAGCTTCTCATTGCGGTGGCTTCTCTTGCTGCGGAGCACGGGCTCTAGACACATGGGCTTCAGTAGTTGTGGCACGCGGTCTTAGTAGTGTGGCTCGTGGGCTCTAGAGTGCAGGCTCAGTAGTTGTGGCGCACGGGCTTAGTTGCTCCGCGGCATGTGGGAACTTCCGGGACCAGGGCTCGAACCCGTGTTCCCTGCATTGGCAGGCGGATTCTTAACCACTGCACCACCAGGGAAGCCCTTGGATGAATTCTAATGTGCTTTATTATGTGACTTTTTTGCTACAGGGCGGTGAAATAAGTTCTGAATACTAAGTAGTAAGAGGTTACAAAGGGCATCTCTGCCTGGTGGGCACCTCCCTGGTTAATCAGCTCCCTAATACCCATCAGGTAAGAGGGGATGGCAGAACAGGGTCTCCCCGCTCCCACTCAAGGATTAGCTTCTCTCTTCTCTCATCGAAGTTGTCCAGGTGGACCAGGGCACTCTCTGCTGGGGCCTGAGCTCACCTGCAATCAGCCCCTAGACCCCAGCTAGGGGAGGAGACAGGTGCAGAGCAGGGTGTGGCTCGAGGGGGGGCCACAGGGGCGTGAGAGATGGATGGGACACTGGGGCCTCCATCCACCCCATCTCTGCCCCTTATACCCCACTTAGATGTGGATGAGGCACCTGTGGTGACAGAGGTGGCCCCATCTCCGAGCCTCCAGGGTTTGCGGGTCAGCAGAGCATTAAGTCTTCCCCACATTCCAGACAGGGGCAGAAGGGCTGGGATAGTTCTTTAGTCTTATACCTTCAGTCTCAAATCAGAATGGGGCATCCAGCGATGTGTGAAGCCAGGTCCCTCTGAGAAATGCTCCCCCTAAATCCGTCTCTCATCCAGCCCCTTAGGCCCTCCCTCCCAGGGCAGTAGCCCATGGGTTTCTCTTCTCACCTGTCTCCCATCAAAACTCACGCATCTTGAATAGCATTCATTTTGGGGCCCATGCTCTGTTCGCCATGATGACAGGCAGTTTTTTGTTTTTTGCCCTCTGTGAGCCCTCCTCAGTTATACACTTATATTTTAGCATGGACCTTTGGGAGATATAATGCCTTCATTCACAGGACTGACTGATGATGGAATTTGAGGCACCAGGCAGGTTGCTGCAGAGCTATTTAGGTGCAGGAGAGCCTTCGAGCTCTCATTAAATCATAGTCACAGTGACCTGATATAAGAAGATATACTGTTCTTCCCATGAAAAGTTTTCACCTGCAAACCAGCATGCTGCTGTCAAGTGCAGAGTTCAGCCTTTAAGAATGTGCCCAGCAGCAGATCACTGAATGAATGAATCCCAAACAAAAACGCAACCCAAGGGCTTCCCTGGTGGCGCAGTGGTTGAGAGCCCACCTGCCGATGCAGGGGACACGGGTTCGTGCCCCGGTCCGGGAAGATCCCACATGCCGCACAGCGGCTGGGCCCGTGAGCCATGGCCGCTGAGTCTGCGTGTCCGGAGCCTGTGCTCCTCAACGGGAGAGGCCACAACAGTGAGAGGCCCACGTACCGCGAAAAAAAAAAAAAAAGCAACCCAAGACTTTGACCTCATCAGCCCTTGACCTCATCCAGCCTACCAAATTCTGAGAGTCAAGGTAGAAGGCCAGAGGTCCCCATCATCCCTTCTCCTGCCATCAATTTAGGGTCCAGTCCAGGTGGTGGACCTAGGAGAGAAGGAAGGCAGTTCCTTCCAGAACCAGTCCTCAGCACCCACTGGCCTGGACGAGGGGCCACCAGGGCAGCTCCTCCCCAAGTCTGGCCCAGGACCACTCAGGGCAAGGGAGGAGGTCCTTCCCCGCACCCATTCTATCCCAAACTCCAAGTTCCACAGAAGTGCAACCTTCCGGAAAGAGCCTGAAATAGACACACAATTCTGTCGCAGTTTCTCCATTCCCCCTCCTGCACTAAATGCCTATTAGGGACAAAGGGACAGGAACAGAGGACAATAGCATCTGTTTTTCCAACAAGCCGGTGACAGTGCGGATCTGGAGGCGGAGCTCACGTCCGCACGGGGGCCCAGATGCGGCCCCCCAGCTGCAGAAGCAACTGGCACTCCATCATTTCTCAGAGATTATCTCCCGGTCGGCGGCTCCTGCTGTTTGCTGTATCCTCACCCGGGGAGCTATCGCTGCTCTCCGCAGGGTCAGCCCTGCCTCTCTGCTTGCTTTTCATCTCTGTCATGGGCTGGGCCCCTGCCTCAAGAGGAACCTGGAAGCCACGAGTCCTCCAGTCTCGGTGCTGCCTTCTCAAGGCTGGGACCAAGGTCAGGATGCGGGACCACACCACAGAGCCTGGTGGAAAGAGCACTGGGTGAGGAGTAAAGGACCTGGCTTCTAATCCCAGTCTGGCCACTGGCTCTGTGACCTTGCAAGGATGAACCTGTCTGGGGACCTTGGGAGCAAGGTGTTCAACCTTGCTGCAGGAGCCTCAATTTCCTCATCTATAGGATGGGCATCATATATCATAACTCCATCCTAGAATTGTGATGAGTCTCAGACGTGATATACACGTATGTGAACCTAATTCAGCCCAGACAGCAGAACTGAGGAAAAGGGTCATGAGACCCTGCAGCGCGGGTTTCTGTAAGCGATTTTGTCTGAGGCTGTTCACACTCAAAGGTGATATCTACCAAATTTGCAGGAGCCATGCTTCTACTCCAGGTCAGAGGGATGACTCTGGGGGTCAGACTGCACAAAGCAAGTAGAATCACCCCCCTCTCAAACAGTGGGAACCCCAAGACCCTCTCTCTGATGTGTTCCTCAACCCTACTTCTTCTATCTCTCCTTCAACAAACACCCAGGGCAACCAGCGTGAGAAGCCCCCATGTGCAGGGAGAGCTCAGGGGGAGCCGGGAGAAGGGTTAGGGAGGGAAGCGGGAGGAGTGACGGGAAAGAAAATGGGAGAGGAAGACAATGACGAGAGAAGCAGCTGTGGTTCTTTCAATATTTTAAAGGAGATTTAAATTGAAAATGATATTTATAAAAAAAAAAAGAAATCACGCTTTCCACCACCCTGTCTTCGTAAAGAGAAGCATTGAAAATGAAAAAGATTTTTAACCAAACAAGTGCTGCGTTTAGAGTCGGAGAAGAACCGATTCAGGTCAAGGATCTGCCATTCTGTGGCCCTGCGACCTTGAGCAATTCACCTGCCCAGCAAGCAGCACCCCTCAAAGCCATGGGGAGGCGGGGCAGAGACCCACGAGGAGAGGGTGTGGGGAACTCGGGGGATGAAGACTCTGTAAGCCTGGGCGGTGTGGACGGATGTTTCCACTCCCACGGCTTAGACTCCAGGGGGTGAACGTGAGGACGCCCTCCTCCCAGCAGCCCAGGCCACTTCCAGGAGCAGGTCATCAGACCCTCCAGGAGGGACTGGAGAACGGGGACTACAGACCTCCCAGGCCAGCAGTGGGGTTTCTGGGGCAGGGCCTGGCCTCTCCCAGGAGACGGGGCCCCACCTGGGGAAGCAGGTCTTCTCCCAGCTCTCAGGCAAAGCAAGATTAGCTGCACCTGATGGCCCGGGGCGCGGATTACACAGCACTCTTCCCCACCTGATTAACTCGGTTATCTTTGTTAGACACCCGCTGTCCCTTCTTGAAAAAGGAATGGCTCTTCTCAGGACAGCAGCCCGCCCCTGTGCCCCACCTCTGTTCTGAGCTCCATCTCCCTGCCTCTGCCCGAGCGGCTCGGGGCTATCATTTGCTCACAGCCACCGTGGTTTCCGTTTATCCTCTCTGCAATTGCATGGAGATTGGTTATCTGGTAATTGAGATTGTTTTACAAGGTGTCGCTCATTGCACTGAGTTTCATTAATTTTCAGCTTCTCTGAACACCCAGAGTAATAACTGCCCTGTTGGTGAGGAAGCAGAGGAGTGGGTGTCCCACACGTACACAAGTGCACACATGTGCAAGTGGGCAAATTTTTTTTTTTTTTTTTTGCTGTACGCGGGCCTCTCACTGTTGTGGCCTCTCCCGTTGCGGAGCACAGGCTCTGGACGCGCAGGCTCAGCGGCCATGGCTCACGGGCCCAGCCGCTCCGCGGCACGTGGGATCCTCCCAGACCGGAGCACGAACCCGTGCACCCTGCATCGGCAGGCGGACTCTCAACCACTGCGCCACCAGGGAAGCCCGGGCAAATTTTTTTAACATAATGACAACCCTGGTAAAATAGACTTCAGACGTTTTCTGGATGTCCTTCCCTAGTTGAACTTTGACAGGAGCCCAAGGAGATGATGTTACCTGTCCCCATAGCACATTTGGGAAATAGGACCCCTTGAAAATTCCTTTAACCTAGAGATTTTTTTTTTATTATTTTATTAGTTTTTATTTTTGGCTGTGTTGGGTCTTTGTTGCTGCACGCAGGCTTTCTCTAGTTGCGGCGAGCGGGGACTACTCTTCATTGCAGTGCGCGGGCTTCTCATTGCAGTGGCTTCTCTTGTTGCGGAGCACGGGCTCTAGGTGCACGGACTTCAGTAGTTGTGGCTCACGGGCTCTAGAGCACAGTCTCAGTAGTTGTGGCGCACGGGCTTAGCTGCTCTGCGGCATGTGGGCTCTTCCTGGATCAGGGATCTAACCCGTGTCCCCTGCATTGGCAGGCAGATTCTCAACCACTGCACCACCAGGGAAGCCCCTAACGTAGAGGTTCTTGAAGCCCCTTTGAATGACAGGCCATTCACAACCATATATAAGACCACCTGTCTCTCCATCCAACTCTCTCTTAGCACCTGCTCAAAGGTCAGCCTCCCAGGGCCGTAGGGCATTCAAATAGGAAGCCACCGGGCTTCCCTGGTGGCGCAGTGGTTGGGAGTCCGCCTGCCGATGCAGGGGACACGGGTTCGTGCCCCAGTCCGGGAAGATCCCACATGCCGCGCAGCGGCTGGGCCCGTGAGCCATGGCCACTGAGCCTGCGCGTCCGGGGCCTGTGCTCCGCAGCGGGAGAAGCCACAGCAGTGAGAGACCCGCGTAACACACACACACACACACACACACAAATAGGAAGCCACCTTGACAGTCTCGAGCCCCAAGGCCAGAACCTCAGGGATAGCAGGCTCTGGTAGGGGGAGGGGCAACTTTCCCACGGTCACCCCACTGGGATTCCAGTCTCCCTGAAAGGCTACAAATGGGTCCTGCCTCGGTTTCCTCATAGAACCTCGTGTGAGTGCCAGAGCAGAGCCCCCCAGGAAATCACCAAAGGGACGCCCCCCAAACACACACACACACACACACACACACACACACACAGTTTCACAATGAGTAGTTTCTTTTCTTTTCTGTCTCCCTTACTATTGTATAAGCTCTGTGAGGACAGGGACCTGGTCTTGTTCACCTTCTATTGTTAGTTTTTAACACAGTGCCTGATACTTATCAGGTGCTCAACGAATGTCTGCTGAGTGAAATGACCGTACTGGGCATTGTGCCGGCACCGTGAAGCACACCATCACGTCAGCCAGGGATCCTCTGTCCTTTAGTGCGGAAGCCTGATATTATACAGAAACGACCACATTCTGAAATATTCATCAGTAAGAGAGGAAAGGGGACTCATTTTATGAGGTGCCTGTTACATCCCAGGCACCATGCTAAGTACTCTCTGAACAATAGTTCATTTAAACTCAAAACTACCCTACGAGGCAAATATTTTCAGCCTGCTTTGTAGAGAAGAAACTGGAAGCTCATAGGGGTCACATAGCTTGGCTGAGCACATCCAGAGGGCGAGTGATACAGCCTGGACTTAACTGAACCCAGTGCTGTCAGACTCCATGAGTGTTTCACTAGTTAAGCTCCATGAGTGATGTCAGGAGTGCCTGTTTGTCTGTCTTTCCTCTGGGACTGTAAGATTCCTGAGGATAGGGACCAGGTCTCATTCACCATTATACCCCAGAGCCTAGCCAAGTGCTGGAACATAATACTTGCTCATTTAACTGTGAATGACTAACTGGTCTCGCAGCCACCTGTAGGTGGCGCCAGAGAAGCAGAGGCGAGACAGAGTTCTTTGTCATAAGCAGTGAATTGATCTGGGTCTGTGACAGTGGGGTGGGGAGAAATTAATCTCTGCTGCCCTCCTTCTCCCACAGCCCTTTGTGCCTCTGTTATGACACTTGAGATGGCATCAGAATAACTTATGTATGTGCGCTCTCTTCCCCAGCTTACTACGAGCCCTTAAAAGGCAAGGGCAAGCTTATTCATTTTGAGTCCTAGGACAGAGCTGGCCCAGAGTGGGCTCTCAGTGAGGGTCTCTGGCCCTGGAAGCATCAGCTAGAAGGCCCTCGTTGGTGACCTCTGACCCCCTCAGCACGTCCCCTGCATCTGTGCTACTCCTCGCCTGCCATTCCCCGGTCTCAGTGCAGTCCGGAGGGAGGTGGTCTTCCCATTCTCCTAACACGATGCCTTCCCTGGACCTCGTCTCTCAAGGCCATTCATCTTGATTAGGTATTGGCAGCCTTGGCTATTAAATGCCCCACCATCCCCTCCTGTTTGTTTCTCAGCAAGGAGGTGTCAGGGCTTTTCATTATTCAGGCTTTGACCTTGGCAGTGGTGCAATGGCCCTTAGCACACCTACCTCGATGCTGCAGTCTTGTCTGGCCGCGCTGCCAAAGAGGTTGATTAAGGAAAACTTCGCCCACGCTCTCAGGCGGCAACCAAGGGACTTTCTCCAGCTGGGTGAATTGGGGACAGCTGCCCACCAGCACCTCAGCTTCTGAGGAAACCATCACCCTCATGGCCACCTCCTCCTGGAAGCCTTGATCCCAACTCCTCATCACCTCCTCCTGGAAGCCTTCCTGATTAGCTCCATCCGGCACCTCCACCCCTACCCTCAATGCACAGTGGTTGTCAGGGTTTATTCAACAGTTGGCAGGCGTCAGCCGCCCCTCACTGAACCCAGAGAGCAAGTCTTCTGTGTCCCAAACACGTGTAACTCTCAGCTCCAGGTGCTGCTCACCCTGAAGGTAGGGAGGGGCTCTTTCAGGCTCCCCGCAGCCACGTGCTCCGGAAGCGGAGTCACCATTCCTGATGTGGGCACTCTGACTCAGTGGCTGGGTGAGGACTGCAAGGAGAGAAAATGAAGGCAGGCAGCTGGGGGAACAGGAGGAGAAATTTAACCTGAGGACGCACTTTGCTGTGTTGTGGGCAGACAGGAGCCACTCTCCGTTATTCAGGGACGGGAAGATCTGACCCCAAACCTTAGTCCATCCAGCCGGAGCAAGTCAGACAAGTGGGCTTAATTATTATCTCCATAGAGCCAGCCTCCTGGGGACACAGGGCAGAGGGTTTGAGGGGGCCTCACCTGGCAGACCAGAGGGCAGCAGCCCAGTGCCAAGGCCAAGGGCAGTGCCCAGCCCGCGGCACCTCCTCGACCTCCAACTGCTTGTCTGTCTCGTTCCCCAGGTCGCAGGCTCTCTGCTTCCTGCGTGAGAGCGCCACCAGCCAGGAGGTGGCCTGTCCCACCTGGATGGGAACCACAGCCCCGGTCCTAAGCCACCTCTGGGGGCCTGCACTAGCCCGGCCA
The DNA here is from genome assembly GCF_003676395.1 of Aethalodelphis obliquidens. NCBI lineage: Eukaryota > Metazoa > Chordata > Mammalia > Artiodactyla > Delphinidae > Aethalodelphis > Aethalodelphis obliquidens. Next base: position 44,209,753 of record NW_020837953.1, read on the forward strand.
CTCGCATATTCTTGAGAGCAACCCCAGGAGACCCTGCCTAAGAGCACTGGTGGGACCAAGGAAGTTGTGAAGGCTGTGTCACTTTCGACGCTTCTGACACCCCCTTCTCAGGCACACACCACCACCAGCCGTACTTCCCCTTCTTCACCACCCTCCCACTCCCAGGGGCGGACCAACTGACTGAGCGCCCAGAGTGTACAAGGTGCTGCAGGACATACAAAGACAGAGAAGACGAGCAGAACTTGCACTGAAACAGTTCAAGGTTAGAATCATGGCTCCATCACTTACTAGCTGGGTGACCCAGGGCAAACATAAGACTCTCCCTCAACTTCAGTTTCCTCTCTCATGAAAAAAAGACCTTAATACACCATTCATGGGGTTGTTCTGAGGATTAAAAGAATGTTTTTAAGCTTTGAGAACAATGCCTGGCACACAGTGATGGTTTTATTACTGTCATTCACTCAGTCATTCAGCAAACATTTATTTAGAGGCTTCCACGTACCAGGAAGATGAGCTGGATCTTAAAAGATCTTAAGACTTACTGCCAAGTTTCCCTTCCTCTCCCAGCCCCTTACCGCTCAGGGGCAGCAGATGTGATGCAGTGGTCCAAACTCTAACACCTGTCGGTCAGCCCTACAAGTCTTGCCGCCCCCGGAGGTGACTCAGTCCTTCAGCACCTGCTCTGAGTCCCAAGCCCTGTGCTCGAGATGACTTAGGATGGTGAGTAAAGCACCCTAGTCCTCCCACCTCCTGGGGGCGGCCGACAATAGACATTTGACAAACTAACAGATGTGTGACACCCATACCATGCCCGGGCCTGCCCTGCTACACCCACTGTGACCCTAATGCGGACAATTCGAAGGCAGGCTGGGGGAGAGAGGGACAGGGATATGGCAGGAGTGCGGGAGTGTGGACTTGGGGTGCTCCTAGAGTAGCAGCAGGCAGAGGGCTGCCTCTCTGGATGTACTGGCATCATAGGAGGGCCCCAGGCCAACTTCCCTTTACCCTCGAAACCCGGTTGAAATCATGTGATCAAGACCCTCACTGTCCCTCCCAAGACGCTCAGGACCCTCCCAGAACTCCCACATCTTGAGGTGGGTCAGGGGCAATGAAGGGGGTTTGCCCTGCAGTTATGGCCTTTCCCCCACCCCAGGAAGCTGTCTGCAGGCCCTCCTGAAGAGCCAGGCTCAGCCCTTGTCACCTCTTCAAGCAGGGGACCTGACTCGGTTTATACCACTGTTTGGCATCCTGGCTTCGTCACTCACTGTGGGAGGCCTGTCCCAATTGGAAAAAGGGTAAATCACAAATGTCAACTGGCTGAGACCCAAGTGCCAGGTTCTCCCCAGAGGCACTACTTTTACACCAGCCTGCACAGTCTGGAGCCTGTAATGAAAGAGGCTGACAGTCCATTAGCGGCAGAGTAGTCTGCGGGGCTTGGAGGAAAGGAGCTGTCATCCACCTCCCTTCAAGGGTTTTCAAGGGGGAAATCAACTCTGTGTGCATGTGCATGTGTGTATGTGTGTGTATAATCTTAAAAAAAAAAAGAAAGTAATATCAATCACAGCTGTGTCCCTTAAAGTCGGCAGACAATGATCTGACATCACAGAGAACTGTCAACATGTTTTTTGTACTCTGTCCTTCCAACCCCTGGGGGCAGGTCTGAGAAATGATCCCATAATAATAGAACACCCATATCACAGGATGGGAAGACCCTTAAGGTCTTCTCATACACCCCCCTCTGATGTCCAACTCTTCACTTCAATGTTCCTGACAAGAAATCATCCTTTCGCTTGAATGCCTCTAGTCACAGGGACCTCACTGCCCACTGGGACGTTTCAAACATCTCACTTGCTGATTCCTCTAATGGTTAGAAAGTTCTTCCTGACCTCAGAGCTTAAATTTGAGATCAAATAACTTCCACCCGTTGGCCCTAGCTTTGCCTTTGAAGTTTCAGACACACACACAAACACACACACACACACACACACACACACTCCCACCCCAATCCCTTTTCCCCAAGACATCCCTCTCCTTTCTATGCTGACATGGTTTTAAGTGCCCTCACCAGTCTGCCTACTGCTTTCTGGACAAGATCCAGTTTGTGAATAACACACCTTCAGAATGTGGTACCACACTGAGAGACGTAAAATCTCTGCTGCAGCTGTTACCAGTGTGAAGACACACATGTGTGTGCAGGTAGAAATGAAATTCCTGGAGCCGTATTGTCATGCACTCCACATTTCATCCCATATTGCTGAACGCCTTGCTGAAATCCCAGTGTATTACATCCAAGGCATGCTCTTGGTTTATCATCACATTTGCTCTATCAAAAAAGGAACTAAGAGGGACTTCCCTGGTGGCTCAGTGGTTAAAAATCCGCCTGCCAACGCAGGGGACACAGGTTCGAGCCCTGGTCCGGGAAGATCCCACATGCCGCGGAGCAGCAAAGCCCGTGTGCCACAACTACTGAGCCTGCACTCTAGAGCCTGTGAGCCACAACTACTGAGCCTGTGCACCTAGAGCCCGTGCTCCACAACAAGAGAAGCCACCACAATGAGAAGCCCGTGCACCGCAAAGAAGAGTAGCCCCTGCTCACCACAACTAGAGAAAGCCCGTGTGCAGAAACGAAGACCCCATGCAACCATAAATAAATAGATAAATAAATAAATAAGGAACTAAGAGGACTTCCCTGGTGGCGCAGTGGTTAAGAATCCACCTGCCAATACAGGGGACACGGGTTCAAGCCCTGGTCCGGGAAGATCCCATGTGCCGCAGAGCAACTAAGCCCGTGTGCCACAACTACTGAGCCTGCGCTCTAGAGCCTGTGAGCCACAACTACTGAGCCCACGCACCCTAGAGCCCATGCGCCACAACTACTGAGCCCTAGTGCTGCAACTATTGAAGCCCACACTCCTAGAGCCCGTGCTATGCAACAAGAGAAGCCACCACAATGAGAAGCCCGTGCACCACAACGAAGAGTAGCCCCCGCTCACCACAACTAGAGAAAGCCCGCGCGCAGCAATGAAAACCCAACACAGCCAAAAAAATAATAAATTTTTTAAAAAAAGGAACTAAGAAAGAAGGAAACATGCCCAGGAATGGGCCCAGCAGCCCACCATGTGTGGTTGACAGCACAGGGATGGGCAGGACATGAGCCTTCCTTGTTCTGGACACTAACCTATTAATTCCACCTCGGCTCACATTAACCAACATGGAAGCCAAAGCTCATCACTGACTCAAACTGTGCTTTGGGCCAGGTCACAGGCTCAGATTTTGGCTTAAATAAAGGAGTAACAGAAGAGTTGGTAAGATAACATATGATGTATTTCATCATTCCACTTCGGAAGAGGCCAGCATTGAGCTTCTAAAGGCCCCTGGGTGGGGTTTTGTGCAAAGGTCCTGCAAGGGGTGAGGAAGGAGGGAAATGCTCTGAGTAGGTCAGGTGGATGAGGTAGTTCACAGAGAAAGTGGGAGCTTCTGCCAAAACTGGGCAGAAATGGGGATGCAGTGACAGGGACAAGGGCTCTCCAGGCCCACGGTACTCGGCAAGGAAGGCTGCTGTCAGGGGCATTTTGAACCCTTCTAGCGCAGAGTATCCAAGAAACAAGGGTAGATTCCAGGGCCGAGCCCCAGCAGGAAGCAGCAAGGACGCAACCTTACAGACAGCGAGCCCATGGAGCAAGGACCCAGCCAGCATCTCTGGCTTCTGCCCCACGGAGGCCCAGGGGTCCTGGGTGGTCCCAGGGAGACAGAAGCAGGCCCAAGAGGTGAATAAGGCTGCATTTCCAGCCACCCCCATTGGGGAGCAGAATAAGTCTGACTCACAGAAACAAAGGCACGTGATGCTCTACTGCAGAGTCATCAACACCCACCACATCTGTGGCTCTCACTCCATGGATCTTCCCCTTCTGATGTTGTATTGGGTTGGCCAAAAAGTTCGTTCGGGTTTTCCCATCAGATGGAAAACCCCGAACGAACTTTTTGGCCAATCCAATATATTTGGTTTGGGGGACCCAAGTGTATTGCTTATACAGTAAGCCCCCTACACACAAACCTTCAAGCTGCGAACTTTCAAAGATGCGGACGCGTGTCCAACCACGTAAGTTAGTTCATATGTCTGGCGTACACTGTCGCGTGCATGCATCCTCTACAGGTGGTTGTGCTCTTGTGTACTTTACTGGACAGCACCGTATAGAGTACAGTAGTACAGTGTCTTTATTTCAAGCCCAGGATGTCCAGAAGCAAGCGTAAAAGCAGTGGTGATGTAGCTGGTACTACTGTACTTTTCAAGGTACTGTACTGTAAGACTAAAAATGTTTGCTTTTTTGTGTTTGTTATGTATTATTTGTGTGAAAAGTATTATAAACCTATTACAGTACAGTGCTATATAGCCGATCGCGTTAGCTGGGTACCTAAGCTAACTCTGTTGGATTTAGGAACAAATTGGACTTACGAACGCGCTCTCGGAATGGAACTTGTTCGAATGTAGGGGACTTACTGTATTTACTCATGGCAAAGTTTTCCTTTCACACATCAAAGCAGCCTTTCAGTCTCCCAGAAATTCACCTAACTAGACTATTATCCATGCCACGTATCTCTGCTGTGTTCATGAGGACATACCGTCAAATGCCCAGCAGAAACCCAAATGTCCTCTATCTGCTGCACGTTCCCAATCTATCAGCAGTGACCTGCTCGAGAAAAATGAAAGTAGGAAACGACAGAAGGAAACAAGGTTAATCTGGCCTGCCTGGCTCTTGGCAAATCCCTACTGTCTCTCCTAAGGGCTCATCAAATCTGGTCAAACTCACCGCCAAAGATCAGGCGCCCCACCCCCTCCCCACTGAATGTGCCCGCGCTGGTCTCCTGAGGTTTATGAATCAGAGTTCACAAGCAGACAATGAGGCAAGCAGCAGGAGAGAGCACAGGGAAATGGGAAGCCAGACCACTGATAAGCATTTTCCTTTTTTAATTAAAAAAATTTGTTTATTAACAAGTCTAAAGAAAACCTTCATTGAATCAGGGGATGTAGTACAAATTATAGTGACCTGCATATAAAACCTGGCATCAAATTTGGCCTTTTAGAAAGATTTATATATAAAAATATGCATTAAAACCTGCACCAGGGACTTCCCTGGTGGGGCAGTAGTTGAGAGTCCGCCTGCCGATGCAGGGGACACAGGTTCGTGCCCCGGTCCGGGAGGAGCCCACATGCCGCAGAGCGGCTGGGCCCGTGAGCCATGCCCGCTGAGCCTGAGCATCCGGAGCCTGTGCTCCACAACGGGAGAGGCCACAACAGTGAGAGGCCCGCGTACCGCAAAAACAAAAACAAAAACAAAAAAAACCCTGCACCAGAACATAGTGCAGAGGCTAACTGACACCCCCGAAGGGAGGGCTTACCAAGGTGGTCTGGTCTGTGGACGCAGGGAGCTCTCGGTCCGACGGCCTCAGGGGTGAGCCTTATGTGACAATGGCCTGCTGGGAAGGAGCCCGAAAAGCTTGTCTCTTTGAAGGCAGGACTCCTGTGAGCACCAAAATGCCACTAGCCTGGCATAAAACAAAAATGGTGCTGGGAGAAGACAGCCAGGAGAGAGGGCTGTCCTCCTTTTCCTCATTACTGGGCTCTGACCACTATTTGAAGATTCTGGAACTCTACAGACAAACCACCCTTGACTTTACAGGAACTTCTGCAATTTCCAAGTATGTTTTTCCAAGTAAGCTGCCCAATTCTAACTCAAGGAGCCAAATCATAAGTGGCCTGATTTTAAGGATTAAGAGCTAGTTCTGATGTCATTTTCTGCAGGCCAAGACCCTGAAATGCCTATCAGAATGGCTATAATCACAACAGAAAAGCATGATGACGATGGTCTCAATCTATTTTGGTCTTGGACCCAATGCAACCAAGCAATTCTAGCCCAGAAGTTATACTTCACAGACACTGAAACAAGAGGCAGCTTTGATCAATGCTGGAATTCCCCCATCCTGGGTACAAACTATCTCTGCACAAGGCAACTGAAGCCTTTGGGAAAAGCCGGGTCAGTATTGTATATCTGTCCTCAAGGAGGAGGATGCAGTGTCCTCACTGATGAGCCTGTCATTTTCGCTGAACAGGGTCAGGACTGTTTGACCATTGGCTTATTCACTCATGGAGGAGCTGCTGTCCTTGGTCTGCTCTTCCTCTGGTTCTGTGGACAGGGGCAACCATCCCTGACTCAGTTGCTAAGCTGCTGCCCAAACAGCAGGGCTCCACGGATGGGAGACACACAAATGGGGACCTGAAAGAAATGGAGGGCGGGCATAGGGGAGTGCGAGGAAACACGATGGGGGCAGGCGAAGAAGCGGCCTTGTGGGCCTTCAGTAGTCGGCAAGGACAGCCAGGGCCTTAACAACTTCAGAGCGCTGCGAGTTACTGAAAGGGCTGGGAGTCCTTCCTGTCATGCCAGTGGGCTCTACAAGGGGAAACCAGCCGCCCTACCAGTTTCTATCCAAAAGCAGAGTGATTTTCTCAGCTGCCTCCAAGGTGTTATTTTTTTGTGTTTTTGTTTTTTCCTTCCAAGCCCTCTGCTCCACTGTCCTGCTGCAGGGTGATCTGATGCTTTTCCTCAACTGTGGCAATAAGTGAAGTGAGGACAAAAGGGTCTGAATCACAATTCAGGCAAAAAGCCTAGAGCCCAGTCGGGCTGTTAATGAGGGACTTTCTCTCTCCAGGTAGTGTAAAACCAGACCAAAAGAGCAGAGGACACTTGGCCCAGTTACTATGGCTCTTTCAGGACAGGAGGCCAGTCTGCGCGGTTCCTTCACCAAGTCTTAGGGCATCGTAGCCCACTAAAAGTGACCTGACATCACCCTCTAGTGGAAATTATAAATAAAACAAGGGCCATGCGTCCAATTTACCTCGTTCTGACACCAGAGTGGTTTCAAGAGTCCCCATAAAACGGAATAAAATAACAAAAACAAAACATTCTCTTTAAGAATGTAATAATAAAAACAGGTGGGCGTTCACAAGCCATCCTTCAGCCCCTCACTGCCAAATCACCTTCCCTCCTCAGACACTCTGCCTTCAACACATTCTGAGAAAGGGGGGACATGTTGTGGCGTGCGGCTACTGGTCCCCTTAGAGTTTGGGCAGACTGCCTGCCGGTGCCAGAATGATGCTGGAAACGTAGAAGAGGCCCAGCAGAAGGTTGAGTTTGGCAGTCCTCTGGGGCAGTTTGTTGAAAGTCTGGCTTCGGAACTGTCTCTCAAGGGAAAAGGCCATGGGAATGGTGAGCAGGGGCAGCGCCAGGCTGATGCTGCAGTGCACAGCCAGGATGCTGAAGATCAGGTAGGGCAGGAAAAGCAGCGTGTTGTAGAGCACGTAGGAGAGAGTGGGGCCAATGAGGATGGCGAGCGTGACGATGCCAGCCTCCCGGTCGGACTCCATGTCCCTGGTGTTGTTGGAATGGAGGATGGCCTCGGTGCTAAGGGCGAGGGGGATGGCGTAGACCAGCGGGAAGACCGCCAGGGACCCCACCTGGACGGCGTAGGCGAACATCACAGCCAGCGGGCCAAAGGTGATGAGGATGATGAGGTCTCCCAGAGCCAGGTACTTGAATCCAATTCCTAGGCCAGAAAACACAGAGAGCTGCTGTGAGGTCAGGGGCTGGAAACCGCGGCAGTCAAAAGGCAGGCTGCTGTGGCTGCACGGGGCATATTCTTAGGCTGTGAAGAGGGGCAGTGGTTGCACTCCCCTCCCCTCCAGAGCAAAATCTGACTTTTTTCTCCAGTGGCACAGAGGGACAGAGAAGACTAATCGTTTAGCACCCAGTTCAGTCTCAGAGTCATCCCCGAGTTTTCCTTCCTGCTGTCCCCCAACAAAGCCCTGCCACAAAGAGCGGGGGCCTTCCAAACTAGTGGCTACCAGTGGGGAAGAGGGTAGAGGGGCAAAACAGGGGTGGGAAGTGGGAGGTACAAACTACTGGGTGTAAGATGGGCTCAAGGATGTGTTGTACAACTCGGGGAATATAGCCAGTATTTTGTAATAAATGTAAGTGGAAGGTAACCTTTAAAAACTGTATAAAAAATTGAAAAAAGTTGAAAAAAAGAAAAAAGAGCAGGGGGTTCCAAGTCACAGACAGTTCAACGGGAGAGCCCGTGAAGGATCTCACAGGTCTTACGGTCCAGGGCTTGCGTTTCTTTCATCCTCCACCAACCCCTGCAAGACACTGCTTCTGTCAGGAATGCCCTGAGATCAGCCCCTCACGGAATATCCACCCCAGCCTCTTACTTTTCAGCCACAACCTCTGGAAGCATCTTCTGGTTCTGAGAATCTCGTTAATCTCAGTGAAAGTTCATGGTTCCCAAACTCCACACAGAGCAACTTTCACCCACATAATGAGTAAAACAGCAAAGACAGGGAACTTACAACACTGCTTCCCCTCTCTGGTGCCCATGGAGTTACAACACTAAATAATCCCTAACTTTTCCTCCCATACTGCTAATCTACTTCAAATCCTGTCTAATCCCCATCTTTCAAACTGGCCCAGTTTCTCCATCCCCAATGCTCCATCCCCAAATCCACGTCAAAGTCGTCTCATGCCTGGAATACGGCAACACCCTCCCGACTGATCCCTCAGCTTCTGTTCTCATAACCACCTCCCCTCCCCATTCCTAATCACACCTCCACGATGCGGCCAAAATGATCCTCTCAAAATACTAAGCTAGTCATGCCCCGCCCCCAACGTACACCTGAAAACGCTTCTCAACAAGTTGTCCTCCGGATAAAAGAGCCCCAGATCTTCCACCTAGCTCACCTCTGGCCCTGCCCTGCCTCCCTCCTGCCTGACTTTGAGCCCACCTCCCCTCGCCACACATACTTCTTTCAGTTCCTCAGGGCCTTCAGACATTCCCCCGACCCCGACTCCTTGCCTGGCTAACTTCTACTCATCCTTCAAGACTTTAAAGACCATTCCTCGAGGCAGCCTTCCTCGGCCCTAGACCACATTTGGTTCCCCTTGCAGTGTGCCCCACAGCACCCTGACTTCCACTTTCGTAAACTCCATCACACTTCTAGTTTTTTTTTTTTTTTGACCGCACTGTGTGGCATGCGGGATCTTAGTTCCCCGACCAGGGATGGAACCCGTGCCCCCTGCAGTGGAAGCTCAGAGTCCTAACCGCTGGACCACCAGGGAATTCCCACACTTCTAATTCTTAATCTCTGTCTCTCCCACTAACCTGTAGGTTTCAATGAGGGCAGGGCCTTGTGTCTGGCCAGTTAACAGCTGGCTCCCCAGTGCTTGACACAAAGGATGAGCTGAACCCAGAGCTACAGTAACAAGCACCTGGAATTTGGAACCAAGGTCATGAAAAATGTCCCACTTGGATTGAAACAGGCAAAGCAGCACGGAAAGGGTGAGAGACACCCACTCAAAGAGGTGATCCACACATATATTGCTACGGAAGCTTGGGAAACCTCTGATCTAATCAAGCTACCAAGGCATGGCCTCGGGATCAGAAAATTAAAAAAAAAAAACTATTCGGTCATCAATTGCATTTTAAACAGCCTAAAACGATAAGGGACAATGATCTGTAAAAGATCTAAAAGCATGGTAGCCAAAGAACAAGATGCAGCCCAAGTTCACCTCCACACCTAGTGGCTGGGATCCTTTAGTGCTAAATGACCACCCTTGATTCTCTGGAAGGAAGCATCTCCAGGAAAGGGTATAACAGGCATGGCCCCTGTACCCCCAACACACAGCAAACTAATTCTGTACCCCCCAGGCAGTGTTTTGATAAATAATTTGGTTGTCTGAGGACATGCCCTCCAGGAGGAAGGTCTCTGAAGCAGCACCTCGGCTCCAATTCTAAATTAGGAAATCGATGTCTTGTGCGGTATCTCACACGTTTAGGCAACTACCCCTGCCCAAGGAAGATGCCAGGCAGGAATGCTCCCAGCACCAATCTAGCAAATTTCTCCACCAGCTGTCTGCTCTTCTTCTGCATTTTTTCTCAGATCTCCAAGCAGACTTCGGGGCTCTTGACCTCTGGCAAGAGTACCCAAGAACACCACCTTAGATCGCCTGGCAAAAAACAACGTAAGCAAAGCTTCTTGAGGTTATCTGATACCAGAAAATGACAAAGCCCTTGAGCAGAAAGCCCTGTTTCCTGAGCGTCCGACCCAAGGCTCATGTGCTCCACCTGATTCAGAGATGTGGCCCACCTGGGAGTTTCCTTTTAGGCACTCCCCTCCTCCCAACACCGTTTTCCACATGAGCCAGCACAGTGAAACACTGGGCCAGTTCTCCACACAGCGACCAGAATGAATTTCTTAACACATAAATCAAAATGTTGGCATCAAAAGGATGTGGAGTAAATGGAACTCTCACGCCTCGCTGGTGGGGAGGTAAAAGCAGTAGAACCACTTCAGAAAACACTTTGGCAGCTTCTCATAAAGTTAAACATCATCTACCCTATGACCCAGTAATGCGATTCCTAGGCATTTACCCAAGAAAAATGAAAACAAATGTCCACAGAAGACTTGAATATGAATGTTCAGTCGTAATAGCCAAAATATGGAAATAATCCAAAAGTCACTGAACAGGATAATGGATAAACAAATTGTGGTATGTCCATACAATGGCTACCTCTCAGTGATACAAAGGAACTGCTGATACACATGACAACACAACGAAACTCAAAAACAGGCACAAGAATTCATACTGAATGATTCCATTTACATGATGTTCTAGACCACGCAACAGCGGTGGCCTCTAGATGGGGTGGGAAGAGTGGGGTTGACAGGGAAAAAGCACAAGGAAGCTTTTGGGGGTGACAGAAATGTTCTGTATTATGGTAGGGGTATGGGTTATACAGCTGTATGTAATTGTCAAAATTCATCAAACTATAACGCTTAAGATCCATGCATTTCACCATACGTCAACTATATATCGATAAAAGTCAACGTTAAAAAAAAACATAAATCAGATTATGTCATTACCCTGCTCAACACATTTCAGTGTCTCCCCATTTGTTCATTCAATAAATATTAAGTACTGACTACTTGCCAGGCACTGTTCTGGGCATGATGGAGAGAACAAAGAGACTAAAATCCCTACCCCCAGGGAGTTTACAGTCTAAAGGGGAAGATAATTAACAAAGTAAGTACTTTATGTGGTTAGAATGTAATATGTGCTATGAAGAAAAAGCAGAGGAGAGCAATAGGGAAGGCACTGTAGGGGAGACACAGGGTGTGTGTGTGATTTTATTTTATTTTTTTCAGCTGCTGCAGAAAAAAATTGTTATTGTTTTGTAATTTTAAATAGGGTAGAAGCTGACATTAGAGCAAATGGGTGGCAGTTAGAAAGCAAATCATACACACAGATGGGGGAAGAGCGTTCTAAACAGAGGAAACAGCATCTCAAAGGACCTGAGGCAGGAGCATGCCTGGCGTGTTCCAGAAACAGCTAGCAGGGCAGTGTGGCTGGAGCATGGTGAAGAGGAGAGCAGGTCAGAGAGTTGTGGGGAATTGCAGGTGGAGCAGATAATGTCAGGCCCTGGGGGTCACTGTAAAGACCCTGGCCTTTACTCTAATGAGGTGGGAGCCACTGGAGAGTTTTGAGCAGGCGACTGACACAACTGCAGGATTACTCTGGCTGCTGATCTGGGAGCTCTGGGAAAGGGACAAGGGTGCATGCACAGAGACGGGTAAAGAATCAGCCGCAATAATTGAGGGAGATGACAGGGGTAGTGGTGGGAAGTGACGAGAAGTGGTCCAGTCCCAAGTGCATGTTAGAAGCGGAATCGCTACAATCCTGCAGCCTGTGGAACGAAAACCACATTCACAGAAAGATAGACAAGATGAAAAGGCAGAGGGCTATGTACCAGATGAAGGAACAAGATAAAACCCCAGAAAAACAACTAAACGAAGTGGAGATAGGCAACCTTCCAGAAAAAGAATTTAGAATAATGATAGTCAAGATGATCCAGGACCTCGGAAAAAGAATGGAGGCAAAGATCGAGAAGGTGCAAGAAATATTTAACAAAGACCTAGAAGAATTAAAGAACAAACAAACAGAGATGAACAATACAATAACTGCAATTAAAAATACACTAGAAGGAATCAATAGCAGAATAACTGAGGCAGAAGAACGGATAAGGGACCTGGAAGACAGAATGATGGAACTTACTGCTGCAGAACAGAATACAGAAAAAAGAATGAAAAGAAATGAAGACAGCCTAAGAGACCTCTGGGACATTAAACGCAACAACATTCACATTATAGGGGTTCCAGAAGGAGAAGAGAGACAGAAAGACCTGAGAAAATATTTGAAGAGATTATAGTCGAAAACTTCCCTAACATGGGAAAGGAAATAGCCACCCAAGTCCAGGAAGCACAGAGAGTCCCATACAGGATAAACCCAAGGAGAAACACGCTGAGGCACATAGTAATCAAATTGGCAAAAATTAAAGACAAAGAAAAATTATTGAAAGCAGCAAGGGAAAAATGACAAATAACATACAAGGGAACTCCCATAAGGTTAACAGCTGATTTCTCAGAAACTCTACAAGCTAGAAGGGAGTGGCATGACATATTTACAGTGATGAAAGGGAAGAACCTACAACCAAGATTACTCTACCCGGCAAGGATCTCATTCAGATTCGATGGAGAAATCAAAAGCTTTACAGACAAGCAAAAGCTAAAAGAATTCAGCACCACCAAACCAGCTCTACAACAAATGCTACAGGAACTTCTCTAAGTGGGAAACACAAGAGAAGAAAAGGTCCTACAAAAACAAACCCAAAACAATTAAGAAAATGGTAATAGGAACATACATATCGATAATTACCTTAAACGTGAATGGATTAAATGCTCCAACCAAAAGACACAGGCTCACTGAATGGATACAAAAACAAGACCCATATATATGCTGTCTACAGGAGAACCACTTCAGACCTAGGGACACATACAGACTGAGGGATGGAAAAAGATATTCCATGCAAATGGAAATCAAAAGAAAGCTAGAGTAGCAATACCCATATCAGATAAAATAGAGTTTAAAATAAAGAATGTTATAAGAGACAAGGAAGGACACTACATAATGATCAAGGGATCAATCCAAGAAGAAGATATAACAATTATAAATATATATGCACCCAACATAGGAGCACCTCAATACTTAAGGCAACTGCAAACAGCTATAAAAGAGGAAATCGACAGTAACACAATAATAGTGGGGGACTTTAACACTTCACTTACACCAATGGACAGATCATCCAAACAGAAAATTAATAAGGAAACACAAGCTTTCAATGACACAATAGACCAGATAGATTTAATTGATATTTATAGGACATTCCATCCAAAAACAGCAGAATACACTTTCTTCTCAAGGGCACATGGAACATTCTCCAGGATAGATCACATCTTGGGTCACAGATCAAGTCTCAGTAAATTTAAGAAAAGTGAAATCATATCAAGCATCTTTTCTGACCACAACGCTATGAGATTAGAAATCAATTACAGGGAAAAAAACGTAAAAAACACAAACTCCTGGAGGCTAAACAATACGTTACTAAATAACCAACAGATCCCTGAAGAATTCAAAGAGGAAATCAAAAAATACCTAGACACAAATGGCAATGAAAACAGGATGATCCAAAACCTATGGGATGCAGCAAAAGCAGTTCTAAGAGGGAAGTTTAGAGCAACACAATCCTACCTCAAGAAACAACAAACATCTCAAATAAACAATCTAATCTCACACCTAAAGGAACTAGAGAAAGAAGAACAAACAAAACCCAAAGTTAGTAGAAGGAAAGAAATCATAAAGATCAGAGCAGAAATAAATGAAATAGAAACAAAGAAAACAATTGCAAAGATCAATAAAACTAAGAGCTGGTTCTTTGAGAAGATAAACAAAATGGATAAACCATTAGCGAGACTCATCAAGAAAAAGAGGAAGAGGACTCAAATCAATAAAACTAGAAATGAAAAAGGAGAAGTTACAACAGACACCACAGAAATACAAAGCATCCTAAGAAACTACCACTCTCTTAGTAGAGAGACTAAGCAACTCTATGCCAATAAAACGGACAACCTGGAAGAAATGGAGAAATTCTTAGAAAGGTATAACCTTCCAAGACTGAACCAGGAAGAAATAGAAAATATGAACAGACCAATCACAAGTAATGAAATTGAAACTGTGATTAAAAATCTTCCAACAAACAAAAGTCCAGGACCAGATGGCTTCACAGGTGAATTCTATCAAACATCTAGAGAAGAGCTAACATGCATCCTTCTCAAACTCTTCTAAAAAACTGCAGAGGAAGGAACACTCCCAAACTCATTCTATGAGGCCACCATCACCCTGATACCAAAACCAGACAAAGATACTACAAAAAAAGAAAATTACAGACCAATATCACTCATGAATATAGATGCAAAAATCCTCAAAATACTAGCAAACAGAATCCAACAACACATTAAAAGGATCATATGCCATGATGAAGTGGGAGTTATCCCAGGGATGCAAGGATTCTTCAATATATGCAAATCAATCAATGTGAGACACCATATTAACAAACTGAAGAAGAAAAACCATATGATCATCTCAATAGATGCAGAAAAAGCTTTTGACAAAATTCAACACCCATTTATGATAAAAATTCTCCAGAAAGTGGGCAAAGAGGGGACCTACCTCAACATAATAAAGGCCATATATGACAAACGCACAGCAAACATTATTGTCAATGGTGAAAAACTGAAAGCATTTCCTCTAAGATCAGGAACAAGACAAGGATGTCCACTCTACCACTATTATTCAACGTAGTGTTGGAAGTCCTAGCCACGGCAATCAGAGAAGAAAAAGAAATAAAAAGAATACAAATTGGAAAAGAAGAAGTAAAACTGTCACTGTTTGCAGATGACATGATACTACACGTAAAGAACCCTAAAGATGCCACCAGAAAACTACTAGAGCTAATGAAAGAATTTGGTAAAGTTGCAGGATACAAAATTAATGCACAGAAATCTCTTGCGTTCCTACACACTAATGATGAAAAATCTGAAAGAGAAATTAAGGAAACACTCCCATTTACCACTGCAACAAAAAGAATAAAATACCTAGGAATAAACCTACCTAGGGAGAGAAAAGACCTGTATGCAAAAAACTATAAGACACTGATGAAAGAAATTAAAGATGATACCAACAGATGGAGAGATATACCATGTTCTTGGATTGGAAGAATCAATATTGTGAAAATGACTATACTACTCAAAGCAATCTACAGATTCAATGCAATCCCTATCAAATTACCAATGGCATTTTTTACAGAACTGGAACAAAAAATCTCAAAATTTGTATGGAGACACAAAAGACCGCGAATAACCAAAGCGGTCTTGAGGGGAAAAAACGGAGCTGGAGGAATCAGACTCCCTGACTTCAGACTATACTACAAAGCTACAGTAATCAAGACAATATGGTACTGGCACAAAAACAGAAACACAGATCAATGGAACAGGATAGAAAGCCCAGAGATAAACCCACACACCTGTGGTTAACTAATTTATGACAAAGGAGGCAAGGATATACAATGGAGAAAACACAGTCTCTTCAATAATTGGTGCTGGGAAAACTGGACAGCTACATGTAAAAGAATGAAATTGGAACACTCCCTAACACCATACACGAAAATAAACTCAAAATGGATTAGAGACCTAAATGTAAGACCGGACACTATAAAACTCTTAGAGGGAAACATAGGAAGAACCCTCTTTGACATAAATCACAGCAAGATCTTTTTTGATCCACCTCCTAGAGCAATGGAAATAAAAACAAAAATAAACAAATGGGACCTAATGAAACTTAAAAGCATTTGCACAGCAAAGGAAACTACAAACAAGACGAAAAGACAACCCTCAGAATGGGAGAAAATTTTTGCAAACGAGTCAACGGACAAAGGATTAATCTCCAAAATATATAAACAGCTCATCCAACTCAATATTAAAAAATCAAACAACCTAATCCAAAAATGGGCAGAAGCCCTAAATAGACATCTCTCCATACAGATGGCCAACAAGCACATGAAAAGCTGCTCAACATCACTGATTATTAGAGAAATGCAAATCAAAACACAATGAGGGATCACCTCACACCAGTTAGAATGGGCATCATCAGAAAATCTACAAACAACAAATGCTGGAGAGGGTGTGGAGAAAAGGGAACCCTCTGGCACTGTTGGTGGGAATGTAAACTGATACAGCCACTATGGAGCAGTATGGAGGTTCCTTAAAAAACTAAAATTAGAGTAAAGCTGTCACTGTTTGCAGATGACATGATACTACACATAGAGAATCCTAAAGATGCTACCAGAAAACTACTAGAGCTAATCAATGAATTTGGTAAAGTAGCAGGATACAAAATTAATGCACAGAAATCTCTGGCATTCCTATATACTAATGACGAAAAATCTGAAAGTGAAATCAAGAAAACACTCCCATTTACCATTGCAACAAAAAGAATAAAATATCTAGGAATAAACCTACCTAAGGAGACAAAAGACCTGTATGCAGAAAATTATAAGACACTGATGAAAGAAATTAAAGATGATACAAATAGATGGAGAGATATACCATGTTCTTGGATTGGAAGAATCAACATTGTGAAAATGACTCTACTACCCAAAGCAATCTATAGATTCAATGCAATCCCTATCAAACTACCACTGGCATTTTTCACAGAACTAGAACAAAAAATTTCGCAATTTGTATGGAAACACAAAAGACCCCGAATAGCCAAAGCAATCTTGAGAACGAAAAAAGGAGCTGGAGGAATCAGGCTTCCTGACTTCAGACTATACTACAAAGCTACAGTAATCAAGACAGTATGGTACTGGCACAAAAACAGAAAGGTCAATGGAACAGGATAGAAAGGCCAGAGATAAACCCACGCACATATGGACACCTTATCTTTGATAAAGGTGGCAGGAATGTACAGTGGAGAAAGGACAGCCTCTTCAATAAGTGGTGCTGGGAAAACTGGACAGGTACATGTAAAAGTATGAGATTAGATCACTCCCTAACACCATACACAAAAATAAGCTCAAAATGGATTAAAGACCTAAATGTAAGGCCAGAAACTATCAAACTCTTAGAGGAAAACATAGGCAGAACACTCTATGACATAAATCACAGAAAGATCCTTTCTGACCCACCTCCTAGAGTAATGGAAATAAAAACAAAAATAAACAAATGGGACCTAATGAAACTTAAAAGCTTTTGCACAGCAAAGGAAACCATAAACAAGACCAAAAGACAACCCTCAGAATGGGAGACAATATTTGCAAATGAAGCAACCGACAAAGGATTAATCTCCAAAATTTACAAGCAGCTCATGCAGCTCAATAACAAAAAAACAAACAACCCAATCCAAAAATGGGCAGAAGACCTAAATAGACATTTCTCCAAAGAAGATATACAGACTGCCAACAAACACATGAAAGAATGTTCAACATCATTAATCATTAGAGAAATGCAAATCAAAACTACAATGAGATATCATCTCACACCAGTCAGAATGGCCATCATCAAAAAATCTAGAAACAATAAATGTTGGAGAGCATGTGGAGAAAAGGGAACACTCTTGCACTGCTGGTGGGAATGTGAATTGGTTCAGCCACTATGGAGAACAGTATGGAGGTTCCTTAAAAAACTACAAATAGAACTACCATATGACCCAGCAATCCCACTACTGGGCATATACCCTGAGAAAACCAAAATTCAAAAAGAGTCATGTACCAAAATGTTCATTGCAGCTCTATTTACAATAGCCCGGAGATGGAAACAACCTAAGTGCCCATCATCGGATGAATGGATAAAGAAGATGTGGCACATATATACAATGGAATATTACTCAGCCATAAAAAGAAACGAAATTGAGTTATCTGTAATGAGGTGGATAGACCTAGAGTCTGTCATACAGAGTGAAGTAAGTCAGAAAGAAAAAGACAAATACCGTATGCTAACACATATATATGGAATTTAAGAAAAAAAAATGTCATGAAGAACCTAGGAGTAAGACAGGAATAAAGATGCAGACCTACTGGAGAACGGACTTGAGGTTATGGGGAGGGGGAAGGGTGAGCTGTGACAGGGCAAGAGAGAGTCATGGACATATACACACTAACAAACGTAGTAAGGTAGATAGCTAGTGGGAAGCAGCCGCATGGCACAGGGATATTGGCTCGGTGCTTTGTGACAGCCTGGAGGGGTGGGATAGGGAGGGTGGGAGGGAGGGAGACGCAAGAGGGAAGACATATGGGAATATATGTATATGTATAACTGATTCACTTTGTTATAAAGCAGAAACTAACACACCATTGTAAAGCAATTATACCTCAATAAAGTTGTTAAAAAATAAAAAAAAAAAACTAAAATTAGAATTACCATATGACCCAGCAATCCCACTATTGGGCATATACCCAGAGGAAACCATAATTCAAAAAGACACATGCACCCTAATTGTCATTGCAGCACTATTTACAGTAGCCAGGACATGGAAGCAACCTAAATGCCCATTGACAGACAAATGGTTGAAGAAGATGTGGTACATATATACAATGCAATATTACTCAGTGATAAAAAGGAATGAAATTGGATCATTTGTAGAGACATGGATAGATCTAGAGACTGTCATACACAGTGAAGTAAGTCAGAAAAAGAAGAACAAATATTGTATATTAATGCATATATGTGGAACCTAGGAAAATGGTACAGAAGAACAAATATATATTAATGCATATATGTGGAACCTAGGAAAATGGTACAGAAGAACAAATATTATATATTAATGCATATATGTGGAACCTAGGAAAATGGTACAGATGAACCGGTTTGCAGGGCAGAAACTGAGACACAGAAGTAGAGAATAAACATATGTACACCAAGGGGAGAAAGCGGCTGGGGGGTCGGGGGGGGGCATGTGATGAATTGGGAGATTGGGATTGACGTGTATACACTAATATGTATTAAATGGATAACTGATAAGAACCTGCTGTATAAAAAAATAAAATTCAAAAAAAAATCTTAAAAAAAAAAAAAAAAGAAGTGGAGTCAACGGGACTTGCTGATGGTCTGGATGCAAGATGTGAGAAAGAAGAGTCAAGGATGATGCCCATGACCTTCAGCCTGAAGAACGAGAAGGATGGAGTTGCCATCGAGTGATATGGGGAAAGCTGAGCGTAGAGCAGATTTCTATGTGAGCAGATGAGGAATTTGGTCTCAGACGTGTCAAGCTTGAGATGCCTGTAACCTCTCAGAGAAGTTACTGAGTAAGAAGTTGGATTTGAGTTTGGGGTTTAGTGGAAAGATCTGGTCTGGAGGTAGAAATTTGTCACCAGCTTAATAGATGGCAATAGAAGACACGAGACGGGCTAAAATCCCTAAGGGAGTAAATGGAGCTAAAGAAGAGAGGTCCAAGGACTAGGCTTGGAGGTTGGGAGTGAGGCGGAACCGGCGGAGACCGAGGCCCTATGAGACAGCGCGATCTAGCCCCTGCCTGCCCCGACAGCTGCATCTCGGTCTTCCTCTTGATCACGCTGGCCTTTCAGCAGATCCTAAATGATGCCAAGTCTTACCCTACTCCAGGACATTCGCATTTGCTGTTCCTTCATCCCTGAAGGACCCAAATCAGACCCCGATTCTGCCCATGGCTGCTCCTTATCTGTCAAGTCTTAGTTTAAGCGTCACCTTCACAGAGAGGACCTATTCCATCCACCACTACCTGATACATTCATTCTATTTCAGCGCCCTGCTGATTTCCCTCAGTGAACTTTTTACAATTGGCTGCCAGGATACCATAGTCTCTTGCTTTTCTTCTTTCTCCTCCAGATGCTCCACTGCAGTTCCCTTTGCCTTCCTTCTACTCTCCCCACCTCTTAATGTTGGAGTGCCCCGGGGCTCACCCTCAGGTCTATCAACACTGCCCCGCTCCGGGATCTCCCCCCAGTCGTACAACTTTATCTACGTGCAAGACTCCCAAATGTCTCTATCTCCAGCTCAGACCTCTTCTCCGAAATCAGACTCATACCCAACTATCAATTTGACACCCCCTTGGAGATCTAATACATTAAGATGTCCAAAGTCAATTTCTCAACTTTCTCTCCACAGGCCTATCTTCAACCTTCTCTCTCTCTCACTAGGCATCAACACCACTATTCCAGTTACTCAGGACAAAACCTTAGAGTTATGTTTAATTTCTCTGTTTCTCTCCTGCCTCACATCCCAACTATCAGCAAACCCTGTTTACCTTCAAAATAAATTCAGAATCTGACTACGTCCCTCTCCACTACTCCCACCCTGATTCAAGCCACCAGACATCTCTTGCCTGGTTTACTCAACAGCCTCCTTCTGGGTGCTCCTGCTGCTACCCTTACCCCTCTTTATCCATTCTCAGTACCTTAGCCAGAGTGATTCTTTTAAAACATTAAGGCTTACAGCATTTTTGTGCCACCCTGCCCACCCCCCAACGAACTTCTCTTACTTTTCCTCCTTTTACTCTCTCCCTCATTCACACCCTGGACTCCATGCTATTCCTCCAACTCTTCAGGGACACGCCTACCTTTGGCAACTGCTGTTCCAAGATACTCTTCCTCCAGATATCTGCTCAGGCAACTCCCTCACCTGTCACCTCTTACAATCTTTGTTCACATGTTACCTTCTTTACGAGGCCTACCCTGATCAAACTAGTTAAAGCAGACAGCTGTGTCCTCCTTCCTTGCTCTCCTTCTTTTCCCTATAGCACTTATGTTCTTTTCAGGTACTGTAACCAAGGTACAAATTCATCCTGGCTTACCAGGAACTCTCCTGGTTTCCAAAGCCCCACATCTTAGGAACACTCACTGCTGAGCAAACCAGGATGTTGGTCATCCTACCCATAATTTACTATTTTTATTTTCTGTCTCTCCTCATGATATATAAAATCACTTCCACAAGGGCAGGGACTTGACTGCTGTGTTCACATAGAACAGAGCCTGGCACATAATAGGTGCTCAATAAATAGGGCTTAACCACCAGCCCATCACCACCTTAATCAGCCTGCTGCAAGGGATCACCTAGCAAACTAGCTGAAAATAATCAGGTGTATAATTTGAGCTTTTCAAATTTAATTACACTAAAATTTGAAACTGTGGCATTATAAGGTATGACCAACCAGTGGAAACTAGACACAAAAAATTTCCATATATAAGTTATTCCTAACAACCATAAGCCAAACCAGGAATGCTATCCCCCAAATCCACACGACCCAAACATTATAGATTTCACATAAAGTGGCCTAATTCAGAAAATAACCTTTGAGGACTTCCCTGGTGGTCTAGTGGTTAAGACTCCAGCTTCCACTCCCAGGGGGCACCGGTTGGATCCCGAGTGGGGGGAGTTCCGCAGGCCACACAGTGCGGCCAAAGAAAAAAGAAAATAACCTTTGACACCTCTCCACTAACCCTATAATTCCTATGCAAACCGCAGTTTCCAATACCTGCAACTAAGACCTGCTGCACAGCAAACAGGCCAATTCTTACCTCCTGTGTAGAGAAAGGAGCCAGACAGGCCTCCGAAGTAGATGAGAGCTAAGTGCTCCAGTTTCAGAGGGGACAGGTAGTACAGGCAAGCAGCACAGACACAGCCCAAGGTGTAGAGGAAGACTCCAAACCGGACGACATCCTGGGGCTCCAAGATTCGGTCCACCAGGGTCCTGTCATCACTCTTTTTGTGGTCAATGCCCTTGGAAAAGTCGTAGTAAGTGTTGACCAAGTTGCCAGCCCCGTGCACAGCGAGGACAGCTACGGCACAACCCACCAGTAGCCTGGGATCCAGGACGCCCTGGGATCTGTAGGCCAGGGCACTGCCCAGGGCCACCGGGGTGAGTGAGGCACTGAAGCTCCAGGGCCGCAGGGCCAGAACATAGGAGGCGCACTTCTGCCTCCACGAGCGCTGCGGCGGTCTGTCCTGCTCCGAACAGCCGTTCCCCAGCAGGTCCCTGTCCCCGACCTTGGCCGTCTCTCCTGCCTGGATGTTAACCTTCTCCCCCGGGACCTGCGAGGCCGCCATGGAGAATGCACTTGGGTGAAGTCAATGTTAAACAGTGAGCCACCCACACACAGCGTCCGCCCTGAGGCGAGGACAGGCGGGGCGGCGGACCTGACCTTCTTCGGTTCCACCCGGGGGCAGGGATAGGGAGGCGGCGGGGCCCGGGGACTGCAGCGAGTGGGCCTGGCACCCCACGAGGCCCGGCGGCACCTCCCCGACCTCCTGTCACCTGGGCGAGGACCGCTTCCAGACGCCCGCCTCGCCCTACAGCCCGAGACTGAACCGCTGCCGCCTCTACGCAGCTGCGGGAGCGACCATCTTGGGCACCCGCCACTGTAGGCCCGCCGGGAAACAGGGACCGGCTGCGCGGGCCTGGGCCGGGGCGGGGTTGAGGGCGGGACCAGGCTGAGGGCGGGGCCGGGGCTTGGGGCGGGGGCGGGGCCGGGACAGTGCAGCGACCCAGCGGTCCAGCCCTTCCTCACCCCGACGGTCCGCGAGTGGCAGTTGCTCCCGCACTTGCTGGAAACAGCCTCACTTAGTATCTCAAGAAGGGCCACGAGTGCGTGTCGCTTTACGACTTACCAAGAGCTTTCTCTCACGGAAATAGGACTCATTCATTTTTTTTCATTCAACATGCATTTATTGAGCGCCTACTGTGTGCAACATTTACTGAACACCTACTATTGCACGCAGCAGTGAATAAAACAGATAAAAATCAGGGAGCACATTGAGGGTGATAAGAAAGGTGTAATTAAACTTCCTTTCCAAATGAGAAAACCGAAGCTCTGAAATGGGAAATGACGATGTCTAGGAAATTATTAGCTTAGCCAAGACATTGAAGCAACCTAAAGGTCCATCAACTGATGAATGGATAAAGATATATGAAAAATGGAATATTACTCAGCCATAAAAAGAATGAAATATTGCCATTTGCAGCAACATGAATGGACCTAGAGAGTATCATACGAAGTGAAGTCAGACAGAGAAAGACAAATATTATATGATATCACATATGGGGAATCTTAAAAATAATACAAATGAACTTTTTTATAAAACAGAAACAGACTCACAGAAACAGAAAACAAACTTATGGTTACCAAGGAGAAAGGGGGGAGGGGTAAATTAGGAGTATGGGATTAAAAGATACACACTACTATATATAAAATAGATAAATAAGGATTTACTGTACAGCACAGGGAACTATATTCAATATCTTGTAATAACCTATAATGGAAAAGAATCTGAAAAAGAATATATACATATGTATCTGAATCACTTTGCTGTACAGCTGAAACTAACACAATATTGTAAATCAACTATAGCTCAATTTAAAAAAACTAAACTAAAATTAAAAAAAAGAAATTATTAGCTCTGGTAATAATCACAACAGCAATAATTCCCACTTTTTATTATGCATATTCCATATACTGCCCTGACTGCCTTTTTATCTTTCTTCTAATTTATTTACTTATTCATGCACAGAACTGCCCTCCTCCCCACCCACCAGTTGGCCAGCTTTGTATCTCCACTTCCTGCCTTCTGGGAGCTTATGGTCCATATCTGTAGCTTGTTCTGGCTGGAGAGAGCCAATTGTTAAATTTTTAGGAATTTTGTGAGCAGTCATTAAGCAAAGCCATTATTAAAAATTAAATTAGGGCTTCCCCTGGTGGCGCAGTGGTTGAGAGTCCGCCTGCCGATGCAGGGGGCATGGGTTCGTGCCCCGGTCCGGGAGGATCCCACATGCCGCGGAGCGGCTGGGCCCGTGAGCCGTGGCCGCTGAGCCTGCACGTCCGGAGCCTGTGCTCCGCAACGGGAGAGGCCACAACAGTGAGAGGCCCGCGTACTGGAAAAAAAAAAAAAAAAAATTCAATTATACAAACCTACGAGTAGATCCATTATATTAAAAGCCAAGGTAACAAATACTCAAAACTCATTACTTCCTAATTATTTCACTACACTTTACCATTTATGCTCTTCAGGTTATTTATGTCTATTTTATCTGCATTGTGGAAATACTACATAATGATGTGCTGCTGCTTATCTCTTCCTACCTGTTCATTCAGTGATATCCGCTGGTGGTTTGAAATCTGCCATGATGGGAGTATTCATACCACACAAATCAGCAAATGCTTCATAATTGTTTTGTACATCATCTGGAATTAAGAAAGTGACAGAGAAAAGTTAATAATGCAGATTAAATTTTTTTTTTTCTTTGCGTTACGCGGGCCTCTCACTGCTGTGGCGTCTCCCGTTGCGGAGCACAGGCTCTGGATGCGCAGGCTCAGCGGCCATGGCTCACGGGCCCAGCCGCTCCGCGGCATGTGGGATCTTCCCGGACCGGGGCACGAACCCGCGTTCCCTGCATCGGCAGGCGGACTCTCAACCACTGCGCCACCAGGGAAGGCCCAGATTAAATTTTAAGTGTGTCAACTCTGTAGCTGTTTCGTTTTGAGTAGCAGCAAAAATTTGAGGAAATATACTTCCAGTATTAGAATATTATCCAATTCAGCAAAGAAGCCATTCATGTCATTGACGAACTAGCAAAGTTCAATATATCTCGATTGTTTCACTTTCCACCTACTCCTTAACGTAAAAGATAATACTGGGACTTCCCTGGTGGTCCAGTGAGTAAGACTCCGCGTTCCCAATGCAGGGGACCCGGGTTTGACCCCTGTTCAGGGAACTAGGTCCTTCATGCATGCTGCAACTAAGCGTTCTCATGCCGTAACTAAAGATCCCGCATGCCACAACGAGGATCCCACAAGCCGCAACTAAGACCCAGCACAGCCTAAATAAATATTTTAAAATATATATATATATTATTTTATTTTATTTATTTATTTTTGGCTGCATTGGGTCTTCATTGCTGTGGGCTTTCTCTAGTTGCAGCAAGCGGGGGCCACTCTTCATTGCGGTGTGCAGGCTTCTCATTGCAGTGGCTTCTCTTGTTCTGGAGCACGGGCTCTAGAGCGCAGGCTCAGTAGTTTTGGCACGCGGGCTCAGTAGTTGTGGCGCCCGGGCTTAGTTGCTCCGCAGCATGTGGGATCCTCCTGGACCAGGGCTTGAACCCGTGTCCCTTGCATTGGCAGGTGGATTCTTAACCACTGTGCCACCAGGGAAGCCCATATTTTTTTTTTTAAAAAAAAGATAATATCAACCAACAGTCATGTTGGAACTACACTCATTGGTCAATGCAACCACACAGAGGCTACACAGTATCAAAGAAAGCATACAGTTAGAATCAACTGGCTATATGGAATTTATAATAAAAAGTATCGTGTATTTTATTATTATTTGTAAGTTTTGTGCTACACATTCTTCGTATTAGTGAACGTTATAATACACATATAACATATATGGACACAGGACTGACTACATGATTTTGGTGCCCAGTGCAAAATAAAAATGCAGGAACTCTTGTTCAAAAATCATTAAGAATTTCAAGACAGAGCATTCTGACCTCACAAGTCACACATGATGAAGGAAGCCCAGTATATACATACATGCCGCCCTCCCGTCCCAGGTGATTGTTAAACATTTACAACTCCACCACCCAGCACATACTTGCAATGCTGGCCAAACCTGAATATCCAATGCTGCCGAATCAGACAAGAGGAAGAAGCAGATATATTCAAGTCCTGGCTCTACCACTTACCAACTGTATAACCCAATTCCTCTGGACATCAGATTACTCCTATACAAAGTGGGAACAATATGAACTGCCTCATTCATAGAGATGTTCAGGAACAGCAGTGACAGCATTTACTGACTGTTCATATGTGTCATACAGTGTTTTGGGTATTTTACATGTATTAGCATTTAACCCACACAATACCACCTACCGAAGTAGGTGCATTATAATCCTTCTAGTTTTATAAATAAGGAAATAGGTACATAAGTGCTTTCTCATATAGTCAGTAAATGTTGGAGCTAAGTTTCAGATTCGGTTAGTTTTGACTCCAAGATGCTTTTAGCCACTACTCTATAAGGTCCGCCAAAACGCCTGATAGCTTGTAAGTGCTCAATAAATATTAGTTATTATGTTAACATAATGGACAAGAAAGCTCTGAGTAAACTGAAAAGAGACCTATAAATGCACTGATTACTATTCTATAAAACCATCTGTGATTGTTAATTAGAAAACAGGGCCATACCACGTCTTAGGGAGACAAAAACCTCATATATTGCTGGTGGAAATAAAAATTGATACCTCCCTTACAGAGATGAATTTGACAATATCCATCGAATTACACATGCATTTACCCTCTGACCCTATAATCGCATTTTTGGTACTATTTTGTATAGCTGCCAGGGAATAAAATTATATATCTACAAAGGCATTCATTGCATCATCATTAGTAATAGCATGAATTTGAAAATAACACGTGTCCATCAACAGAGAAATGGAAATATAAATTATGATATATCCATGTGATGGAACACTATGCAGCTATAAGAATAACAAAAGAACAAGGAAGCCTTCTATACAGTAAGAAAGAACTTTAAGATACCGTAGAATTAAAAAAAAAAAATTTATTTATTTAATTTATTTCTTTTGGCTGCATTGGGTCTTCGTTGCTGCGCGCGGGCTTCCTCTAGTTGCGGCGAGCATGGGCTTCTCATTGCGGTGGCTTCTCTTGCTGCGGAGCACAGGCTCTAGGAACGTGGGCTTCAGTAGTTGCAACACGCGGGCTTCAGTAGCTGTGGCTCGCGGGCTCTAGAGCGCAGGCTCAGTAGCTGTGACGCACGGGCTTAGCTGCTCCGCAGCATGTGGGGTTTTTCCCGGACCAGAGCTTGAACCCATGTCCCCTGCATTGGCAGGCGGATTCTTAACCACTGCGCCACCAGGGAAGCCAAGGTATCCTAGAATTTTAAAAAGTACAGAACAGTGTATATAATGTAACAAAAGAGGGAAATAAGAATATATATTTATATTTGTCTTTTATTTACATAGAAATGTAAAAAATGTAAAATCTAGAGATACATAAGAACTAAGAAAATTAGTGAAGGGGCAGGGGTGGAGCAAGACTTATAATGATAAGCATAATTTTTAATTATTTTGAGATTTGAATAGTAAATGTATTACATATTCAAAAATGTTTAACGACTAAATATAGAGATGTTGAAAACAAGTGAAAAATATGAAATTCAGAGGAACAATTATTTCACAGAAGAATCAGTGTAAAGATTCTAAATCTAGAGAAATAGTCATGGGACTTCCCTGGCGGTCCAGTGGTTAAGGCTTCACCCTCCAATGCAGGGGGTGTGGGTTTGATCCCCTCAGGGAGCTAAGATCCCACATGCCTCATGGCCAAAAAAAACCAAAACATAAAACAGAAGCAATATTGTAACAAATTCAATAAAGATTTTAAAAATGGTCCACATCAAAAAAAAAAAAAGTAGTCATAACTTCTTTTTCTCTTAAATCTGCCAAAGCGTTTTTTAGCCAAGAACATTACCAAACCTCTTTTATTTGGTAATTTAGTACTTCTGGAAACTCACACCTCTTCAACAAACACTTTTTATTTAATTAAAGTAAAAAAGTAAATGATGGTAATGTGTAAAGAAAAAATATGCCTTCCCCAAATTCCATTACATCTTAGTTGTATATTTTCCCCATGTGAACATAGACACATAAGAAACATATAAATTTTTAACAGGTTATATTATACTTACATGGTATAATTGTGAACCCTTTTCCTT
Source organism: Aethalodelphis obliquidens (assembly GCF_003676395.1). Classification (NCBI taxonomy): domain Eukaryota; kingdom Metazoa; phylum Chordata; class Mammalia; order Artiodactyla; family Delphinidae; genus Aethalodelphis; species Aethalodelphis obliquidens. The sequence continues at coordinate 44,237,513 of NW_020837953.1, forward strand.
CTTAGCAAATGTTCATCTACATTACGATTATTAATGGCTACCTACATTTTCCTTAATATAACTTACTATATTTTATTTAATCGGACTCCTATTGTGAGGTATTTAGGAATTTTCAGTGCTTATTATAATAAACAGACCGTGATTTTTTTTAAAAAGAGATGTAGTCAAATTCCATTTTTGCTATTGATTTTCGAAAGGATGTTTTTTAAATGATACTACTTTGAAATTATTTGTTTACGAGCAGCTTATTTAGCTAAAACTTGTCTACGGTTTCTCGCGGATGATCTTGTGAGCTAGATAATTTTGGAAAAGTGGGGAAATCTAAAAACGCTTTCAAATGCGTATTACATTTCACAAAAGAGAAATCGCGGACGCACAAGTAGCGCTAGTCCGAAAATTCCACTTCTTTTGCTCCAGTGATTACAAGGCGCTGGCATCGCTCACACTCTGGTCTCGAAAATTAAATCTGGCGGGGTCGCGAACCTCCGCTTACCGCCTCGTGGTTCCATTCCACGGTACCCAGACAGCGGAATACGCACCTCCACGGCCCAGGTGCAGAGGGGAATTATAGTAGCGATGCACCGGATGTGTGCGTGGAAGTGACTGAAGTCAACTCACGACCGATTGGTTCTCCCGAGTGGACCTAAGCCTCCTTTCGCCTGCCACTGGCCACGGGGTTTGTCTATTTGAACAGTCCCCGCCCCCTTGAGAAGCCGGGTCCCGAAGCCTCACTTCTCCTTAATGCCTATTGGCCGATGTTCCAGTCCATCTTCTTCTTACGCCCGTCGATTGGTCCTTAGGGCTGGGAGCCCGCCTTCCCTCCCGCGCGGCTTAGAGGACAGCGGGGAAGGCGGGTGGTGGGGTCGGCGGCCTGAAGCGGCGGTACCGGTGCTGGCGGCGGCAGCTGAGGCCTTGGCCGAAGCCGCGCGGTGAGTCTGGGACCTGGCACCGACCCCTCCAAGGCGGCGGAATTTCCAGACACACGGTCAACCTGGTCCGTTGGGGGACCGCGGGAAGTCGTCCGTCTGGGACGTGGGGTCCCCTCAGTACTGGCCCCCACGGAGTTGGGCGCCGCCTGAGCCCTGGACCCGCACCCCCGAGGCAACGCCCACCTCCTCCCGAACCCGCAGGAAACCCCCGAACCCTTTAGCCTGTTGTGCGTCTCTGGCGCCACGAAGGCCGGCCCATCAGCTCCTGTATTGCTGGGGCGCCTTTGGGTCTCCTTGCCCATCAGTCACCCCTTCTTCAGAGCCCCCTACAAATTGTCCTCAAAGAGGACCAATGTCAGTGTCAGCCCCTTGCGGTCCACCGTGGAGGCCTCTCAAGGACCCATTCCCCGGAGGTGAGCTCGGTTCCATCCGAGCTTCCCCCGCCCCCACCTGACTTTTAACTTCTGTAAGCCCTCGCCACGACCCTTCGGATTTAACTTCTAGTATTTTAATTGAATTCTCCCTGGAGCAGATGGCCTGTGGGCCTTAGACCTTATAAAGATATGCTGGTTCCTTCCTGAGACTGGAAATTCCTTGCTAGCCTCCCTCCCCCAGACAAGCGCACACACTCTGGTTTTCTCATCTGGAGTCCTTGGGTTTCCTCTCTCCTGAAGGCTGACACTTCCTTCTGCACTCTTCTCGGCACTGGAGTATTTAAAAGCTTTTCAGAACCAATTATTCCCTGTTGTTTTTTTTTTCTCTGCGTTTCACAAATTCTTTGAAAAATAAGAAATTTTGATTTTCTAATATAATCCGGACATACCTAGGAAAGGTGCATGTGTTACTGCCATAGCAGTCTGCCAGAGCGCTATCATGGCCACTTTATTGTGGTCGCCTGATTATTTGTATTTCCCCCTAGACTGTAAGCTTATTGAGGGAAGGGACAGGGCATAACTGAGGAATGAATGAGTGATCTGAGAAACAAATCAGTCTCTTTTAGAGCACGTTCCAAGTGCTAATGTTCTATAGAACTGTGCTGTCCTATACAATAACCATCAGCCACATGTGGCTTAGAGCACTTGAAATGTGATTGGTCCAAGTTGAGATTGCCCTGAGTGTAAAATGCACACTAGATTTTGGAGACTTAGTACAAAAAAGAGAAAAGAAAAATATATCAATAATTTTTATATTGATAACATGTTGAAATGATATTTGGGATGTATTGGGTTAAATAAAATGTATTAATTTTGCCTGTTTCTTTTTACCTTTTCTATATGGCTACAAGGAAATTGAAAGTTATTTTTACATTTGTGGCTTGTATTTCTATTGGGCAGTGCTGCTACAGAATAATAATCAATTTCCCTCTTTAAATTGAACTCCTGGAGGAAAAGGACAGTCTTAGGCATGCTTTATTTTCTCTCTACCTCCCCACCTCTAGTACCTGACTCTGTGCCATGTACGTAGTAGTCATAATGATAATCATAGCTAACAACTATTAAGAACTCACTGTGCGCCTGGCACTATTTTAAGCACTTTTTAACTGTTTAGTGTGTTAACTCATTTAATCCTTACATCAATCCTATGAGTTAGGTGCTGTTATCCTCTTATTACAGTTTAGGAAACTGAGACATTTTAAGTATCTTTCCTCAAGGTATATAATTTTGGACTGGATTCACACCCAGGTAGTCTGGCAGCACAGCCCATAATTTGACCCTCTCTCCTATGCTGCCTCTTTTAAACATCAGTCATTGTTGAATAAATCAAGTCTCTCTGCATGTTTTTTAGTGAGGTATCCCAACCTTTTTAGGATCCCCAGCCTGACGTGGATAGGGTGAAGATCTGTGTTGAGGAGCTGGGGCCATAAATGAGTTCATCGCCATGGTTTGTTATTCAGAATATTAAAGGAAGCTTCTCTCCGAAGAACCTCAGGGCAAGATGCTTGGAACCGGCCCTGCCGCCGCTGCCACAGCTACCACCGCATCCAGCAATGTGAGCGTCCTGCAGCAGTTTGCCTGCGGCCTGAAGAGCCGGAATGAGGAGACCAGGGCCAAAGCCGCCAAGGAGCTCCAGCACTATGTCACCATGGAGCTCCGAGAGGTTGGGATTGCTGTGGTTCAGGCCGTTCATCATGGAGTGTTGGGGTGACATATACCACCCCTGGTTTAGATGCCTCTTGACAGCTAAGTGAGGACTCGGAAAATGCAGAGATTCCATTTTAGAAAGGCACCGATTTCTCACGTCTGTAGAATGGGCAGGTTCCTTTGCAGTTACACATTTCTGTGGCATTTCCTATGTTGTGATATTTTAGGAGTCGGCTGCTTCTTTTCATTTTTTTTCTTTTTCATGCCACATTCCAGACCTTCCACTCTTTCTGCCTGATAACAGTGGTTGGGATGGGTTTGACGAGTTGGTTGTTTGGGGCTTGCTTGCTTTCTTTTTTTTCCCCCTTAATTTTTATTTATTTATTTATTTTTATTTTTGGCTGTGTTGTGTCTTCATTGCTGTGCACGGGCTTTCTCTAGTTGCCTTGAGCGGGGGCTGCTCTTCCTTGCAGCGCGGGGGCTTCTCATTGCTGTGGCTTCTCTTGTTGCGGAGCTCAGGGTCTAGGTACGCAGGCTCAGTAGTTGTGGCTCGCAGGCTTAGTTGCTCTGTGGCATGTGGGATCTTCCCAGACCAGGGCTTGAACGCGTGTCCCCTGCATTGGCAGGCGGATTCTTAACCACTGTGCCACCAGGAAAGTCCTGGGGCTTTCTAAATAGAGACCAGACTTGAGGTCAGGGACAATGTCTTGTTTATTCTTATACCCTTGGTACTAGGTAGAATCTGGGACGGGACATGTCCTGCAGAGGAGTAGATACTCGATAAGTATTTGTTAAATACACCGATGAATTGCTCTTCAGTTTGAAACTATAGAAATAGGCAGTAGCCATGTCATCTTTGGCTGGAACTGTACCTTCTGGCTGCCTCTCGGGTCCTAGTCTTTGGAAGCCACCCCACCACTAGGGAGACATTATAAACTGTTCTGAGCACATCTTCTTTTGTAGATGAGTCAAGAAGAGTCTACTCGCTTCTATGATCAGCTGAACCATCACATTTTTGAACTGGTTTCCAGCTCAGATGCCAATGAGAGGAAAGGTGGCATCTTGGCCATAGGTAAGGACAGAGTTTCTGGTAAGGTGAGAACTGGGAATAAAGGACTCTTCAGCTTTGTGTCTACTGCACCCTGGGTCTGCTTCTTACTGGACACTTAGTTCACATTTGTTTAATGAATTTTAAGGAGCCTTGTGGCTTTCAGTGTACTTATCCAGCTGTTAATTCTAGCAGTAGTCCTGGGACATCGACAAAGCAGGTTTTTTCAGATATGGAATCTCAGAACTGTTAAGCGACTTTTCTAGGGTCAGTGTGCCTGAACTGAAACTAGAAGCCTGCTTTCTTTCCACTGCAAAAATGCAGGCTCTGGTTTCTCTGTAGAGCAAAGTTTGGCATAGTGGGGCTTACGAATAGAAAAGTAAAGTTGGGGTGCAGTGAATGAAAGGCAGGTAATTGTCAACCTCCAGGGACTGGTCTTCCGTCCTGTGAACTATTATTCAGACCCAGTTTGTTTTCCTTTTCTTCTTGGGAAAACAAATTACGTATACTAAAATGAGGTTATTTTGCTTTATATAAGTAGTTCTGGCACAAATATGATATCTGTTGGTTAAGATGAAAATTATTTGCATCCTTACTGTCTGGAAATTGCAGTCTGCACTTAAAGTAAAAGGAGGGGGTCACTGGCTAGCTTTCCTCTGAAGGCAGCATACTTTCCTGGACAGTGTGTGCCCTTCCTCACCTTTTGCTTTCCTCTCTTTTCCAGCCAGCCTCATAGGAGTGGAAGGTGGGAATGCCACCCGAATCGGAAGATTTGCTAACTACCTTCGGAACCTCCTCCCCTCCAATGACCCAGTTGTCATGGAAATGGCATCCAAGGCCATTGGTCGCCTCGCCATGGCAGGGGACACTTTTACCGCTGAGTATGTGGAGTTTGAGGTGAAGCGAGCCTTGGAATGGCTGGGTGCTGACCGCAACGAGGGCCGGAGACATGCGGCTGTGAGTGCGTGGCGAGTGGTGGCTCCATGTCGGGGTCCTTCACACGATGTGCTCAGGTCCCTGAAAGGCAAAGAATGAGAGGGGACGCTCCAGGCAAAGGCACTGGGCTTCTTGGTGGCCTTTGGTTCTGTCCTGAATCCCTTTCTCTCTTCACCCTGAGCTCCGTACCTGAAGGGGAGGCTTAACGTTCTCTCTTGTTGCTTGAGAGGCAGCCCTACGTGCAGTGCTTATCCTGACCTCCAGTTTTCCAGAATCAAAAATACCTCCCAGGCAGGAGGCACCCCCTCAGCTGTAGGCAAGAGAAGAAGCCACAAGCCAAGAGGCTTACAAAGCCCCAGACCACCGCGCCATCTGTAGGATCCCTCTGTCAAGGCCCCTCCATATCCTGTGGGAAGATGGGAGTACTGGGCTGAAGAGAGGAGCCGGGGAGGGACTCGCTCCCCGCGCTGGGAGAGTTGGCCTGCCTTCTCCCAGGCCTTTCCTGTGTGTTTTTTAGTCATTTATTGATCGGTCGGTACGTAGTCCAGACTTCCTCTTTCCCGTTGGCTATTCTTCAATTGAGGAAGTGGTGGCTTCTTACCCTCTTCTTCTAGACGCACATACTCATTTCTTTCTGAGGCTCATCCCTGAAAGAGGCTGGTTGATGGGCTAGGAATCCAGGCTGTGAGATGGGGGAGAGTCTGTCCTTAAGAGAGAGAATGTATGAATGAATGTGATGGGGATCAGAAGCTTCAGTTGGATCCTTTCCACTCGGTTCCCTCTTTCGGGGACAGCACCACAAGGAGGGAGCCGGCCTGGGTGAGGGGCCCACACATGGACCCTGGTGCTACTTCCTCACTCTGTAACTTGGGGCAGCCTCCGAACCTTCAGTTTTTCCAGGGTCAGATGAAAATAATAGCAAGATTAAATATTAAACAGGATCATTCATTCATTCAATACAATGTTGATTGAATGCCTGCTGTATTTCGGGCGTATTCTAGGCTATCAGTAGAGCAGTGTACAAAGCATTAAACACGTCTGCCCTTTCAGAACTTGTGTACTAACGTTACAAGCATTCTGCTTCTAAACACCCTAGGATAATGAACACTGAAATGTTTGATCAATTTCACTCTCCTTCCTAGGTCCCCAGAATTTCTGAGCTAGAAGAATGGGCAAGTGTGCTCTTTTGCTAGTGTATGTAGGCTCTAGGATGACAGGAGGCTGTGTTCCTGAGAGAACAAGACTCTGACCCAGATGAAAGTTCTCTGTGCCTTTTCTCCCAGGTCCTGGTTCTTCGTGAGCTGGCCATCAGCGTCCCCACCTTCTTCTTCCAGCAAGTGCAGCCCTTCTTTGACAATATTTTTGTGGCCGTGTGGGACCCCAAACAGGCCATCCGTGAGGGAGCTGTTGCTGCCCTTCGTGCCTGTCTGATCCTCACCACCCAGCGGGAGCCAAAGGAGATGCAGAAGCCACAGTGGTACAGGGTGAGGAGATGGTTCCATTCCAACCTCCAGCAAAGCGCATTTGCGTAGAGTATCATCGGGCCTACAGGGCAGCAGCAGGCCCCTTGCCAAAGAGCAAGTATCCTGTCTGCTTTGATCTCCCATGGTTTTTTAAGCTCAGTATGAATCAGTAGTTATTTTATTGTTTTTCACGAAAGCAAAGATTTATCAATAGCCACACCATTGCTTTATGTGCCACTAAGAGTGAGACTGTAGTGCCAGTTAAACTCACTGCCTTCTTATCAACAATTATAAGACATCTTTTTTCAGAGGTGTTAAAATATAGAAATATGGGCGTCTCTGGGGAGATGCCAGTGTTCCTGTAGTATCGAGAGTCCTGTGCTGACTGCCGCTGCCAAGTGAACCTGCTAAGGACCCTTGTCCTACAAAAAGAGCCCTGAACATGGGAACCTGGGATTGGAGACCTGGGTTCTCGTCTTGGCCGCTCTGTGACCTTGGACAAGTCACTTAGCTTCTTTGAGCCTCTTGTTTTTTCTCTATTAAACAGGGGCGGTAGTGGTGTCTCCCTCGTGGTACTGTTGGGAGAGTTGAAGCTAAATGAAACGAGAGCTGGGGTTGTTGGTGACACTGGCACGAGGCCCTTAGCAGGCGCGGTAACCTCAGAACCGCCCAGATAGATGGGTGGGGCTGCTTTCTGACGCTGGACGTTGGGTAGTTTAGGCATTCTGTATCTCTCCGTAGCACACGTTTGAGGAAGCAGAGAAGGGGTTTGACGAGACCTTGGCCAAGGAGAAGGGCATGAATCGCGATGATCGGATCCACGGAGCCTTACTGATCCTCAACGAGCTGGTTCGCATCAGCAGCATGGAGGGAGAGGTGAGAAGCGCGTCTGAGGGTGTCCAGTCTTCTCACGTGCCATTCTGGGGGCGAGACGAGGCAAGATCCCTGTCCTCAAAGAGCTGACGTTTTGTTGGGGGAGCAGGCAATAGACAAATAAATAGGAACATTTCAGGTAGCAGCAAGTTCTGCGAGGAAATGGGGTGGTGGGTAACAGGGGTGCGGGTGACTCCCTCCCTGAGGTTGGTGCCGTTTGAGCTGAGACCGCATGACATGGAGGAGCCAGCCTTGCAGCGGGCAGGGAGGGGGTGCTCCAGGCAGAGGCTTTGAGGTGGAAGAGCGTTTGATAAGTTCAGGCGAGAAGGGAAGTGTGGCTGGTGCACCGTGAGCAAGGGAGAGGGCAGGAGGGGCCGCACCGGGGGCCTCACAGCTCATGGCCCCTACTGGCTCCCGTTCTCCTCACAGGGCTGTGTCCACAGGATGACATGATGGCATCCATCTTTAACAGTCATTGGCTACTTGTGGGGAAGAGCTTGTGGAGAGGCAGGAAGGGAAGCAGGGAGGTGAGTTAGGAGGTGTGCTGGCTCAAGAAGCAGCTGCAAAGGTGGGTTTAAAAGTGCAAGGACTGTATTAGGGAAATAAGCTTTGAGAGAAAGTGGGCAGGGAGCTGGGAGAGGCTGGGAGAACCATCAGGCCTCAGTGCGGATCTGACCCTGAGAGAACAAGAGCGGGAGGAAAAGTTGGATGGAAGCACCCTAGTCTGCTGTGCGGAGCCATCACAGGGTCCTCAGGCCAGAGCTGGCCGTCAAGAGGAGGCCCACCGTAGCCTTCCTACTGTGTTCGTCATCGGCTAGAAGCAGCTCACGGAAAGTGTGGCCTTGGCACAGACATGGCCATGGATTTCAGAGTAGCGGCTGGGGCCCTGGGTCGGTTACTCTCCTGGTAGCTGGAGGTCCTATTCTCACGGCTGCCCCAGGAGGCGATTGCAGTCACCTGGGCGAGCAGTGGTGGTGGCTTCGACTGGCACTGGCAGTGTAGACACAAAAGTAGATTCAGGGTCAGTCCACTGACACCAGATTCAGGGTATATCTGGGAGGTAGAGCCCCACCTGTGAGTCTTCCTGTGGGGAGCTGGTTGGTGTGGACTTTCCCCCCAGGGCTTCCTGCTTTCGTAGACCCAGCGATCATCTGGTGATGGCTGTGCCCTAGATGTGGGAGCAGCGTGTGCTGCAGTATGTGTAGAAACACAGCGAGTCTGGCTTTGGATCCCCACTCCTCTATACTGTGTGACATGGGTAAATTACTTTCCCTCCTTATTTTCCTCAATTTTAATGGGGATCTTATCCACCTCATTGGGCTTCTGTGAGGTTTCTAAGTATGTGTGAGGTGCTTAGCACAACACCTGATACCTAGTGGGCGTTCCGTAAATGGTCACCCTCAGAGTTTTCCCCACCCAAGTATAATGTGGTACCTTCCACTGTACCCCACACAGCTCTGGGATCTTTGTTTTCTTCCAGTAAAACAGGGCAATATCACCTAACTGATAGGTTTAAATGAAATAGTACTTGTGATGGTGCTTTGTAAATTATAAAGAACTATCCAAATGTGAGGTGTTACAATTTCATAACTTTTTCATTCATTCAGCAAATACTAATTGAGCACCTACTGTGGGCCAGCTATACCGTGTCCTAAGAGCTAGAAGAATAAGGCAGCAGTGAATAGAACAGTACATTCTAGCAAGGGGAGGCAGACAATACATAAATAAGTAAAAATACATAGTGTAGCATATGGTGATAAATGCTGCGGAGAAAAGTAGGGCAGGGAAAAGGAATAGGGGATACTAGCATGGATCAGGGATTACATTTTAAAATATGATGATGTTTGGGCACAGCCATGAAGGAGGTAAGAAAACAGCCATACAAACCTCTGGGGATGAGCTGTCTTCCAGACCGCCGGTCCTGGAAGCGCGAGGCCCCGTGTCAGGAGTGTGCTGCTTTGTGAAGGGAGCGAGGTTGCCGCTGTGCCTGGGCTGAGTGAGAGGAGCCGGGAGACGGGGCTGGGGGAGCACCTGGGGCAGGGAGGGGGCTCAGACGCCCCTGTACAGACTGTGTTGGGAATGGATTACGGGAGGGGCCAGGGCTGAGGCCAGGAGTCTAGTCAGGGGGGAACTGCAGCGTCTCAGCAGTAGTGGGAGCTGTCGGGGTACAAGGGATTTGGAGGTCGATAGGAGAGAAAGAAGGGTCAAGGCTTGGGGCCTGAGCAACTAGAAGGGTAGAGTTGCCATCTGCTGAGATGGGAGGAACAGGTCTGGGGTAGAAGGTCAGGAGTTTGCTTTTGAGCGTGTTAAGTTTAAGATGTGTGTTGGGCATCTGAGCGGAGTTATTGAGTAGCTCTGGGGAGAGTTCTGAGCGAGAGAGACAGATTGGGGAGGTCACTGGCATATAGATGTTATTTCCAGTCGTGAGACTGGATGAGGACCCCCGGGGAACTAGGATAGTTGGAGGAGAGATGGGGGCTGAGAACCTGAGGTCGGGAGATGAGGAAGAACCAAGGGAGACCAAGAAGGAGCAGCGGCAGGGGTGGGGATGGGGCGCCAGCAAAGCTCAGGGTCCAAGGAGCCAAGGGAAGAAGGGGTTTCAAGGAGGAGGAAACACTAAGTTGGATCAGGTGCTGCAGACTATTCGGTTTAGCAGCCTAAGAGTCCTGGTGACCTTGACAAGAATAGTGGATAAGATTTTCTGAAAAATGAAAATATCTGTGGAAAGAGTTAGAAGTTTGGAAATTAATTGGTTTGTATCTTTCTCAATTTGGAAAGCTGGAGAATGAGTTATTAAGCAGCCCTTTGAGTAGGTGAGAGATGAGGGTTCTCAGCCAGTCAGTGTACTCCATGCCTCGTATGGAGTTCCTAGGACTCTGAGAACATTAACTTGCCTGAGTTGTCTCTACCTGCATTTCTGGTGAGAAGAGGGAGAGCAGAACGTCCTTAGCAGGATGCTGGCTCGGGGCTGCCCCTCACCCTCGCAGGAGGCTCCGTTGCTAGATCCTAGGTCTGTTGTCACAGCCATCCGCAAGTCAGCTTTCCCAGACCAAGGGTGGGGTAGGGGGTTCTTGGGGGCCAGACCCCTGCTGCTGCTTCATTGTTCAGTAGGTGGTGCTCTTCTGCCTAGATTAGAACAGATTCAGGCCCCCTGCAAGGTTCTGGGGAAATCGAATCCTAGAGATGAAGAGTGGCCGCCGCCCACTGTGGGAAGAGTTGCATTTCAGGGTTGGGCTCGTGTTGTCCGCAGACTCCCTGGTGCCTAGGCAAGTGCCACTTGTAAGTAAAGGTGACTCTTCCCCCATGTATATAGCGCCTGAGAGAAGAAATGGAAGAAATCACACAGCAGCAATTGGTACATGACAAGTACTGCAAGGATCTCATGGGCTTCGGAACGAAACCTCGTCACATCACCCCCTTCACCAGTTTCCAGGCCATGCAGCCCCAGCAGTCAAACGCCTTGGTGGGACTGCTGGGGTACAGCTCTCACCAAGGCCTCATGGGCTTCGGGGCTTCCCCCAGCCCAGCGAAGTCCACCCTGGTGGAGAGTCGCTGCTGCAGAGACTTGATGGAGGAGAAATTTGATCAGGTCAGTGGCAGGAGGTCCGCTCCCTCTTCTCCCAAGCTCCACGCCTCCCTTTCCTTTGCCAACCCTGTGTCCTTCCTGTCTCAGGTGTGCCAGTGGGTGCTGAAGTGCAGGAATAGCAAGAACTCGCTGATCCAAATGACAATCCTGAATTTGTTGCCCCGCTTGGCTGCCTTCCGACCTTCTGCCTTCACAGGTGAGGATGTCCACGGATGTGTCATGTCATTACCCATTCAAGGGTAATTAAACAGAGAAGACGAGATGCCAGAAAGTTATGTCTGCTTCTCATTTGGAGCAGTGCCTGCTGAGGGGCTAGTGTCTGGTCTCTCGCCTCTATCCAGCTTCAGTGGCATCTAGTTCAGGTTTTCTGTAAACGTCTGAGGCAGCAAACGCAGGAGCAATGCGAACGTGCAGGCAGAGAGGCACTTCTAGAGCCAGGCAAGTTCTCGTGTGTGGAAGCCAACACATTCATGAATGGACTTCTGAGCGACCACAGGAAGGGCAGTTTCGGTTTCAGTGGTGTGCAGCATCCAGTCTGTGGGGCAGGGAGGATCCGGGGACAGTCCTGTGTCTGCTCCTGAGGTGGGCACCGGGATGCCCCCACCTCACAAGGAGGAAGGACTGGATGCTTCAGAGGCTGGTTTCACGGGTAATAGACTGGGTTCCCGAATTCCTGAATTCTTCTTGCCCTGTTCCCACTGGGCGGTGTGAATTCCTGGTTGCTGAAGCTGGCCCAGCTCAGACACTGGCTTCTCCCTGAGGCCTTACTGGATCACTCTAGCTAGAAACGTGCTTTTCCTCTTCCGTTACAACCCCCAGCTGTGGAAAGGCTTTGGCGTCATCAGACCTGGGGTGAATCTTGCCTCTGTTCTTAACTGTGAGGTTTGGGGCAGGTTATTTGACCTTCCTGGGCCTCCACTTCCTGACTTGTCAAATTAGAATGACAGTCCTTGCCTCATGAGATTAGCTGCTTTAATGTCTAGGCACCTGTCTAAGTGCCTGACACAGAGTAAGGTCCAAGAAATAGAAACCGTGATTGTTGCTGCTTCCCCTAGCTATTTCAAAGCCATTTTAGAAACAAGATAAAGGTAAAAATTATAATAATACTCCAGTTGCCTGTTCATACTTAGTGTCCTTGTCTCACCTCCCTCCTTGCTGAGTGTAGAGACCCTGGACCTACATCTCTTTCCTCTTCACTATGGTGCGTGCTTAATAAGTGTCCAGGACCCAGTGAGAGGCAGGATGGGAAATGAAAGGCCAGCCTGACCCTCAGCAGATGCCGTTCCCTAGCACAGACTCATTTCACACCACCCAGCTCAGATGAAAGCAGAGAAATACAGCCGGTGAGGCGTTAAATGTGCTGGGTGTGAGAATAGGTGTTAAGAGAGGATGAGGCAATTAGCCACATAAAATCACTGAACCAGAGAGAAAGGATATAATGAGAATCACCCATATTTTTTCAGTTTTCCATTCTTCTCACCTGGTACCCAGCAGCTTTTCTCTTTTTTAATGAACAGACATGCCCCTATTCAGTAGAGCTTTAAATGATCTTGGTTTGAAAGTCTGTGGCTCAAAAGAGAATAATAACTAGGCCAAATTTGATCAAAGTCTGGCATGCTGTAGAAGCGGTTACCTTAGTAAGTTCAAAAGACGGCCTAGCAGCAGGATACAAAGGCTCAGAGGGGCCCCTAGGTTTGTTCTTTCGATGTGAGTTTTTGTTGTTTTATTAAATAATGTACTAAAATACGTTCTGGAAATTCAGCCTGGGCAGCCTCCGTAAGTACAGTCTCATTGGGAAAGCGCCACTTTTTTAAAGTTTGCAGTTTGGAAGTCATTGCTTGCACTTCCTGATGATGCAAGCTTTGGGAATATCAAAAATACTCCCCCTAGGATTGGGCTGGAATCTCAAGCAATGTCAGATCCCTCATCTCTTGGGGTGCTAAGTCTGGAAAAGGAAACTACCTTCTTGATTTAAGCTCATTTCCTGCTGAAACGCTGTCCTGCTCTGCAAAGGTCCCATTTTTCTCGTTGGTGCACTCTGGTTTGAGAGTTGTATCACCTTGGTCTCTGACTGTTTTCAAGCTCCAGCATGCTTCAACGGCATTTGACCGTGAGCTGTGAGAGAAGACATTTCTCGATAGCATAAATGCAGTGATGTATGTATGCCGTTTGGGAGTCTAGTTCACTGTCTTCTAATTGTGGTCCTGGTGGCCTTGAACACCCCTCACTTTCTACTGGCTGCGTGGTCTTGCTTGTATGTGCTGCTGGTGCACGGACTTGAGGCCAGAAAGATGGAAGAGAAGAAATGGAAGAGGGGCAAGAGGCAGGAAATAGCAGCCTTCTGAGGAGTCGTAGCACCTTAGCTTAAACTGCCCAAGAATCGCCTACCCATGCACACTGGCTTATGTAAACTTAATGAAAACACACACGTGGCTTTCCAAGTTACGGACTAAATCTTGTTCTATTAAATATAACTGTAACAGAAGTCTCTAGGTGATAGCAAAGTGATTTCTAGGCCTATGCTGAGTGGAATAGCCTGTTTATTACAAACAGTTTTCAATATTACTTTAAATTTCCAGATAATATAAAATAGCTTAGATGATCCTCTCTTTGTTTTTAACCAAGGTTTAACATATATTTCTTGAACAAAAGCATGTAATCTTTCCCTCAGAATATAATGCTAATGGCGATAATTAATGCAGTATTGTTTTGGAGACACTTTTAAGTTTTTGGTTTTTTTTTTAATTAAAGGAAAAACAGCTTATATTTCTAATATTTCTAAAAGCTGTATCAGAGGAGTGATTATCAAGCAAAGCGTTTGGTTAGTGCATTCTCTAAATTCTTCTTAATATCTTTCCAACAGGCTTTCTTAATTTATTCTTAAATTTAAGTGTTTTATAGGAACTTTGACCTTTCATATGTAGACCACCCCTCACCTTGAGCCATATATACACTTTGTTGTTTCTGTGCTCAGATACCCAGTATCTCCAAGATACCATGAACCATGTCCTAAGCTGTGTCAAGAAGGAGAAGGAACGGACAGCAGCCTTCCAAGCCCTGGGGCTACTTTCTGTGGCTGTGAGGTCTGAGTTTAAGGTCTACTTACCTCGTGTGCTGGACATCATCCGAGCAGCCCTGCCTCCTAAGGACTTTGCCCATAAGTAAGCAACTCTGTTATGATTTCACCTTCCACCCCATTTGGTTGGAGAGGGAGGATGCTGCATCCCAGTTTCCGTGGAGCTGAAGCCTGTTCTCTGCGTCATTAACCAGCAAATCACATAATGAATAGCCCTTCTTCAGTTGAGTTCCAGCCTTTCCCAAATGAAGTGACATGGATGTAAATATTTGGGGAGGTTGAATACCTGTTCATACCAATACATGTTAGATACCAGTGCTGTTCTCAATATTATTTACTGGGAATCTCCTAGTTTTGTTCTTTTCTCTGGCTTTCAAAGGTCTGATTTTGGTAACAACTAAAGCGAGGGTTCCTAGACAGGAACTGAGGGGACCTAACGGTCACCTTTTTCTTTATCATTGAAGTTGGATACATTATCCTACCTCTTGAAACGTCCCAGTGAATAAAATATGAGAAAGACCTTCAGCACCCTGCAAGGTGGCGAGGCTAGGGTATCTTCTCCAAGTCTTAGAGGGTCAGTGTTAATTAGAATTGTGTCTTCATAGTTCCCTGTGTTAGTAGCGAGGATTGTGCTGGTGAATTAATAAGCCTCGCCCGTTTCAAGCCCAGCATTCTCCTCATAGGGAGAATTTCTTCTCATATGATGGCTGTGCCCTGCACTCCGTGGTCCCTGATGTGCACGTTGTTCAGTTTGCTTCCTAAATAGGGACCTTGGCCAGCACCACACTAACCCACATGGTGCCTTTTGTGTGAATTCTGAAGTGGGGCCCCTTCCTCAAGAGACTTTACTGCCATCTGCTGGTCATTTGTTGTAAATACACAAGTCTGCAGTGACTACAGTGTGATGGGTCCCTAGACTGTGCAGTAGGTAACCTGCACACCCACATGGGGTGGCCCCGCCTGGGTAACCTGCTCTCCTTGCCCCAAGGTAATTTTGAGGTAGGGTATCACAAAATGCCGTTATGTCTAAACTAGCCACTCTTCGGTTCTCTGCAGGAGACAGAAGGCAATGCAGGTGGATGCCACGGTGTTCACCTGCATCAGCATGCTGGCCCGAGCGATGGGGCCGGGCATCCAGCAGGACATCAAGGAGCTGCTGGAGCCCATGCTGGCGGTGGGCCTGAGGTGGGTGTCGGGAACCTGAGCTGTCCCCGGCTCGGGTAGCATGAGGCTTGAGTCACAGTCCTGGGTCTGTGTTGAAAGAGCGAGGCATGGCTATTTACACGTTAAATTGGATAGGTAGGATAGCTCACACTAAACTCATAGGCTAGTTTCAAATCCAGGTTTCATCACTGTCTAGCTGGGTGATCGTAAATAAATTATTTAACTTCTCTGAGCCTCAGCTTTCTAGTCTGAAAAGTGGGTACAGTAGCAGTTCCTATGGTCTAGGTTTGTCGTGGGGATTAAGTGAAAGAGTTCACGAAATAGCCACTCTTAGTACAATGCAGTCTGTATAAGAAATGCACCACTGGGAATTTCTTGGAGATCCGGTAGTTAGGACTCAGCACTCTCACTGCCCGGGCCCGGGTTTGATTCAATCCCTGGTTGGGGAACTAAGATCCCACAAGCCATGTGGCGTGGCCAAAAAAAAAAAAAAAAAGTGCTCCGTTAGTGTTTGCAGCTATCATTTATATTAAGATGGGCAAATTGCTTAAGCTCCCTACACTTTTGTTCTCTTCATCTATAAAATAAGGACGATGCTCTCAATCTGCTTCCCAGATATTTATTGAGACTTGGTTTTCCATAGTGACTGAATTACAGTAAACAAGTTCTCTCAAGGCAAAACCCAGAAAATCATAGATTGTTTTGAAATATGGGATCAGGCCAAGAGAGTTTAAGATATATATTCTATTTCATTGTATCCTTTCTGCTTTAAAGACTAAGCAGGGGTGGAGCCCAATCCCCTTGCTGGACAAGAAGGGCTGTTTCTTCCCAAGACCAGACCAAATATCATATATCCAGCTCCTTAAGTGACTGGTTTCCTTTCCCTCAGCCCTGCCCTCACAGCTGTGCTCTACGACCTGAGCCGTCAGATTCCACAGCTGAAAAAGGACATCCAAGATGGACTCCTGAAGATGCTGTCCCTGGTCCTTATGCACAAACCCCTCCGGCACCCAGGCATGCCCAAGGGCCTGGCCCATCAGCTGGCTTCTCCTGGCCTCACGACCCTCCCTGAGGCCAGCGATGTGGGCAGCATTACCCTTGCCCTCCGAACTCTTGGCAGTTTTGAATTTGAAGGTAAGAAATTGCGATGGTACAGATGAACCGGTTTGCAGGGCAGAAATAGAGACACAGATGTAGAGAACAAACGTATGACACCAAGGGGGGAAAGTGGCGGGGAGGGGGGCGTGGGATGAACTGGGAGATTAGGATTGACATGTACACACTGATGTGTATAAAATGGATGACTAATAAGAACCTGCTGTATAAAAAAATAAGTAAAATTAAATTTAAAAAATTTTTTTGGAAAAACCAAGAAATTGTAGTGGTTCTTGCCAAGATAGTCAGTGATACTGGGAACCTCGAGGAAAGAATGAGGGTACCTAGAATTCCTGGATCTTGCTAGGGGTCCTGGAGACAGGGTAGCTGATTCTACAGCAGCTCATCCTTTTATAGTCTTTCCGTATATGGTTAATGCCTACCGTTTGTTTCTTTGTCCCATACAAAGACAAAGGAAAATGGGGTGGGGGCAGATGGTGTTGAGGAAAAGTATTCATTGATCCAAGGAACTAATGCTGCAGAGATGGATCCCCCTCACCTTGTCACCTCCCTTTGGCTGAGATGGTATTGAATTCTTTAAAATGTATAAGCAGGGCTTGGGGGTATTTTCATTCCAATGGTGGTGTGATTTCCAAGACTGCTGTACTGTGTAGTTCAGTTTGGAATTCTAGGCTACAGATAAACCCACATTAATGCCTTAGGGAGATACGTTTCAGGAGAGAAAAATGGACTCTTTCGAAATTTAAGATTGTGTAGGTGGTATTGGTTAAGGCTACAGGGAAACAAGTACAAAAAGCGTAGATATGCTGTCTGAATACTTATACAGCATCGCTAGTTTCCCTGTTGCAGTTCCTCCATTTACACTGATTAACAGCCAGGATAATCTATTTCTTTTCTTTTCTTTTCTTTTTTTAACATCTTTATTGGAGTATAATTGCTTTACAATGGTGTGTTAGTTTCTGCTGTATAACAAAGTGAATCAGCTATACATATACATATATCCCCATATCTCCTCCCAATCTATTTCTAAGGAATAGAAAGTAGCTATATTTAAACCCAGCCTATATCAAACTCTCTTTTTGGTATTTAAATCTGGGAACTAAAATAGATGAGGTAAATTTGATCAAAAATTGTTTTACTCTCTGAGAATATAAAGGGCTGGGTCCGAATAAAACAAAATAATTCACTTTTTGAAGGAAATAAAGGATTGAGATGGAGGCAGGGAGGAAATGCCTTTTTTATGTTTCCCAGCTCCTTTTCTACCTCCCTTCTGCCTTTCTGCTCATTGGAAGATCATTTGTTACTTTTTTAAGAGAAGAGTTGGGGGTCAATATCTTGCTGGTTGAATATCTTGTTGAAAATTAAGTTAGTAGCCATGGAATGGAAATGGAATGGAAAATGCAGCTAGCGAGTTGCAGACCTACTGTCCAAAGCAGCAGTGTTTATTCTGTCTTCTCTCTGCCTTTGTATCCAGGCCACTCTCTGACCCAGTTTGTCCGCCACTGTGCGGATCACTTCCTGAACAGCGAGCACAAGGAGATCCGCATGGAAGCCGCCCGCACCTGCTCCCGCCTGCTCACGCCCTCTGTCCACCTCATCAGTGGCCATGCTCACGTGGTTAGCCAGACTGCAGTGCAAGTGGTGGCGGATGTGCTCAGCAAACTGCTCGTGGTTGGGATAACAGATCCTGGTAAAGTTTGAGATGGAGGCAGTCTAAGGAAGTGTAGGTGCCTGGGGCAGTTGGAAGTAGCCAGTTTCCTTTCATGGCCTCAACAAGCTGATGTCCAGCATTTTCTCTGGCAAAGCCTTAGGCTTGGCTAAACCAGCCTATTTCTGTAAGATAATCGGCCTTAAATTCTATTATCTTGGACTTCCCCGGTGGCGTGGGGTTAAGAATCCGCCTGCCAATACAGGGGACATGGGTTCGATCTCTGGTCCGGGAGGATCCCACATGCCGTGGAGCAGCTGGGCCCATGTGCCATAGCTGCTGAGCCTGCGCTCTAGAGCCCGCGAGCCACAGCTGCAGAGCCCATGTGCCACAACTACTGAGGCCCACGAGCCTAGGGCCCATGCTTTGCAACAAGAGAAGCCACTGCAGTGAGAAGCCCACGCACTGCAACGAAGAGTAGCCCCCGCTCACCAAAACTGGAGAAAGCCCATGCGTAGCAACGAAGACCCAACGCAGCCAAAAATAAATAAATTAATTAATAATTTTTTTTAAAAAAATTCTATTATCTTTGCTCCTGTGAGTAGAGAAAAAAATGACAGGTTTGGTCAGAGAAGGGTATCTGGAATCCTCTCCCTAGGCTGATGGCAGTGGAAGCAGAAACTGGGAAAGGACTGGAGGGAGGAGAGGGGTGAAGAGGCACTGAAAGGCTCGATTGCTCTTGCAGACCCCGACATCCGCTACTGTGTCTTGGCATCCCTGGATGAGCGCTTTGACGCACACCTGGCCCAGGCAGAGAATCTGCAGGCCCTGTTTGTGGCCCTGAATGACCAGGTGTTTGAGATCCGGGAGCTGGCCATCTGCACCGTGGGCCGGCTCAGCAGCATGAACCCAGCCTTCGTCATGCCCTTCCTGCGCAAGATGCTCATCCAGGTAAGGATGTGACGGTCACACCTCGCGGTAGTGGGGAATGCACGTTCATCGTGAGTGCTCTTTGGGGAATGAGAGTTGAGGAGGAGGAGGGGAGAGAAAAGAGTGAGATGCCTGGTAGAAGCCACATTTGGCTCCAAGGGCCCACGTGTTTTCCCGGCTTGGTAATTGCGATTCTAGTGCTTATCGCCTCATAAGCCTCTTGTCAGCGTGACTCGCAAGCTGACCTCTCACGTGGCTCTGCCTTTTTCCTGGGAAGTCACCAGTGAGTCCGTTCCTTGCCCCTCTTCACTGCCTCTGCTGCAGATGGTGTCAGTCTGCCCAGCACCTCGCAATTCTTCCACTCCTGCTTCTGCTGATGCGAGGCCAGGCACAGAGGCCGAATACGGGAATGGCTCCAGCACTGTTTCTCGTCATCCTTGCCCCTGGTCTGTGGTCCCTGGCTGTCGTTCCTAAATAATGTGAGATGCCAAGCTAAGCTGCTTGGACTAGAGCCTCAGGTAGATGCGGGTTGGCATTGCTGCTAGAGCTGGTAGGATTTCCATTTTCTGCTGAAGCCTGTCTTCTAGTTCTTGTCTTCACCCGGCCGCGTAAGTCCTCTGGCTGAATTGTGAACGATGCACAGAGTCCAGTCCTTCCTGCCTCAAGTTATTTCCACCCACCTCTTCTGGGTCTCAGTGTGGCTCACCCGGTCATCTACTGTCCCCCGACTCCATCCTGTCCCCACCACACCGTCTGCTTCATGATCCTCCCCATGGTTTCTTTTGAAATAAACACTTTTCATAACATATAAAGAACTTAAACATAGAAAATTATTAATGTAACTTCTACCCTAAAGAAATGTCATTTATTCGCAGTCTATCATAATTAAAGTGACTGTGAGTTATATCATCAGTGAACAAATTAAAAGATTATACTTATGTTGGCACTTGTGTTTTTAGCCTAATGGTTCACTCCTTAACTGCTGGCCCGTGTTAGGAGTGCCTATCCTTTTAAGTCTTCGAAATAGCTAAAGTTTGGGGGAGGAAAAGAAATCATTGTTGAGCCTGCCAGCTCAAACCATGCTAAATAAGCTTGATAGAGATATATCTCCTAATGAGAATATCAGTACGTTCATCCAGACAACAGATGTTTTGAGCACCTTCTGTGTTCCAAATACGGCTGGGTTCTGGAAGCATGCCAGTGAACAAGGCAGGCATGGGCTGTGTCCTCAAGAAGCTTATAGTAAGCTATCAGGCTCTCCGTTTTTCTGATACTGGAAAATGTGAAGCATCGTTAAATGAATTTACTATATACTGAACTTAGCCCTTGAAACTCCAGAATTTTATTTTATTTTATCTTTTCTGTTTTAACAGAATGCAGCAAATGTACAAACACTTTATTAGCAAAGGGAATGAATAAAACAAGTACAGCTTGGGAAAAAATTTTTAATAATTTTTCTTGTTTTTAAACTTTGATACAGATTTCCCCAAGTTGAATTGTACATTTTCATGCCTTGGTAAGGGACCTTACCTAAATGTGCTTTGGCCTTTTCTTGGCATCTTGCTCATCTAGGTGGGCATTGGGTATTGTTATTAGAGTGCAGCGGCGCTCTTTGGCTCTGGAGTAAATTGGGGGCTGTTTGATCTGGTCCTGCGCTGTCCCAGAGAGTTGTGCTCTCCTCACTGGTACCCATTTCCCCGCAGACAGCCATCTCTTGAAGTTATGCTTCTGTTCTTAGTATCCTTCTCCATCCCCTCTCACTGCTGTATGCTGTGACCAGGTGAAAACAGACTGCCAAGGGGGTCCAGGAAATCAGGATTATTAAATCAATAATGTGAGACAAAACATAACATTGAATTGGAGACGACTCCTTTGGGTAGCTGAGTTAACACGAGCTTTGTTTCTCACTTTTCCCACTGTGCAGAGATTTCCTTCTGGCAACTTCAGCTCTCCAGAAGTCTGTTTATATTAAGTTGTTTTTGTCTGTGTCACCAGGAGCATAACGTGCTGATTTGCTGGTGTTTTCAGCGTGTCAGTTAGATCGCACATGTTATCTCTGTTCATTAAGGTCCAAGGGGATTCTATTGATATAATCCCTAACTGTTTGGGTTTATCTAGAGGTGCCCGAAACCACAACTGAGTATCAGTATTTCTTTCCCCATCACAGCTGTTCTGACTAGTCTTTGATTCCATTGTCATTATTTATAGGCACTCTTGAGTGATTTGCTGTCTGTACAGATATTTTTCTTGCAGAGAGCCTTTCCTTCATTCTTTTTTTTTTCAATTAATAAATTAATTTATTTTATTTTTTGGCTGCGTTGGGTCTTCATTGCTGCACGCGGGCTTTCTCTAGTTGCAGCGAGCGGGGGCTACTCTTCGTTGCGGTGCGCAGGCTTCTCATTGCGGTGGCTTCTCTTGCTGCGGAGTGCTGGCTCTAGACACGTGGGCTTCAGTAGTTGTGGCACGCGGGCTCTAGAGTGCAGGCTCAGTAGTTGTTGCTCACAGGCTTAGTTGCTCCACGGCATGTGGGATCTTCCTGGACCAGGGCTCGAACCCGTGTTCCCTGCATTGGCAGGCGTATTCTTAACCACTGAGCCACCAGGGAAGTCCCCCCTTCATTCTTTTTTTTTTTTGCGGTTCGCGGGCCTCTCACTGTTGTGGCCTCTCCCATTGCGGAGCACAGGCTCCGGACGCGCAGGCTCAGCGGCCATGGCTCACGGGCCCAGCTGCTCCGCAGCATGTGGGATCTTCCTGGACTGGGGCACGAACCCGTGTCCTCTGCATCAGCAGGCTGACTCTCAACCACTGCGCCACCAGGGAAGCCCCCGCTTCATTCATTATTTTTGCAAAACCCTGCTCACAGCGAGCCCTGTTGGTTTTCTCCGTCTTCTGTGACTATCTACACTGTTAAAAGTTATGGTTTGCAGAGGGCTGAGGGACCTTGGAGTACTGTGACAGAAGGAGAAAGGGCCGGTTTCAAACAGCTTTTCCTCCGGTCACTGCTGTTTCCAGGACTGTTCTGTGAGCTGCAGAGATGGCCTTGCTTGTGGAGTATCTAGCAGCTCCTTGATCCGCAGTGAATTTCTGGTTCCTTCCTCTAGTTCCGCGCCTCATTCTCACTTCAAACACACAGTCCCTCTCGAATTTCCTTTGCCGTATTCGTAGTAAGCCTTTCTTCCCTACAGATTTTGACAGAGCTGGAGCACAGCGGCATTGGAAGAATCAAGGAACAGAGTGCCCGCATGCTGGGGCACCTGGTCTCCAATGCCCCCCGACTCATCCGCCCCTACATGGAGCCTATTCTGAAGGTAATTTGCAACAGACAGAGACTGGTTCTTTCTCTCTAGGATGTCTTGGGATGATGAGAGTGTTTTGGTGCTCACTGGTGCACTGAACAAAGTAGATAATTTCTTTGGTCCCAGGCTTGCAGACAAGGGCCACATCGAGCACCCTCAGTTCAAGAATACCAGGAATCTCACCAGTTGCAGGAAAGGGCTCTCCTTCTAAGAGATAAGATATGGTGTTTCAAGCCCCTCATCCAATGTGCTTGGCGAGGAGAAGTAAGATAGTGGCATAAAGTAACTCCCCCAAAATGAAGAAAAAGTGAGCTTTAAAATCTGAGTCCACCTTCAAGTCTATGTTAGACTCATGTGAGGTGTTTCACAACTTACGTGAATCTGGGTGCATGATCACACAGGTGCAGTTTAGGGAAGGCATGGGAAATGTTTGTAGGTCATGGCACTTGCCAGCTCCCTCATACGTCAGACTTGTGTGCAGTATGGAGAAAGGCTTAAGAATCCACATTCCAGAGGAATCCTGGATTCATAAAGCCTTAGAAGTAATTTATCTATGACTGAGATGGTCTCTTGGGTGAATTGTATTTATGTGAAAAAAGTTTTCTAGTAGACTCTAACCAGCATTCATTTTCTCATACCTTCTTTCCATAGGCTTTAATTTTGAAACTGAAAGATCCAGACCCTGATCCAAACCCAGGTGTGATCAATAATGTCCTGGCTACAATAGGAGAGTTGGCTCAGGTAAGGGGACAACTGCTTTTTCCATAGGATGGGAAGAATTATTTCACCTCTAATGAAGTCAAAATACTTCTTAATGCCGTAATTTCTAATGCTGTCTACCACTTCCTTTTTCACTTTGTAGGTTAGTGGCCTAGAAATGAGGAAGTGGGTTGATGAACTTTTTATTATCATCATGGACATGCTCCAGGACTCCTCTCTGTTGGCCAAAAGGCAGGTGAGTACCACTACTTCGTGTTTGAGCAGGATCGGCCCCATGAGGCCAGGGACCTCGTCTCTCTCAGTCACCTTAGTGTGCCCAGCCAGTAATGCCTAGCCCTAGTAGGTACTTAGAAATATTTGTTAACTGAGTAAAAAGAAGAAAGACTTGGAGCTAGAATTAGCGTTCATCCTGACCCAGAGTCACTGTCAGTATCAGGGCTGACCAGTGCCATTTCCTCTAGACTGAAAAAAAAAAAAAAATGCAGGTCATCTATCAGAGCCCCGGCCCCTAAAGGGAAACAGAGAGTCTTGGCCTCTGGTTGTGGAGGGAAGCGGAGCTTCAGCTCACCCTCCCCCGGCCCTGGCTTCGCTTTAGTCATCGAGGTCATTAGATGACTAGACTGAAAGTAAGAACAACCTTAATTTCCTTTTGAGTCCGATTTCTCCTGTCAATCATCCAGGGTATAGAAGAACTATATACTTCCTGAGAAAGGCGGGACTGTTCTTTACCTTTGATCCAGCGATTGTTGTGTTGGTTTGTAGCCTTGTTTTTATGTCCCAGCTCTCAGGATTTTAGTTTATGGTTAGTGCCTTTACTGGGCATTCTTTTCTTGTAATAGCCTCTAACACTTTGTTATAGCCATTTAATGAAGAGTACGGAGTATGCTTCCTTTTCTCTCTTACTGGTGCTACAAACCATGTGATCTTTTGCCTGTCCAGGTGGCTCTGTGGACCCTAGGACAGTTGGTGGCCAGCACTGGCTACGTGGTGGAGCCCTACAGGAAGTACCCCACATTGCTTGAGGTGCTGCTGAATTTCCTGAAGACTGAGCAGAACCAGGGTACACGGCGAGAGGTAGGAAACACCGCAGACTTGGTGTTTAAAGACTTTGCTGGGAGAATGGAGAGACGTTTGCGTCATTAACATGCTGTGACAGTACTGATGAGACTTCCTGTCCCTCTCCGCTTTGTCCCTGTAGCTGGTCGTGGGATATGAATTGGGCATCATGGAACATGAGTATCCATGAGAGCTGCGGTAGTCAGGTGCTGTGATGAATGTTTTCTTTTCCCCTCCCCTTTCCCACACAGGCTATCCGTGTGTTAGGGCTCTTGGGGGCCTTGGATCCCTACAAGCACAAAGTGAACATTGGCATGATCGACCAGTCCCGGGATGCTTCTGCTGTCAGCCTGTCAGAATCCAAGTCAAGTCAGGATTCCTGTAAGTTGAGGAGAACCTTGAGTGGCTGCCAAGTTCTTGCCTCACTAAGCCCCCACTGGCTGTGTTTAGAAAGAGCCTTGGGCTGGATAACTGTGAAATTATTGCATATTGACTCACCTTGTGACTTTTGAATGGAACGTCAGTAGTTTCCTCTTGAGTCACAGCAGGGGCGCTGCTTCCCAGTGTGTCCAGTCTTCCCGTTTGTCCAGGTTCTTTGTTAAAGGTCAATAGGCTATGTCTGTAGTCACTCTTAGGTGCTGAGGAGAGAGACGTGAATTATCACCCCATCACCCTTGTTCATCTGTCATTCTTTGTTAGTGCATCTTTGATGTTTTCTATTCCCATGGCACCCAAGGAGGAAGAGGGTAGAATGTATTCTCCCTGTTTTAATTGATAGGGAAATCTGAGGCTAAGGCTCAGAGGGCGTGGAAAAACTAGTAGCAATCAGGATCCAGGGCTCTTTCTTCCATCAAGTGGTCTAGCTGTAGAGTTCCTTTGTCTTTAGATAGTAGCCTAAGAGATTGGGCAGGGCGTGGGGATGCAGGTGAGTTTCCTAGGCTTAACTCAGTGTCCATCAGGGCAGGCGTATTTGTCAAAGTGTGAAAGTTCAGCAGTGGTTCTCCCATCTAGTTCAGCAAAATGTTATTTTTCCCAAATAAAATAATTTGTTTCTGAACTCTGTGGATGGGATCATACTGCTTCCAGTTTGTTCTTCTGTATATGAGAGAAGTGTGCCTGCAATGTTAATCCTGTCAGACCCACAGCCTTCGAGCAGAGCCTGAGCCACATCCTCCAGCATTTCCTCCGTCCTCAGCAGTGCCAGTCATCCAGTCTCTTGGATGTTCTGGTTCTTAGCGTCCTTATTGTGCTGTTAAACCGCTACCTACCCCCATACCCTCCCCTCCCTCTCCCCCACCCTCCATACCCTCCTCCGCCCCTCCCCCACCTTCCAAACCCTCCACCCCCAGTCCTTGAGATCCTTGTTGTTCAGGTCAGGTAGCATTTGTTGTTAACTTCTCTGAATTCCCTAGGGGGACCAAGCAGCTGCTGAACAGATGTTTGCCTAATTTAATCCCCTTTATTTTCATTTGGTGGAGTAACTTTTTATTGATGGTTTCAGCTACTGAAGTTGTGAACTGGAATGGTAAGAAGCTAAATTAAACGTAGCAATTTAAAGAAAACCCGTCATGTACTGTGTTAGGCTTTTGTAGTTTAGATAATAGACAAGCCAAAAACTGCCCTTCATGGTGAGAGCCTATTCACTGGCTCCTAATATACCCGGTATTCCCAGTGGTGTTAGAGTACAGCAGGGAGAGAGATGTGAATGCTGGTGACCCACAGGAGGTTTTTTTGTTTGTCGGTAACCACGCTTTGTCCAAAGTCAGAGTCATGTATAGCTCGTGATCCTCACCTTTGTTTGGTCCTAGCTGACTACAGCACCAGTGAGATGCTGGTCAACATGGGGAACTTGCCTCTGGACGAGTTCTACCCAGCCGTGTCCATGGTGGCCCTGATGCGCATCTTCCGAGACCAGTCCCTCTCTCACCATCACACCATGGTCGTCCAGGCCATCACCTTCATCTTCAAGTCCCTGGGGCTCAAGTGTGTGCAGTTCCTGCCCCAGGTCATGCCCACATTCCTGAATGTCATTCGGGTTTGTGACGGGGCCATCCGGGAAGTAAGTGGGTAAACCCCCAACCCTTGCTCCTCCCTGCCCCGTGCCATGCCTGCGTGGGAAGTCCATCTGTGCCTCAGCTTCCTAATAATGTACTCTGCTTGCCGTTATGCCTAATGCCTTTCCTCCCCCAGAACTTCTAACACCTAAGTGTACAGGTATAATCAGTTCAGCTCAACTTCCTGTTTTATACCTCAAAATGGCTAAAAGATGAGTGGCTGGAGGGGAAGCGGGGGGACAGCATTGTTATTCTCCGTAATCTACTGTTCAGTCCAATAATCTGATGGAATATCCCACAGTGGATTTCTGGTGGTTTCGGCATGATTAGATTTAAGTCAAACGCTTAGTGGGAATACTACAGAGGTGCAGTAACAATGCTTCATAATGTCAGTTTGTCCAATTATTGTTGGTCCTGAGTTTGAGCACATGGTGAGGTTGGTATGTATCAGATCTCTCCATTGTAAAGTTACCTTTTTTCCTTAGCCATTAAGTAATGTGTGGGGTGATACGTTGAGACTGTGTGACTGTCCTATTCCCCAGCTACCTTTTACCCAATGATTTTAGCCACCATTGATGATCCTTGTTGGAATCAATTATCACGTTGGTTGCAAAGTAATGACTTTTTTTTTTTTTTAATTTATTTTTGGCTGTGTTGGATCTTCGTTGCTGCGTGTTGGCTTTTTCTAGTTGTGACGAGCGGGGGCTACTCTTTGTTGCAGTGTGCGTGCTTCTCATTGCAGTGGCTTCTCTTGTTGCGGAGCACAGGCTCTAGGCGCGTGGGCTTCAGTAGTTGTGGCACACAGGCTTCAGTAGTTGTGGCTCACGGGCTCTAGAGCGCAGGCTCAGTAGTTGTGGCTCACGGGCTTAGTTGCCCTGCGGCATGTGTGATCTTCCCCGACCAGGGATCGAACCCGTGTCCCCTGCATTGGCAGGTGGATTCTCAACCCTTGGGCCACCAGGGAAGCCCCTCCTTCTACTTTTAATAGCTGGCATTTTTCTGTAAAGAAGAATTTCCCCCTTTCCCTCCCTCTTTTTCTCTCTTGCTCGCTCTCTTTTTTTTTTTTCTCTGAACCATAGAGTACGCACAGTGGTTCTGTGATTACCATACCTGTACCACTACCAACAGCGATCCTACTGAATACAGTTCAAGGTGGCTTTGCGGTTCCTACTGTTCTTAGAAAGTATTCCACAAGGTGTATGGTCAGAGTACTGCGTTTTAAAGATCCTGGAATTAAATATTTTTTCTTCTGTGATTACATATTCAATTTGATGTACATTCAGAGGAAATAGTATTTTTTTAGAAAGTATATTTTTTAATTTTCTGCCTGGAATATACAAGTGCATTTTATTTTTATATAATCAACCTCATGAATTCTTACTAATTCTAATAATTTACCTGTAAATTTTCCCAGGTTTTCACTCTAGCTAATCATATAGTCTGCCGAACATAAAAAACAGTTTTGGCTTTTTTGTTTTGGTCGGTAAAGCAGTTGTTACTTTTCCTTACTGCTTTCCTAGGACCTTCACTGCAGTGTTGATTAGACTCTGTAATAGTGGAAACCTTTAATCTTGTTCCTGATTTTAATGGGACTAGTGTTAAGATTTCATCACTAAGTATAATGTTTGCTGTAGGTTTTTTTTTTAATCTTTATTGGAATATAGTTGCTTTACAATATTGTATTAGTTTCTACTGTACAGCAAAGTGAATCAGCTATATGTATACGTATATCCCCTCTATTTTGGATTTCCTTCCCATTTAGGTCACCAGAGAGCACTGAGTAGAGTTCCCTGTGCTATACAGTAGGTTCTCACTAGTTATCTGTTTTGGGGTTTTTTTTGCGGTACGCGGGCCTCTCACTGTTGTGGCCTCTCCCATTGTGGAGCACAGGCTCTGGACGCGCAGGCTCAGTGGCCATGGCTCACGGGCCCAGCCGCTCCGCGGCATGTGGGATCTTCCCGGACCTGGGCACGAACCCGTGTCCCCTGCATCGGCAGGCGGACTCTCAACCACTGCGCCACCAGGGAAGCCCCAAAATATATGTATTTTTGTATACATATAAATAGTATATGACCAGTATTAGTATTAACAATATGATTACTGAATGCAGTTCAAGGACTTTTGCAATTTGTTATTGTTTTTAGGATGTGTCTTGTTGGGGATATACACCAAAATACTGTGTTCAAAGTCACTTGAAATAATTTTTTGAGTGATTGTGCAACCAACTTGGTTTATAGTTAAACTCATTTGTTCCTATTTATTTTCAATTTTTAGAAATTTCTTGTGAGTTTTTGTAATTTAACTTTCATTCTAGTTATGTAAGACGTTAGCATAATTTAAGAGTCAAAACTATAAGATATATTCAGCAAAGACGAGCTTCCATCCCTATTCTTATACCTTGTTTCTTCCTTCCTCTATCATTTACTATTGCTGCTGTAACAAATCACCACCAATTTAGTAACTTGAAACAACACAAATTGATCATCTTACAGCTCTTTAAGTCATAAGTCTGGCATAGATCATACTGAACTACAGTCAGGGAGCCATTAAGACTGTGTTCCTTTCTGGAGGCTCTAGGGGGAACCCCTTTCCTTGCTTTTTGTAGCTTCTAGAGGCTGCCTGCATTCTTTGGCCTCCTTCCTCCATCTTCAAAGTCAGCAACATTGTATCTCTTTGACTCTTTTTCCCTCAAATCTTTCTCTCTGAACATAACCAGAAAAGGTTCTCTGCTTTTAAGGACTCCTTAGATTGGGCCCACCCGGATAATCTCCCCATCTCAGCGTCCTGCTCCCTCATCACATCTTCAGAAGTCCCCTTTTGTCATGTAAAGTAATTTATTCACAGGTTCTAGGGATTAGGACATGGAGTTTTCGGTTACCGAAATCCTGCCTACCACACTTCCCCCTAAGCTAACCAGTTTTATCAGTTTTTAAATTTATCTTTTCAGTGTTTATTTTTGAAAATATAAGGAAATATATGTCCCCCACCTTCACTGTTGTGGCCTCTCCCATTGCGGAGCACAGGCTCTGGACGCGCAGGCTCAGTGGCCATGGCTCACGGGCCCAGCCGCTCCGCGGCATGTGGGATCTTCCCAGACCTGGGCACGAACCCGTGTCCCCTGCATCGGCAGGCGGACTCTCAACCACTGCGCCACCAGGGAAGCCCCAAAATATATGTATTTTTGTATACATATAAATAGTATATGACCAGTATTAGTATTAACAATATGATTACTGAATGCAGTTCAAGGTCTTTTGTAATTTGTTATTGTTTTTAGGATGTGTCTTGTTGGGGATATACATCAAAATACTGTGTTCAAAGTCACCTGAAATAATTTTTTGAGTGATTGTGCAACCAACTTGGTTTACAACAGTGAACATAGTATAAACTTTCTGGATCTTACTTTTTTCCACTTTCACAGCAGCATATCCTGGAGTTCATGCCATAGCAGTATAGTGAGAATGTCTTCATTCCTTTAGAGGCAATTGGTACTTCATTGTGTGAACATGCCACAGCTATTTGACCGGTCCCTATTGATGACTGTGTTTTTCCAGTCTTTGATATTTAAAATAATCCTGCAATGAAAAGCTTTGTGTATACATCATTTTCACCTCTATTTCTTCTTGTACTTAAATGGCTTCACCTTTTACATTTAGATCTTTGAGCTCTTTGGAATATGTCCCAGTGTACAGTATGAGGAATGCATCCAATTTTATCTTTTTCACCCATAAAATTTGACTTGCATACCTTATTTAAAAAAGTCTAAAATTAGTCATTGTCTCCATCCTTTCCCTGAACAATATACAAAACTTAGAATGACTGATCAAAGTATTATATCTCCCTACCTTCTTATGTTATTATCTAGTATCACTTTTTTTTAACTCCAAATTAAACGTTACTGTTATTTTATGCAGACAGTGTTTATGTTTATCCCTTTTGCCACTTCATTACTGTCTCCCATCTCAGAGCTTCCTCCTAGGACCATTTTCCTTCTCGCTAAGGCAAATTCTTCTGAGCATCCATCAAAGTAAATGCTCTGTTTTTGTTTATCTGAAAAAAATCTTTATTTCACCCTCTTATAAAATCTTTATTTAGCTGAGAATACAATTCTGGGTTCTCCTTCAGCTGTAGATATTATCCCACTGTTTTCTGACTTCTTTTGTCGCTGTTGAGAAATTATGATTCCTTTTCATGTAATCTCCCTTTCCTCTATGGCTGTTTCAGACCTTCTCATGTTTTTGTTGTCCTGAAGTTGCACTGTTGTAAATCTAGGTATGCATTTCTCTTTCTTATCCTGATGGGGATTTGTGGGCTTTCTGAATATGAGGACTCCACCCTTCTATTTTTTCCTTCCAGAATTAGATTCAACATTTAGAGCTTCTCACTCTGTCCTTAATGTCTCTTAGTTTATTATCCTTGTTGTTCATCTTTGTCTCTCAGAGATGTATTCTGGATATGTCTTCACATCCATTTTCTATTCACTGATTCTTTAGCTATGTCTTTTTGACCTGTCATTGAGTTTTTAGTTCCTACTACATTTTTTTTTTTTTTTTTTTGCGGTATGCAGGCCTCTCACTGTTGTGGCCTCTCCCGTTGCGGAGCACAGGCTCCGGACGCGCAGGCTCAGCGGCCATGGCTCGCAGGCCCAGCCGCTCCGCAGCATGTGGGATCTTCCCGGACCGGGGCACGAACCCGTGTCCCCTGCATCGGCAGGCGGACTCTCAACCACTGCGCCACCAGGGAAGCCCTCTTATTCCTTTAAGCATTTTAAACAGGTTTACTTTATATTTTCTATCCAGTAATTCCAATATACATAAGGTTTTTGATGAGTCTAATTCTGTTGTTTATTGTTTCTGCCGAGTCATACTCACGGCAAGTCTGTAAGTCTGTCCTTATGTGTTTTACAATTTTGGATCATGCATCATATTCAGCTGGACTTCCCCTGGAGCAGTTAATACTGGAATATCTGCTCTGAAGTTACATCTCTCCAGAGAGGGCCTGCATTTGCTTCTACCAGGTTTTCTAGGAGAACTTTTAGTTAGTTTCTTGGCTTAGAGTTTCTCAGGCCACACAGGTAGTTAAAATAACCCCCTAAACTCATATGAGAGTGGCCTGAAATTACAAACTCTTAGGAAGGCTTCTTTTTCCTACCTAGACCTCACATCAAGACTCACAGATTACTTTGTCTCCTTTGCCAGTGGACAGACTTGGGGGTAGGAGGTTTCACCATTTTTCTTGATATGTAGCTTTTTGAAGGTCTGGCTTTATGTGAAAGGTTTCAGTTCTGATAATCTAATAACAACATTTATCTTTTATGCATTCCTTTTAGGCTTTTCATAGCAAGGGGATTTAGGAGGGGATCTAACCCACCATATTTTCAGGAACAAAGCTACATGTTCTTTTAAAATACAAACGTTCAGGAGGGAAAAGAGAAAACAGCTTGTGAAAGAATCTAAGGGAGAAGAAATGAGGTGGCTACTCGGGCCCCCTCCCTGGGGATGAGGCACCTGCCTGGGTGTATCCGCTGACCCTTATGAATCAGCCACCAGAGAGGCTGCCCCATGTACACCTCATATGAAGTGACAGCAAGGATCAGGAGGCTTTTGTCCTTTCGTCTCAAGGTTTCCCCTGACCAGCCATCCCCGCTGCCCTGCTTTTCCTCCAGTTTAGATTTTCTACCTTCTTTCAGGTTCTGCATAACAAAAGTTTAACTCAAAAACTATTGTATTTTAGAGTCTCCTGTCCCTTGATCTCTGTAATATACTTTCGTAGGGACCATTTCACAAAAACCGTCAGCAGTGATTCTATGAGGAGGTGCCCAGGAGATAGGTAGGGATGGCTCTACCAAGTTGAACCTGTGTGCCATGTGAGACCAGCTTCTAAGCCCCTTAGAATCCACTGATATCCCTGTCCTTAGAAATTAGTTCAACTCTCTTTGAGCCCAGTCCTATGTGTCCTGTCAGTCTCACCTCTTCAGGTAATGAGTTCTATAAGTCCATTACTCACTATTTGAAACATACTTTTTATTTTTCCCCAACTTACCCAAGTTTTAAAATGTGGATAAGGGTGAAAATACATACGTACGAAATTATTCTTGTTAATGGAGGGCAGCAAAGGCATAGAGAGCTATAAAAATTGGGAGGGGGGTGAGGGGGAAAGGGAGGTTTACAATATGACTTGCAACTTGATATTGACATGTAGCACTATCTGAGGATCATAACAGAATAAAAACTACACCCTGAAGACATCTTTAACCTGGAAAGTAGTTGGGATTTCTCTTACCTAAGCCATCTTTATTCCCAACTTTATTTCGTGAATGGCATCTCTTAACAGTTGCAAGATGCCAACCTAAATAGAATCTCCTAATCCTAGCCCTCCCTCAATTTGCTTGCTGTTTTGGTTCACAGTTTCTTTCTTTCTTTTTTTTAAAATTAATTTATTTTATTGTTTATTTTTGGCTGCACTGGGTCTTCGTTGCTGCACACGGGCTCTCTAGTTGCGGCGAGCGGGGGCTACTCTTCGTTGCGGTGTGCGTGCTTCTCGTTGTGGTGGCTTCTCTTGTTGCGGAGCATGGGCTCTAGGCGCACGGGCTTTAGTAGTTGTGGCACACAGGCTCAGTAGTTGTGGCTCGTGGGCTCTAGAGCGCAGGCTCAGTAGTTGTGGTTCACGGGCTTAGTTGCTCCGCAGCGTGTGGGATCTTCCTGGACCAGGGCTCGAACCCGTGTCCCCTGCATTGGCAGGTGGATGCTTAACCACTGCGCCACCAGGGAGGTCCCCACAGCTTCTTAGAGACACAATTAACTAATTAATTAAGACCTAATTAATTGAGTTAATTACTATAAGTGAACCACAATACCCATAATAGTTAGCTGTATTTATTTTAGAAAGTAAGTGGTAGTGAATTAAGACTGAATAAACAAAAGATACATCTACAGTTAATTAAAAATTTCATGTCCATTTTTAAGTTTTCAGTGACTCCAGAAATCCTTCAATGATAGATGATGTTCATTGGGCATTTAACAGTATTTGTGTCCCTGTTCTAGTGCTTTCCAGGTATTAGCCCAGTTAACTCTTACCACAAGCCTGTGAGACAAGAACTGTTATCTCCCATTTTCCCACAGAAGAGGCTGAGTGCAGAGAGATTAAATGAAGGTCACAAAGCTAGTAGGTAACAGAAACAGTTCAGAACAGCTAGTCTGGCCCCGAAGTCCCTGCTGAGCAGAAACTGCCTCACATGGTGAGTAAAGCCACTGACATATTTTTCAGCGCTCACCACCGTTACCGCCGATGGTTACCACCGATGGTTTTAAGTCTCATTCTTTGAAGCTTATTCTCAGAAGAAAGGGTGGTGCAGAAACCGATTCCATAGTTGTCTTTATTCATTAGTGTGCACTTGGGGTAAGCCTGGGAGTTCTACATCCTTCGTGGTGCCAACTTGCTGACCTCTTCTCTGTTTCAGTTTCTGTTCCAGCAGCTGGGAATGTTGGTGTCCTTTGTGAAGAGCCACATCAGGCCTTACATGGATGAAATAGTCACACTCATGAGAGTGAGTAGAAATTAATGCTTTGGCCTGTTCCTCGGTGTTTGGGCCCAGGAGCATTCAGCAGCAGGTTTGGATGATGTGGACATTTTTTTCATGGGTCATCATAGAGACGTTATAACCTGAGGATAAAAAGTGGAACAAGGTATCCCACTGGATTGTGAAAGGGGGTGGAGGGGCTCTCGCTACAGGCTCCCAGGTACAAGAGTTCAAGGTGTGAAATCTGAGGAGAAATCCTGAAGGAATTGTTCTGCCAGA
Source organism: Aethalodelphis obliquidens (assembly GCF_003676395.1). Classification (NCBI taxonomy): domain Eukaryota; kingdom Metazoa; phylum Chordata; class Mammalia; order Artiodactyla; family Delphinidae; genus Aethalodelphis; species Aethalodelphis obliquidens. Next base: position 44,271,287 of record NW_020837953.1, read on the forward strand.
AATAAACTGGAGTTCTTTGCCTCACACACAGCAAAGCAATTTCACTTTAACATCACAATAGTGCTTTACTGTTCTCACAAAAGCCCTCTTCCTTACTGCCTGTAAAACCATGGCCTTAAGAGAGGATTGGGGATTGGGTTTTCCTGGGGCCATTAAATACGGTGGAGTGCTGTCAGGCTCTGAGGAAGAAGGTAATGCTTTTCCCTGCTACCTTCAAAAGCATAAATACCGCCTTCTGACTGTAATAGTGTTGTGGTTTTTTTAAATACATAAATTTATTTATTTATTTATGGCTGCATTGGGTCTTTGTTGCTGCTGTGCAAGCTCTCTCTAGTTGCAGCAAGCTGGGGCTACTCTTCATTGTGATGTGCGGACTTCTCATTGCAGTGGCTTCTCTTGTTGTGGAGCACAGGCTCTAGGCGTGACGGCTTCAGTAATTGTGGCACGCGGGCTCAGTAGTTGTGGCATGCGGGCTGTAGAGCACAGGCTCAGTAGTTGTGGCACACGGGCTTAGTTGCTCCATGGCATGTGGGATCTTCCCGGCCCAGGGCTCGAACCCATGTCCCCTGCATTGGCAGGCAGATTCTTAACCACTGCACCACCAGGGAAGTCTCTGCAACAGTGTTTGAGAAGAGGCTCTCGTCCCAATTTTTTTTTTAAACATATTTATTGGAGTATAATTGCTTTACAATGATGTGTTAGTTTCTGCTTTATAACAAAGTGAATCAGTTATACATATGTTCCCATATCTCTTCCCTCTTGCGTCTCCCTCCCTCCCACCCTCCCTATCCCACCCCTCTAGGTGGTCACAAAGCACCTAGCTGATCTCCCTGTGCTATGCGGCTGCTTCCCACTAGCTCTCTATTTTACGTTTGGTAGTGTATATATGTCCATGCCACTCTCTCACTTTGTCACAGCCTACCCTTCCCCCCCGCACATCCTCAAGTCCATTCTCTAGTAGGTCTGTGTCTCCATTCCTGTCTTACCCCTAGGTTCTTCATGACCTTTTTTTTTTTTTTCTTAGATTCTATATATATGTGTTAGCATATGGTATTTGTTTTTCTCTTTCTGACTTACTTCACTCTGTATAACAGGCTCTAGGTCCATCCACCTCACTACAAGTAACTCAATTTCGTTTCTTTTTATGGCTGAGTAATATTCCATTGTATATATGTGCCACATCTTTATCCATTCATCTGTTGATGGACACTTAGGTTGTTTCCATCTCCTGGCTATTGTAAATAGAGCTGCAATGAACATTTTGGTACATGACTCTCTTTGAATTATGGTTTTCTCTGGGTATATGCCCAGTAGTGGGATTGCTGGGTCATATGGTAGTTCTAGTTGTAGTTTTTTAAGGAACCTCCATACTGTTCTTCATAGTGGCTGAATCAATTTACATTCCCACCAGCAGTGCAAGAATGTTCCCTTTTCTCCACACCCTCTCCAGCATTTATTGTTTGTAGATTTTTTGATGATGGCCATTCTGATCGGTGTGAGATGATATCTCATTGTAGTTTTGATTTGCATTTCTCTAATGATTAATGATGTTGAGCATTCTTTCATGTGTTTGTTGGCAATCTGTATATCTTCTTTGGAGAAATGTCTATTTAAGTCTAGGTGCAAAGGACTCCCCATTGATGGCAGTATCATTTTTCTGTATTGGGAGTGGGAGGGTGCTTCCTACTGTTCTCTATAATTTCAGTGTCTCTGCTTAGGGAGATTGCTTTGCAGAGATGGCTGTGTCCTCAAAGAACTGGAAGACAGTTATTCCAGTGATTTTTGTTCTTCTACACCAGACCTTTGTAGTTAGCTTGGAAGAAGCAGCAGGACTAAAATGAAAGTGGCCGCCTTCAAAAATGGAACTTCCCCGAAAATGAGTCTCAGAGCTGAAAAACTCCTATATGTATAAATAAGCAAAAGCTGCTCTGTTCCCTGCCTCCTGCTACAGGGGCCTCTGTACAGGAAGAGTTAGGTAGGATGCTAAAGAGCCTGCGGGCGGTGTTAAGGGAGTTGGGGGTGGGGTGGGGAGGGAGGAAGCAGTGCACTCGGGGTTGAAGCTGAAGTAATCTGTGACTTATTCCCCAAAAATGACTTATGACAAAACATCTAGGGGTTTGAGGCTGGGAGCTTGACACCTGCAAAATACAGCTTTCATTTCCTCCAAGACAGAGAAGGTGCCAACAGGGCTCTTCTTTGGCTCTTGCTCCTGGGCATTTCAGTGAGCTCCTCCCAGGAGGGCTCGAGGCTTTGTGAACAGTGATCCAGCCGGCATCCCTGGGGAGGCTGCCTGGATGCCTGGGGAGGCTGCCTGGTTTCTTTGACGTAGAGAAAACCCTTTGTGAGGAGCCCCGATGACCCTGCAGTGGAAAGGTAGGCGGGCTTTCTCTAAAGAAGGCAGAGTGTGGTCCCAGTGAATGAACATCACACAAACCACGGAGGCCATAAAATTTGTGGTGTTTCTTTGTCGAAGCTTTTTATCTAGAGAAAATAGCTTTTTCAAAGAGAATACCTCTCTCCAAGCAGAGAGAAAGAAAGTTTTACCAGCACCTTTTAGTATAGATTTTTTTTGAAATGTTTTTACTTTGTAAACTACTATGAGTTAAGAACAATTTTTTCTAAATAAAAATACCTTAGGCTTCTTTTAAAGCCTTCCATCTGAGGAGTTACCTTTTTTTTTTTTTTTTTTCACTGACTTCTACTTTGAATTAAATGGGGGCCCAAGAGTACTAATAAGCATATGTTGCCATTAAGTCTCCTACTCTGGAGGTTTTAAAGAAGGCAGTAGGCCACTGTCTTTCTGAATTGATTTGAAATGACAGCTTTTCCTGGAGTGAGAGACTTGGACCAATTTGCGTTGCAGTACCAAGACAGGATCTGGAGCCAGTTGGCCAAGTTTTTATTTTAGTAATTTATGTGGGATATAATTAGATGAATGTAGAAAAATGCTCCTCTTGTGGCACTCTCCAGGCCTGAAAATGGTTTGGGACAGATGTCAGATGCTGTCGAGCAAAGTCTAAATCCAGAAGGGCAGGAAATCTTGTTAACACTGAAGTCACCCTCTGGCAGAGCCCAGGTGCTACCCAAAGTGGGACCACCCCTAGACGGCTGGAGAGCTCCTAGAGTGATGGAGGCCTGGTCGTTTGTTCATTCTGCCAGATGGGTTTGGGTGGCTGGAATATGCCAGGCGCTCTGCTAGATTCAGGGAGACAGAGGTGGACCGAGGGTTTCTTGCCCTTAACCAGCCTACGGTCGAGTAGAGGGAAGGCGGCAAAGAAAATTAAGTATTACAGGTGCTAGAAGAGAGCAGAGCAGAGGGACCCACAGTGGATAATGGAAGGAGATAGGAACGCCTTCTTAGGCGAAGTGAGGCTTGAGCCACGTCTGGAAAGACAGATGGGCTTAGCTGAGCAAGAGGTGGGATTCTAAGCCGAGAGCAGCATGAGCAAAGCACGGAGGAGCCATGTAACCTGGTGCTTTTGGGGAAATGCAGCTTAGTTGCTTACTGTGACTGACGTAGGATCCAGGGAGGCCTGGGGAGAGGAGGATAAGGAAGGAGTCCCATAACACAGACCATGCTCGCTGCATTTGTGCTTCGTTTGGCTGTGTCAGTTCCTTGGTTCATATTTCAGCAGAAGGGCCCCCGACTTTGCTCCTCTGTCTCTTCCCTCTTTATAGGAATTCTGGGTCATGAACACCTCCATCCAGAGCACGATCATTCTTCTCATTGAGCAGATTGTGGTAGCTCTTGGGGGTGAATTTAAGCTCTACCTGCCCCAGCTGATCCCACACATGCTACGAGTCTTCATGCATGACAATAGCCCAGGCCGCATCGTCTCCATCAAGGTGAGTAACCCGGGACATCCTCTGGAGAGATTTCCAGAGTCCATCAGAGTCCCTGGATGATCATCTAAGAGACCCTGTTCTGAGTGACAGGGGGACGCTCGGTCCGTAAGACTGACTCTAAAGAATGCTGTAGTATCTGATGCGTGCAGTGTACAGTTTACAGAATGTTTCTCATCCTCTGTTGATTATCCTTATGTTTTGTCTCTTTTAATGGATTATTCTTGGTAAATATTTTATTTAGCATACCAGTTTTCTCTATTATCCAGCAACTGATTCCTTACCAGTTGAAATAAGTTCAGAGAAAGCAAAGTAACATATAAGTGAAATAAAATGACGGGGAAAAGTGCTACCAAGAGAATGTAATTTCAGAGCCATTTAATAAAGGCTTTTCAGAGTCCCCAAAGAATTTTGAGTTACCCATACCACTGCCGCCCTTCAGGCGCTTAGATACTTGACACCTGGCTTTATGTGCTAACCGCCATGCCTTTACTCCTTTTTGCAGTTGCTTGCTGCAATCCAGCTGTTTGGCGCCAACCTGGATGACTATCTGCATCTGTTACTGCCCCCTATCGTGAAGTTGTTTGATGCCCCTGAAGTTCCATTGCCATCTCGAAAGTGAGCACCTACCCTTTAGGACTAACATTTATCAAGCTTTTAATGTTTTTTGAAAATGCCCTTTTCTTAAGTCCCCAGGCCATCTCTCTATTTTTTTGTTATTTCAACTCTCATTAGTTTAGTCCAGATATGTACCAGGTTTATGGAAATCTTCACTGTCCCCATCCCACAGGAATGTGTGTTAGATCTCTGTACCCAAAATAATGTCAGAAGCCATTCCTTCCCGTTTGGTGCTGATTGTAAAGGTAGCCCTCAGCCACTTCTCTTATTCTTGGGCTGTGTCTTAGCAGTTACTGTATGTCAGCGATTGTTGTAGGGCAGCGTTAGAGACAGTGGACCGCCTGACGGAGTCCCTGGATTTCACTGACTATGCCTCTCGGATCATTCACCCGATTGTGCGAACGCTGGACCAGAGCCCAGAACTCCGTCCCACAGCCATGGACACGTTGTCCTCACTCGTGTTTCAGCTGGGGAAGAAGGTGAGGCAGGAGTCCTCGACTCCTCCGCTTGTTAATCTGTAGGCCTCAATCACTGACAAAGAGCTAGGAATTGTGCCTTTTTTTCCTTCTTTATTTAGCAAGTATTTATTGAGCCACCTGTGTGGGCTGAGTGCTGTTCTGGGGATAACGCTGTAAACAGAATGGTGTCCTTGTTCTCACAGAGCTTACATTCCAATGAAGCAAAGTTACAAGACATAATTTATCACATAAGAGGGACGGGAGGGAGTAGGGAGAGATGCTGTTTCTTTAGAGGCAGACCTCTCTGATAAGGTAACATTTCAGCAGAGACCTAAATAAAGGAAAGGCCCAACGCCAGGGAGCTGGCTGCAGGCAGAAGGATCAGCAAAGGCAAAGGTTCGAGATGGCAGTGTGCTTGAAGGGTGGGGGCAGCAGGAGAGCAGTGACTTCAGGGGAGGGAGCCGGGGGAAAGTACTTGGAAAAGGGCATAGAGAGAACCTTGTAGAGGCTGTGCTGGCAGTAGGCATGGAAGCTAGGTATTGTGGCCAGTGGTCCTCAGAATGTGACCCCGGGACAAGCAGCATTAGCATCTACTTAGCTGGGTGCTCCTTAGAACTGCAGATTTTCACGCCTCACGCCAGACCTACCAAGCCAGCAATTCTGACCGTGGAGCCCAGCAATCTCTGGTTTCATATGCCTTCCAGGTGGTTCTGATGCCCACTAAAATTTGCACAGCACTGTTGTAGGCCATCATAGCTGGCTTTCACTCTGAGCAAGACTAGGATTCTTTGGAGATTTTGAGCCCAGGAGTGCTGTGATCTGCCCTAGCATTGTTAAATGATTATTCTCAGTGCTGTGCGCAAGAATAGACTGGGCCAAGAGGGGAAGCAGAGAGACCATTAAAATCAGAGGCTGTTGCAGTGACGCAGGTGGAAGGTGAGGGGGATGAGGTAGCACAAGCGGTCAAAAGTACCACAGAGCTAGTCCCAAACCCAGAAGTAGTAGCTGTAATGTGGTAGGGGTAATATTCTTTTTTCTATTTCCCACTCTCCAAAGTAATGGTTTCTGACCTGCTTCCTCTCTTGTTATAGTACCAAATTTTCATTCCAATGGTAAATAAAGTTCTGGTGCGACACCGAATCAACCATCAGCGCTATGATGTCCTCATCTGCAGGATTGTCAAGGTGAGCTGCGCTTTGTTTCTGTTTGCAAGTCCCGCATTGTCCTTCTCAACTGGTATTCTTGTAATCTTAGCAGTGGGGGTATATCTAGCTTTTTAGCTCTGAACTAGGAGATTGGCAAACTTTTTATGTCAAGATAGTAAATTTTTTCAGCTTTGTAGGCTGTGTGGTCTCTGATGAAACTACTCAGCTCTGCCACTGCAGCCTGTAAGCAGCCGTATGCATATGTAAACGAATGAGCCTGATTGCGTCCCAGTAAAACTTCATTTATGGACACCAGAATATGATTCTCTAATAATTTTCACATGTTGCAGAATAGCAATCTTCTTTCAATTTTTTTTCAATCATTAAAAAATGCAAAAACCATCCTTGGCTCTCAGGTCCTACAAAAACAGGCAGCAGCTCCTTGCCGGCCCAGCTCTTCGTCATGTTTATGACACACGGTTGTCTCACATTTGCCAGTTGCATGCTCATACTACTAAGTCAGTGCTTGTCAGTGGCCAGGAGTGACCAACACAGACTGGTCTCAGTGCGGAATACAGCCCACCTATGATTCATTCTGTCCATATGTGGAATCTTAACCTAAATCCTGGCTCTTCCAGAAGGTGTGGCCCTCCCAAGGTTTAAGGATGTTTTCTAAACTGGGAGCAGCTTGTGGAGTTGCAGAGTGGTTCTCTAAATCTCTGGTTGCAGGGATACACCCTTGCTGATGAAGAAGAGGACCCTTTGATTTACCAGCATCGAATGCTGCGGAGTGGCCAAGGGGATGCCTTGGCTAGCGGACCAGTGGAAACGGGACCCATGAAGAAACTGCACGTCAGCACCATCAACCTCCAAAAGGTAGGTCCATCGTTTCCTGGGGGGGCTTGGAAAGGAGAGCCCCTGCTCTTCTCTCTTGTTCAAAACTTTCAGCTCTTGCTGTTTTCTGTTTAAAACAACCAAAAACCAAGCATCTTTCTGAAAATCTAGATACCACGAACTTAGGTCATTTTATTTTTTCTCCAAGTATCTGAATTATACAATTTTTTAATAGAAGGAAAATAAAGAACAAGGTGTCCTTTTGTGTTCCCTTGGAGCTTTGACAGTGGAATGCATTGTTGCAAATAGCATTCTCATTTTTTACATGACCAGAACACTACCAGTGAGCCTCCTAGTTAGCACTGAACCTGATGCAGGCTCTTTAAAGCACTGCTTCTCAAACTTCTCAGACTCACTGGGCTTACCACATGCTGGGGAGCTTGTTGTTAAAATGCTTGTTCTGATTCAGGCCCAGGCTCAGGCCTTGATAGTCTCCATTTCTGACAAGCTCCCAAGTAATGCCGATGCCAGTGGTCCACGGACCACACTTTGAGTAGCAAGGTTTTAGATCTCTGCAGATCAGTACTGGATTCTCTATGCTGACCAAAGCCTGGGATATAAGCAGCTTCTCATCATGTATGCCACCAGCTATGCACTTAAAAACAGGCAGTTTCAAATCATCTCTAATGGATGGATCTAAACAGAGTAATCATATACTTCACTGACTTTTAAATAAATATACCAGGTTGCTTATTTTCCACATTTTGCATTAGTCTTTAGTACTTCTAGTGACTGTAAGCAGCTCCCAGTTTGAATTTCAATGTGGTAGTTTTCTTTATTAGCAGCTGATGCAACACAGCTGCATTTCATGTGTAGCAGCAGGTAGAGGTAAAGAACTGGGCAGGGCTGGGTCCTAGTTGGCTTGGTGTCTTCTTTTGGCCAAGCCCATAACGATTTGCACACAGACCTGTGTGCGTGTGCTCACCCACAGCTTTGAAACACTGGCCTGTTACTCCTGACATCAGTCTTTACCCACACAGACAGCTGCAAAGTGACCACTACTGAGAAACGTTTGATGATTTAAGATGAAAGTGGTAAAATACCCCTGGGTCATGAGTGATGCTGCTGTACCTCTGCGTGTTTTGTAACTGCTAGTCCAAGACTTCAGGAGGAGAAAGATCATCAACACCTGGCATTCCCAAGCAGTTGTTGAGGCCACCATGCTGACACCTCACATTTGAGGGAGGGGCCAGACAAGGAGGCCAGATGCACGTTTCCACCCAGATGTTTTCAGCCTGCCTAGGTTCAGAATGTCCTTCCAACCAGGCAGCTGTCCACTCAACTTTAGGGCTTTGTTCTCTCTATTTTAGGAAGTTCCCCAGTGGTCTAGTTTGCTTCCAGAAAGTTTTGCTTTCTACCCAGGACTTGGAAAAATAAGCATAACCTTTGCCAAACAGAAAAAAGAATCTCCGCCTGTCTCACCTGAGAGAACAGATCAAGTTAAAAAACCCTAAGCGGGCTCCCCTGGTGGTGCAGTGGTTGGGAGTCCGCCTGCCAATGCAGGCGACACGGGTTCGTGCCCCGGTCTTGGAAGATCCCACATGCCGCGGAGCGGCTAGGCCCGTGAGCCATGGCCGCTGAGCCTGTGCATCCGGAGCCTGTGCACCGCAGCGGGAGATGCCACAGCGGTGAGAGGCCTGCGTACTGCAAAAAAAAAAAACCCTAAGCAAAGCTCTCCACAGCTGACTCTCAGATCCATTTCATCGAAAAGTAAATTGTGCTTCTACATATTCATGTGATGATAATTAGGGATTGGTATATTTGTCAGTTTTAACCAGCTTTCACAATAATAATTTGCCACCTCAGTCACCTTTCTGTTGGCTGTGCTAATAGAGGATTTACATAGTACAGAAAACATACAAACCATTTACATGTACCTCTAGGATGCCTTCCAAGATGCTCAGCAGCTTTCCTGTCTCATGGTAATCTATTCGGGCTTACCTTCTAAATGAGTAAGCTGGCGTTCCATCAGCGTGCACCAGTGTAGCCAGATGAGGCAGTCAGCGGTGGGTGGGTGAGGAGAGGAAACTGGCTGGAGTTTCAACAGTTACTGTAGAACCCAGAGAATTGAGAGTTGATTATGTTTTAGATTACAGAGCAGTGGGGAAAGGCCCAGGTGAGGGACATATCCTGTTTGATAGATTGTGCAGTTGTTCCTTAAGCTGACATTTTTTGAAGAGCATTTTGCTACCATTTATCAAATGGTACCGATGTTAATGATAGCACTAACCACCACCACCATTTGTTGAGCGCTTCCCGTGTGTCAGGCACTGTTGTGAACACTTTACGTGTATTGACTCATTTAATCTTCACAGTAACCCTGTAAGTTTGATGCTGTCATCAGTATCCTTCTTTTATGGATGTGGACATTGAGGCACTGAAAGGTTAAGTAATTTGCTCAATGTCAACCAGTAGATGGTGGAGCCAGGATCTGACCCAGGTATGACTCCAGAGACCAGTCTCTTAACCACTGTGTTGCAGTGCCTTCGCCTTACCCAAGCTCAACCTCATATCATTAGAGGGCAAAAGATATTAGTAATGCTTCCTTGTATGTGTCTGACTTCTAAATGCCTTGTAATACAGTGCTGGTATCCAGAGACTCGCTGTATAGGAAGGAAACCAGGAATCTGTGGATCGAAAAGGACTTGATGTTCCCATTTCGTTCAACAGAACAAGGTCTAAAAGTCTTTGGTATCTTCTTCTAGTTCAGGGGTTCTCATTGTATGGTGAGTGAGAATCCTTCACATAAATTTTTAATTTGTCTCTCGTAGTATCTCTTCTTCAGTTTTTGACAAAAAATATTAGTTTATGTAATGTTACACCTTGGTAACTCATCAAAAGCTATAGCAAATCTCCATTTATCCCAGGAGGTGATGGATTGAGTCATTGATGGTCAGGTGGTGTAGCACATGGGTGTCTCTTTCACTCCCTGGACTACTTCACTTGAGAACTTCTGCTTTAACTTATCTGATTTCCCTATTTAGGGAGGATTGACATGTCTGTTCTGCCAGAAAAATCTTTTCAGAATATATTTTAAAAGTTAGGGATTTAGTAGTTAGGGCTAAGCCAATTCAACGAGATGTCATTTTGATGATACGAGCCACCATGTTTTGCTCATCTATTCCAGCTAGGCCCTTTAGCTGCATTATCCCTAAATGAGGAAGATTAAGACTCAGACAGCAGTGTACAAGTAATTTGCCCAGAGTCCTTACAGCAGGTGAGTGGCAGGGCCAGGGTTCCAACCAGGTGTTTCTAACTTCAGAGTAGCAGGCACTCAGCATAAAGCACTAACTTGTGCTGAGCACTGTGCTAAATCTGTTACACATATGAACTTAGTTAATCTTTTTTTTTTTTTTTTTTTAAATCTTGGCCATGCTATGTGGCATGCGGGATCTTAGTTCCCTGACCAGGGATTGAACCCGTGCCCCATGCAGTGGAAGCATGGAGTCTTAACCACTGGACTGCCAGGGAAGTCTCTAACTTAGTTAATTAATCCTTAGAACACCCTCTGGGGGCTTCCCTGGTGGTGCAGTGGTTAAGAATCCGCCTGCCAATGCAGGGGACGCAGGTTCGAGCCCTGGTCCAGGAAGATCCCACATGCCGCGGAGCAACTAAACCCATGCGCCACAACTACTGAGCCTGCGCTCTAGAGCCCGCGAGCCACAACTACTGAAGCCCACATGCCTAGAGCCCGTGCTCCGCAACAAGAGAAGCTACTGCAATGAGAAGCCCGCGCACCACAGCAAAGAGTAGCCCCCGCTCACCACAACTAGAGAAAGCCTGCGTGCAGCAACAAAGACCCAACTCAGCCATAAATTAATTAATTAATTTAAAAAAGAACACCCTCTGATATGGGGACTATTATCCACACTTTACAGATGAAGAAACTGAGGCACAGGGAAGTTAAGTAACTTGCCCACGATCAGACACCCAATACGTTACATACCTGGGATTTGAACTCCAGCCACTGAGCTCCACAGAGTGTGGCTGCTGACCACTCCCCTTTACTGCCCAGCTCCAGGGCCTGAATCTTCCCATCCACCTCCCTAAGCTGCCCCTGCTAGTACCTCTTGGTGCCTGGAGAGCTCAGAGTTTTGAGGAAAGTTGGAGGGGATAAACTACAAAGTAAAAATTCAGGGCTTCCCTGGTGACACAGTGGTTGAGTGTCTGCCTGCCGATGCAGGGGACACAGCTTTGCGCCCCGATCCAGGAGGATCCCACGTGCTGCGGAGCGGCTGGGCCCGTGAGCCATGGCCGCTGAGCCTGCGCGTCCGGAGCCTGTGCTCCGCAGCGGGAGAGGCCACAACAGTGAGAGGCCCGCGTACCACAAAAAAAAAAAAAAAAAAAAAAATTCAATCTGTTCAACTCCTTTTGTCTCATTCCACCATACTGCCGTGTACTCCGGGCTCAGTGCTCACCTGATGGTCACACTATTGAGGATGGTGTCAACCTGAGCAGTTCCCCTCTCCCTGTGTGACTCTGCTGTAAGATGAGCCAGTGTCGCACTGCAGGGTGTCCCAGGCCCCTCACACACTGCTGGAGGCCATTCGGCTTTGTTGGATGCATTCTGAGTGTGATGGTCCCCATCCACTTTAGGGCTGTAGAGCTCTCTGCTTTGCAGATAGAGTCCAGCGCAAATGAGGTGTAAAACAGGCTTTCTTTATATTATGAGAGTTTGCTGCTTTTGTTTTATGGCTTTAAATATTACTCTTTTGTATTTGTGCTCGGGGAATTTTATCATGAGAGGTATAATTTTATAAATCAAAGAAGTGGAATAATCATTAGATAATCAAGGGCTCTTTACAATTGGCCCTTACAGTTGATGGTTTTCCTTTGTCGCCTGTGGCATGATAGGCCTGGGGAGCTGCCAGAAGGGTCTCCAAAGATGACTGGTTGGAATGGCTGAGGCGGCTGAGCCTGGAGCTGCTGAAGGACTCCTCCTCGCCCTCCCTGCGCTCCTGCTGGGCCCTGGCACAGGCCTACAACCCGATGGCCAGGTATGGTGTGTCAGGGCTCCCTTCCTCCCAGCTTCAGATTAGGATCAAGAGGGTCAGCACGTAGAAAATGTTGTATAAGAATTAGTTTTTATTAGCAGTAATAGTAAAAGGATTTTTAAATTTTGTTAACCTCTGGGGGAAAAGATAAAAAAGCAAATTAAAGAAGCTCTTATTATAGGAAAAACATCCATTTTAACCTTGCTAGTGTACCTTCCCTTAGTAGATCTAGGTCCAAAACTTTAATTACAAAGTCATTTATAACTCTGAAAACAACTATGTAATAGCTTAATATAACCTGTTTTCCAGTAATAGTGATACTCCAGTTATTTATTGCTGCATTACAAATACCCCAAGACTTAGTGGTCTAAAACAACAGCAGTCTAAAAAAATTACTTATTTTACTCACAAATCTGCAATTTGGGCAGGACTTGTGGGAGCAGCTTGTCTCTGCCCCACACAGTGTCAGGGGTATTTGTCCAGGGGCTAGAAGACCTGCTTCCAAGATGGCTCATCCGTATGGCTGGTAAGTTGGGGCTGACTGTTGGCTGGAAGTTCAGCCCTGGCCCGGGACCTTGGTTCCTCTCCACGTGGATTGCCCTATGGATTGCTCAGGCTTCCTCACAGGAAACTGGCTGGGTTCAAGGGTGAGTGTCCCCAAGGGAACGAGGCAGAAGTGCTTGGTGCTTGTATGACCTAGTCTTGGAGGTCACATAGTGTTACTTCTGTCCCACTGCATTGTTGAAGGCAGTCACACAGGCCTACTCGGGCTCAAGGGGAGGAGACGTGGATGCCACCTTTTTATAGGAGAGTGGGAGGCTCCTAGAAGGGCGCATGGAACAGGAGCTAGCGCTGCAGCCGTCTTCGGAAAGTAGAATTTGCCATAAAAAATACTATAAACCTTTAACAGGGAATCTTAAAAAGTCATTGAAAATTTGGTTTATAAAAAGTTTTAATGCATTTAAAAGATTCATAGTATGATGTAAGTGAATAAAATGGAATACAAAATGGTATAAATATGTGATTTCAGCTATTAAAAATATATGTACATAGGAAAAAGATGAGAAAGTAATACAATAATGATTATCTCTAAGTAGGAGGATTTAAGGAGCAGTTCTTTTTCATTCTTTTCCTTATTTTCTAAATTTTTCTACAATGGACAGTTCTTATTTATAATGAGGCATTAAATGGTGATTTAATTAACAATCCTTTTCATTAGCAAGAAGCAAAAAATGAGGTATTCCATTTCACTTTCATCAGCACAGTTGGTTTGCTATTTGGAGTGTATTTAGCAAGAATAGCGATGGTCCCTGAGGCTGTTGCTTGGATGCCATGATTTAGTTCATCTGATTTCTTTCAAATATTTTATAACGCTTAAAAATCATTCCTAGGACTTCTCTGTTTCCATAGTGTGCAGATTTCACACGCTGGCTACTGTAGCGTCCCTCTCATCTGCTCCGAGTCCCTTTTGGGCACACTGTCATCCACAAGAGGCTTGTGATAAATATACACGTGTGTGTCTGTCCCCTTAGTGCCAAGTGTGTTCACTTGGGAGCCAGCGTGGCCTTGGACCTAGATCAGAAAGCTTACTTCTTAATTTACACAGGGTTTCTTTTGATCTTCATGTTATCCTTGGAATTTCAAATTTTGTTTTCTTCCATCAGATTCCAAAATTATATATACATCGATCTGACTTAACCTTTTAAAATATGTAATGAAAAGTAGATGTATAAGCATCAGATCCCTTACCCCATACATTATCTAGGCATATCCTGTGGTTTCCAACTCCCCTCTCCACACATTCAAAAAAAAGAGAGGGTAGGATTAAAATTCAGATGTCAGGGGTAGCAAATATATTCACCCAAGTGGTGCTGTAGTGATTTTAAATAGTTATAGTGATCCTAGAAATGATACCTCTGCTTCCAGGTCTTCCCAAGGCCCCGGCTGTTAGAGGTTTGGCTAAGAGAATCTTTTAAGACTTATGCATTTGGATTCTATTTTCTAATACTGCTAGTTTCTTAAGTTCTGTTGTCATTTTGTTTATGACCATCCTACTAAAGGTTCTGCTTATATTTTGAAAAGCAATAGCAGATGCTGCCTTTGCCGCTTCTGATCTTAGGACTTTGGACATTGCCTGAGAAGAAGCATCCCAAGAATCATTTGAAGATTATTGTTTTCTGAATCTGTTATGTCAACTGCTATGTTAGAAGTCCCTTTCTGTTCATCCTCTCCAGTGAAGAGAAGTGATGCAACCACTGTGGAGACAAGTTACTTTTCTCTGCTCTTCTTTCTCCCCACACACCCCGCCCCCACCCCCAGTGCCCTGTACCTGCCCTGTAAAATACAGCAGTCACTAGCCACGTGTGCTTATTTTAACTTAATTAAAATTAACTAAAACTTAAAATTCAGTTCCTTAGTCACACTTATCAAAGTTCAAGTGTTCATTGACCAATGGCTACCATATTGGGCAGGGAAGATATAGACCATTTCCAGCAAGTTCTTTTGGACAGCCCTGGCCTGTATAACCATAATCAGTGATGCCGGGAGTAGATTGGTAGGTGTGACTTTGTGGCACCAGGCAGAGGCAGGAGAGGCATTTCCAACATTTGTCTTCACTCCTGTCTGCCTTCAGGGATCTCTTTAACGCTGCGTTTGTGTCCTGCTGGTCTGAGCTGAATGAAGACCAGCAGGATGAGCTCATCAGAAGCATCGAGTTGGCCCTCACCTCCCAGGACATCGCTGAAGTCACACAAACCCTCTTAAACTTGGCTGAATTCATGGAACACAGTGACAAGGTGAGACTTTGCCCAGTTGTCCAGATGGAGCCTGACGGGGAACCAGCTGGTGAGAGGGGAGAAGCACCCTCACAGCCCACTCTTGCTTGTGCCCCGTCTGCCATTTTCCTATGCTGTGGGGTTCTGCTCTTCTCCAGGGCCCCCTGCCATTGAGAGATGACAATGGCATTGTTCTGCTGGGTGAGAGGGCTGCCAAGTGCCGAGCATATGCCAAAGCGCTACACTACAAAGAACTGGAGTTCCAGAAGGGTCCCACCCCTGCCATCCTAGAGTCTCTCATCAGGTAGGCCATAAACCCTTTTTAATTGCTGCCTTCATCTAAAATGACCTCTCTTCTCCCACTACCTGGTGACAGTTCACTGGAGGCACTTGGAGACCTCTGCTCTATGAAATCTGCCATCAGGCCTGGCCAGCACGTTTAAATGAGATGTGGTTGCAGATGGCTCTCCCCAGTATTCTAGCCAGAATTGTCGTTTCTGTTGACCCTTAGCACCTGGGCTTCTGTTGTTTTCCAACCTGTGCTTACTTGTCCCAATGAAATTAGCCTAGAAGCAGTTCTGTGGACGGAGCAGCCTAGGAAGGATAGATTTTACGTCTGGGTTAGATTGCACCCTCTGGCTTGGGACTAGGAGCTGGACTCTGTGCCTCAGAGACCACCCAAGGGCAGGGTGGGTTTTTATTGGCTAAATATGTTGGTGCCTGAGTCTTCCTCCTTGGAGTTCTATGAATGTAAAAGACAGAGTCTGAAATTCAGTGGTCTTTTCCCTCATTTGCTTATGTTCTCTCATAAGATGGTTTTGAGTCTTCTGGGTATGGAAAAAAAATAGGTTGTTTAATAAATTTTTTGCTGTTATGAAATTACAAGCAGCCTTAAATGTTAGCTCCACAGCTCCTAGAGAACTGTTCACTTCCCCTAATGATCATCAGAGAATATTAGCTTCAGGATCTAATTATCTTCATGTAAATGCTAACATGGTTGATTATTTCACTACAGATAGTTTAGGAAAAATCACCCAGCTAATAAGTACCTCCACTGTGGCTGAAACAGCCTGCTGTGTGTGTTGCTTCCTTCATTTGAAAGGATAATCAAATAACCAAGTTTTCTGCTAGCTCTGCTTTTGAGTAGATGCTAAAAAGTGTTCCTTTCAACACTTTAAAAAGTGACCAGAGGGCTTCCCTGG